>NC_056739.1:1446466114-1446531114 GCF_019279795.1 Protopterus annectens | reverse complement strand
CACTGGCGATCCATTATTAGATAAGGGACATAGTGGTGCTCGTAGCAATCATTAGATGAGTGGAGTATTACTAGCTCCATCATTATTTGCATGAGAATAATACCCTGAAAAAATGAGATAATGTAATATCTAACCTTGCAAAACTGCAGTTAAAAATAATCATTCCTGAACAGCACTCTTATAATGGCATTGCTTGCATGACATCTATAAACCTTTAAAGTACTTCAGACCAAAGATGGTGAACACACTAATTTATGTAAGCAGCTCAGCACATTTTCATGCTGTGAGTTACTATAGTATATATTACAAAGAGACTACAAGGTTCCAAGGGGTTTTACTTTGTTAGGCACTAATTAACTAGTGCACTTCTTCCAAATTAGGCAGAAAATTAATTTGATGTGACATTCACCCATTGCTACTCAAGAGCACTGCCTATTATTTGCATGGATAAAGGTCAGAAAAGCACATTGTTTTAAAAGAAAGCTATTTAATGAACTTTGTCAAATTAATTTGCAATTAGTGTATTTAAAATTATCTGTTTTTTTCCAAACTGTCATTTCAAACTGAAATAGTCCATGGTCATCTCATTACATGACATTCAAAAGTAATTAAAATTACTGTTCAGAATCTGTCACTTTTAGAAAATCTCTCTCTCTCACACACACACACACACACACACACACACACACACACACACACACACACACACACACACACACACACACACACAATGACATACAAATGGTGAGTAGCAGCCTATCCTGGACATCACTGGAAATAAAACAAAGACTGTGCTACTTTCATACAGCAGGGCATTAATGCAGCACAGGGGTAACAGCTACTTTCATACAGCAGGGCATTAATGCAGCACAGGGGTAACAGCACATTGGCAAACAACACAGCGCTGGTAACTAAACATGAATAAAAAAATATAAGCAGTATGAGTAGTCAGCCAACTGCTCTTCAGGAAAGTAGCTGAGATGACAAGGGAGCTCTGTAAATCATTCCCAAGAGCCTACAAGGTAAGGCAAAGCTGCAGTTTCATGCCATAGTGTATGCAACTTTTGATAATGTGAATAAGAAACACAAGTATTGGCAAGCAGATAGTGTGCTCCCCGAAGGAAAAAAGTATAGACCATGGTAAAGAGCAATAAGCTGGACTGGACAACTTGCCGATTCATTAAAGGTGTGGACAAGGGAGTACAGGATAAAAATGAAATAGGTAAATCAAGCAGATTAGCACACAGTACCTTAAAAAAGAAGATAAGATATTTTTTGTTTGTGAGGGAGTAGTTGATGAATGCTGAACTAGAGGGGTTATCAACTTGTCACCCAGTTAACCTCATTCCCTTTTACTCACTCTAGCTCCCACACTGCCTTGGCTAGTGACTGCTGTGGGGCTCTTGGTAGTGATTGGCTAGAACTCTGCTGCATTACTGAACATCCAGCCTGCTCACCAGCCTTAGCCTTGGTCAGAATGGCAACTGACTGTGGCTACTACATCTGCAGTTTTGCTTGAATGTGTAGCACTGCAGAAGGGAAGATTGAGATTAGTGATGAAGATGCAGAGGTGACATGTCAGATATAAGCCAGGAAAGGACATAGATACCCCTAAGTCTGCTGATGCTGCAGTTGTCATTGACTGCTTCATCACCTGATAGTATTCTCTACATGATTTGTCTATGCAGAAAGACAAAAGGTATAGACAAGCAAACGTACAGCAAATATGGATATGAGGAAACAAAAATGACAGTGCAATACTGCAGTACCATATTCAAAAGTGCAAGCAAGACGACGCTTTAAATGATTCTCAGAGTCCAACCCAGAACTATAACAGCATGTCCATGTGCAAAGAAGCAACAATCGGTCAGGTGCCCACATTGCAGGAAAGCAGTCTGTACAACCACAGTTATTTACTAATGTGCAACTGCTAGCTGCATTGAATACACCAATATGCAATGATGCTGAAATATGAATTGGTATTCACTATGGTCATGGCCAAGAGTATAGGTCAACAAAGGAGCATAGTGTCACAGCATAATATCTCTCCACAGCAGTTTGTACTGTGATACTTACCCACACAGGCCAACCTGGAATATGTAATGATCTATAAACTTACAAGAGACTCAGAAAGACACCTCTTATATACAGCAAAATATTTATTGAAAGCAGCAGTACATCAAGCAAATGTAAGAAGTACTTGCTGACCCTGCTTCCAATGTATAGGGAATTCCAGGGCCGCAGTGACACAGGCCAACTTACTGGTGCTTGTGCTGCTGACTGCTGTATGAGCTACTGTTTTCCCTTGAGAGAAGGGTTGCCAGGTCTCACCAAGCATCTCTCTTCCTTGAAATGACCTGTGCAGGGATGTGAAGAGTTAGTCCCTGAACTGGCTTTGCTTAAGACAGAGCATAATCTTTCTTTTCTATACACATCAGTTTGGCACTGTTCATTGGATGCTAGCACTGGAAGTTATCTCTACTTATAACAAAGCTGAATGGCAGCATGTGAATTGCATCCTAGCTGGGACTCAATCACATACAATGCACCCTTGCACCTAATAAATGCACAACACATGCATGAGCAGGCATGTGCAACAGACTGCATTTATAACTCATATCACTGATGCTCTTCTCTGAAACATAGTAATTCATAGACAAAGGCAGCACCTAGCCTCAGTAAAGTACAAAGTACTACTTATTAGTAGCATTAATAAGCATGCCTCCATTCTGGATGCCAAAACATGCTCCAACAGCCATATTTGGATCTTGAATGACCTTCTGCCAGGATAGAAGCATTTTTTTCTTTTTGTAATAGAGATTAGTCCACAGGAGATACACAGAAGTCTACCATTATATGGTAAGAGCTATATTAGCAGTGTCACACACATGTGAATATCTCCTCACTGAATTTCCCACATAACTGTATGGCTGTTAGATTATGATTAATGTGCTGTCCTGGTGTAACTCAGTCATGTTCTCTTCCACCAACTTATGGTCACTGCAACATAGCTACCTCTCTGCTCCCACATACGCCTTTGTAATTAAAAATGCCTTATCTCCCTAGTCAGTGTTGGCCTAAAGTAAATGCCATGTTGCTACAGGCACTTAGTATGCACAGAGCACTGCTATTTAGGAGATGGGGCATCCAGCAGCAGATATGACACCGTGTATGGTAAACAGTGTCAAACAATGTCAGTGCCATGGGTGGGGTGAACTGTACCAAGCATGCAAATGAAATAAAGGCATATAACAGAGTGGTAGAAAGCACGGAAGGGATCATGAACCTCCATTAGTCTCAGCCCTCACTGAGAGCACTGCCCTTTGGCCACAGTTGGCATAAACTGTGTACAATGCCATCTGGAGGTATAGGACACAGCCACTGTCGGTAGTATGCTGCCATCTGCGGTGCTGATGACAGATGCAGTATGTACTCAGAATGCTATATCTGTAGTCTGACTTGTGTCAGAATAAGCTTTTAATTTTGTAGTGTCAGAATGAATCTCTGGCTATAAAGGTCTAAAAGTTCGGGATTCTACTCCATGAATGAAGTCTCTATTCATAATGTTTTGCCTGTATCCATGTCTGATTGTTTTGTTAGGACAGACAGACCTTTGCACTGACATGCAAGTATAGAGATGGTTCTTGTCAGCAAAAAAGTATTGTCTTCTTTGTGATTGCTTATGGGTATTTCATAAAAAAATAAGATTAATAAAACACTATAACTGTGTTAGCTTGTAAACTCTTTATAATAAACTTGATTCTGATTATTTCTGCTGGTGTTTCATGTCAGCTTTTCCATCTTACCTTGTCTCAGAATTGTAACATTGAACCAATAACCCAACAGAAATGTAACCTTGAACCAATAACCCAACCCTAATTGCTGGAACCTGTGTTCTGAGAGACTGCCTTCCAGACTATCTGCAAATATACAGAGCTGAGTATATTTTTTTTGGTTATAGAGTTTGTTAACTGTTGCTTAGATCTCTGTTGAAACTGTTGTCTCACTGTTCTGAGAGACTAATCTGCAAATATACAGAGCTGAGTATATTTTTTTTGGTTTTAGAGTTTGTACTGTTAGTTGTTGCTTAGATCCCTGTTTTTGGTTTGTATTTTAAATTTGGTGGCTTTTGCAGTTGCCCGCCCTACTGTAGATTTGATCTGGGACACTCCCCCAGTCCCATCTCTTTATCACATTCTACCTAATAAACTCTTTCTGCACTTGCTTTTACTCCTTTTTAATTTAATTGCATTTTTTAAACTGTGTTTGGTCTAATATTGCTACATACTCAAGTGTGTTAGCTTGTACTGCATGTGAATTGTTTTTACTACTGTTTTTGCTACTTTTCTGTAAAAAAATAAATAAATAAACTGTAAGCCTGTTTCCTACCTTTCCTGTAACTAGTGTTCCAGATACAGATTTGCTGTATCCAGGACTGTATGTAAGCTTCTGAGCCCCCCAAGCCTTCCTGTGTTGGAAGGAAGCCTTCTAGCTTATCAGTGGGAGTGGTCAGCACTAGGTAACCTATCTACCACATAAGGAGTGGTTCTGGCCCAGAAATTGTAGTTGTTGGCCGTTTGGGCAATCTCTTCCATCTCTCTCAACTTTCTGATTTGAAAGCCTGCATTTGCACTTGTTTCTGTCCTGTAACTCATCTAGTGCAGATACAGATTCTTAGTTTTAGCACTTAAATTTACTTATTCATGCTCAGCACTTGTTCAGAACTTGTAAGCACTAAATAAGCTACTAATTACTATAGCACTCATTCTTCCTCATTACCTATAGGAAAACAGTTTTTGTACTTACTTTTCTCACTTGCTTAGAGAAAAACAGCTCTTGTACTCACTTTCCTCACTTATCTAGAGGAAAATATTTTTTTATTCAGGCATGTCCAAGGGTCAGCTCCCAGTGTTCTCTCCTGTCTATCTGATGAATCTGGGCATCTTGAGGCAATGCAGAAATTGCTTCATGTACACAGACAACCCTCTCCTCCTACCACCCAACACTACAACCTGTGAGAGATGCACTAATCTAGCCAAACTGGAGGTAAAGCTCTCTCCAACCAAGACTGAACTTGACAGTCATGAGGAGAAGGTAAACATTTGCACCACACCACACTCATCACATATTCTTACTAAATCTACACCATCAAAATCTACACATAGTAACACAAAAACATTTGCGGAGGCTCTCAATAATAATCTGTCTAAGCAACAGAGACCTCCAAAGCAGAAAGGCAAGCAACCTCCATCCCCCAACACAACCCAAATGACACATAGCCCACAGACTCAGTGTGCCACTCAACCACAGCCAATAAGGCAAAACAACATACCCAACACACTAGTCCTAGGTGACTCTATAGTCAGGCACACTGATGTCCCACTCACCAGGCTAAACAAGGAGAAGGTTACTGTCAGCTGCCTGTCGGGTGCCAGAATCCACCACATAACACATGCATTCAGGTCACTCCACAACAAGTACAATATGACACTGTCATTGTCTATGTTGGTATGAATGACCTGAAACGTACCTCCCTGGACTACATGAAAAGAGACATGGAAGAGCTCTCTGATCTTGTAACCCAGGCAGGTATGTTCCTAGCCCTGAGTAGCATTCCGCCATTGCACAGAATGATACCACAGTACAAGGACAAAATGATTGACTTCAACAATTGGTGAAGCTTCTGGTGTCATTCTAAGGGGATCCTGTATCTGTCTGCTTGGGATGACATGGTCGACAGACCACGATGCTTTGTCACATATGGCCTGCACCTGTCGCCCCTGGGATTCCGCATACTGGCTAAGGCTCTTGCTGCCCCTAGAGTGCCTTTTTAGGCAAGGTTCAAATAACAAATTCACCACCATAACAGGAACAGGCAAGCAAAAACTGAGGGTAATGCTACTCAATGCTAGAAGTCTGAATCTCAAAATGCACTCACTCAAGGTACTCCTTAAAATGGAGAACATCGATATCTGTGCAGTGCCTGAGACCTGGTTCAAGGATCCAGAGAGCACCCCTGCACTACCAAACTATAACTCATACCACACTTTTCGGCCATGTAACCTGGACTGAAACACCAAAGGTGGAGGTGTGTCCATATTCATTAAGGATATCCACACCTCCAGGCTAGTTGCTCAGCATAATGCATCCGAGGTTATCCAAGTGCAACTAACTCTGGGCAAAACTGCAATCCAAATTGTAGCTTGCTACAGATCCCCCACCATGCCCCGGGATTCCCATTCCTCTTTTCTTGATGTACAGGAAAATATTAGAGTTCAACCAAACACACTAATAATGGGCAACTTTAACTACCCCACCATTAACTGGGAAAACTACTCGTGTACCAACTCCTTAGCTCAACGCTTTCTGGAATTCATAAACTCCAGTGCCCAGGATGAACTTATCCACACCCCCACCAGGGGCAACAATATCCTAGACCTAGTCATCACCAACATGAGTGACTGGTGTTCCACACCTGAAGTCAACTCCTCATTGGTCCGATACAACCATAAGCTTATCACTCTTGATATCCACATCCCACCCCCCATTAAGGAAACCACAGTAAAAAATTTCTCCAAAGCCAACTTCATGCTTCTTAAGACAGAAGTGGTGAACTTCATGATACCCGTGCAGATGGACAATACAGTTACAACTGCTGAATCCTACACAAATGCACTCTATAAGCACTTACATGAGTGCATGGATCGTGCTATCCCAAACAGAATGAAGACGCTATCCTCCAAAAAAAGGAAGCCAATCTGGTGGTCCCCTGCCATAAACAAACTGTACAACAGAAGGAAGAAACTGTTGCAAAAGAGAGTAAAATCCCATGAGTGGAGGAGCTCCCTGGTCAGCCTCAGTAAGAAGCTGAGATCCCTTATAAGATCCTTCAAAGCTAGCTAGGAAAACAAAATCACCACTAATTCCAAGGACAACCAGAAAGCATTCTATAGCTATGTCAAGTGTCTCGATGGCAACACACAGATCTGCTCTGAGTTACAGCACAAAGGCACGAAAATTACAGAACCAACTGATATTGCCAACATCCAGGCAGATAGGTTCAGTGCTAACTTTACCCCCCTCTCAACCCCTAAATGGCCCATGTCTATACAGGAAGAATGAAGAGTCCCTGTAATCACAACTACGCAGGTAAAAGCTGCACTCTCTAAAGCCAAAAACACAACATTCATGAGACCGGACAACATCCCAATGACCTCTTTTTTTACATGAACTTCAGAATGAACTGGCTCCCCACTTAAGCACCATGTTCAATAATAGCCTCGCATCAGGCTTGCTGCCCACTGAATGGTGCACAGCAACAGTTATCCCACTCCACAAAGGGGGAGCCACCACTGATCCCAGGAACTATCGATCTATTAGCCTGATGAGCCTGGTCTGCAAGGCCATGGAACGTATCATCATGGAACTCATAAACAAAGACATTGGTAACCTCCAAACTCTGGATCCCATGCAGTTTAGGTTTGTGAAAGGCAGATCATGCCTCCTGAACCTGATTGACTGCTTTGAGGCAGTCACCAAAGATGTAGATGAGGGTAAGGTGGTTCACACAGCCTCTCTTGACCTCGTCAAGACTTTTGACACCATCCCCCTTTCTGGAATTATAGCTAAACCCACTAAACTAGGTATAAATCCCTACATCACAAGATGGGTTGCCAACTGGCTCACTGACAGAACCCACACTGTAAAAGTTGCAGACTCCAAATCTGACCTCAAAGCAGTGACAAGTGGAGTACCACAGGGTTCAGTCCTGAGACCTCTCCTGTTTGGTATCTACTTCTCTGAAGTACAGGCTAACACGGAAGGCCTCTGGCTAATGAAGTTCGCAGATAACTGCAAACTAGGAGCCATAGTCAAGTCCCCAAATGATGTGGACATCTTACAGAAGGGCCTCACTGAGACAGATGCCTGGTGTCAGAGCCATGGCCTCAAGCTCAATGCCAAAAAGTGCAGTGTCATCCCCTTTGGTAAAAACTCTGTACCCATGAACTACCACATAGGCAGCAATCTACTTAACACCAAATGCGTGATAAGAGATCTTGGGACCCAGGTGGACAGTAGTCTCTCCTTTGATAGTCACATTGCCACAGTAGTCAGGAAGTCCTTCTACGTGGCACACCTCATCATAAAAGGGTTCTCATCCAGAAAAAAAGAGGTCATTGTTCCCCTCTTCTTGACACTCATTAGACCAATTATAGAGTACAACGCCCCTTTTGGAATGTACCTCACAAGACATCTGCAGCAGCTTGAAAGGCCACAGAAGTACGTCACAAAGAGGATTACTGGCCTCAAACAAATGCCCTACACTGACCACCTCAAAAAACTCCAGCTTTACTCCATAGCATATCGCCTACTCCGAGGTGATCTCTGCCTAACATATAAAGCTATGTCAAACCCAGAACTGTTGGACATGCTACACCTAAAGAAATCCCAATCCCTCCAAGCTACATGCTCTAGGGACCTAAAACTTGTCACCACAATAAACAGAACAAGCTGGAGGGATAGATTCCTGTCCCAGAGACTTCCCATAATCTGGAACAGGCTACCCATCTATGTCAAGCAAAGTTCTTCATTAGCACTCTTCAAGAAAAATCTTGATGAGTGGATGGGAAATAGGAAATACACCCCGGGGATCACTTCTGTGTCTCTGCTCGACAGTGGCACAGGAAAATATCTTTCTTGGGTGGCGTAAGCCAGGGAACCTTGTTGGCTAGGCCTATGTAATCCCTTGGCCTGATAACCTAGTACCTACCTATGAACCTATGAACCTATGAACCTACGAACAGCATTTAAATAAAGTGAGAACATAAGTACATAGGTAAATAAATAAACAAGCAAAGTTACATTACTATATACTACATTTACAACTGGGCCAATCTGACTTTGAACACAATTTAAAATACACTACCTGTATGCTAGCCAAGAGACAGCTTAACCTGTACACTTTTCCTAAGAATTCATCTTTGCTGAAGGTTACAACAGGGACGTGCATGCTTCAGTCACTATACAAATTATACCGCAAGCCATTCTTCAGTAAGATAAACTTTACAGAAAGCTCTAGAACAGTTAATGCACTCAAAGTCTAAAATCAGGTACTGATCGATTTTCCAAACATACCCACATGAGATTGCTAAAAGATGTTTCTGATGGAACCTCTTCTAGCCCCCACTGTTTGTGCCAGTTATTGATATTTGCTTTTCTCACAGATTTCTTCATGTTTATCATACCCTTTAAGCATCTTACCACCTTGATGGGGTATTATTTTGAATGCTGCATCCATGTTTATGATACACGTCTATGTTTGGCCATCAAATTCAAATCAGCTAATCATCGAATGTTAAACACTGAATGTGGAAATTACTGAAGAAGCTTATCTTTGAAAAATAATACCATCAAATTGCTACAGCTGGCCAACAACCAGGAAGTACTGTGATGTGTAAGGTAAGCTAAACAAACCTTTTTATAAATTTGCCTTATTCCCCACTGTAGTGCAGTCTCAGAGTTGTTATATATAGTTAGAGGGTGTGGGGGGCAGAGTTCCCCCCTTGGTTGATAAAATATTTTTATGAGGGCCATTCATGGTGTTGGCCAACTATGGTCATTTGATGGCATTATTTTTGAAGATAAGCTTGTTCGATAATTTCCATGTTCGGTGTGTAACATTCACTAAAATTTTATTTTGGTGGCTGAACAGAGAAACATATGATTCTTATCCATTCACATCACTGGTCTGTATATTTAGAATACAAGCTTATATATTTATACTCTAATTCTCTTCCTTGTTTGTGCTGGCACCACTGTTCATGCCATATACACCTCTCAGTCTCCATATTACCTATTATGCTATGTGCACTGCCATACAGTAAAAATACTGATAAAAGACTGTATTTTGTATAGCATATATCATGGACTTAAGTAGGTTAAAAATAAAGAAGATAGCTGAGTGCACAACTCCCAGGATAAAGAAGTGTCAAAATCCTGGTAGGCACACTGGTATCAGAACTGGAAAAAAATGACAGTGTAGAATCCTTAAGACATGGAAATATTCCTACAATGGGGCTAGACAGGCCCAGCGGAGTATTGTCCCCCTGATGTAGAAGGAAGAAATAGTCCACAAAAATCACAAAAACAGATATGCCAAAAAAGAGCCATATGGATGATAGAGTGGACAGTTGAGGATAAGAAAGAAATTATGTATTATTATTATGCAAGACACCCAGAATTTCCACACACAAGATATACAAAAAGGTTAAAAGAGAAATTAGAGGAAAGAAAAATACTTCCACAAGAAAAACTGTCAGAAGCTTCAAATAAAAAATTCTGTTCATTAATACAACTGATCCATGAAAAACACTATAGACACCAAGAAACCATGTGCTGTTTGGAAGAAGATGCAACAGAGGAAGTGTGAAAATTAAAAAAAAAAAAAAAATTAGAGATATTTGAAGGGTATAAAAAGAAATATGGACATGAAAAAGAAAGAAAGAGAGATATGATACGGTACAATATTTATGCAAAGGGGAAACCCAAATTAATTAACAACAAAAAGCAGCCCCAAAGATATTCAAAGAGAAATAAAGGCAACGGCATCCAGATATGGAAAATTTCACAATAAAAGAAAATAAATCACAAAGAGGGAATGTAGAATAGAAGATTAGTCAAGGAAAAATAAAAAAAAAAAATAGAAGCTGATGGAATATTTACGAAGTGAAAGATTCAGTGTAGAAAGTCTAACACAGGTTATATCACAGCATGAAGGAATAAGTAGTCCCCAAATAAGGAGAAACAAGAGGAGCAGGAGACATCTCAAGAAGAAATATGGACATGGGAAAGAAAAATAGATTAATATGATGTAATGATTATGCAAAGGAGAAAGTAAAATTAATCAATGCAAAAAGAGCGGCACCAAAGATATGTGAAGAAAAATAAAGGCAAAGACGATTAATAATGGAGAAGTTAAATAAATAAAAACTGGGGTTTTGGATTACCTGCAAAATGAAGGATTTAGTGTAGAAAAATTAACTCAGATAACACAACAGGATAGAGCAATGGATGCCAAAATTAAGGAGAAACCAGTGGAGCAGGAAGCATCTAATCAGTTGGCATATGAACATACTTTGGAACCTCACTTAAAAAACTAGTACAAATGTTCAGTTGGAGCTATAAAGCAAGGAAGCGAATGTGAAACTGTGGCAACTCTGACACAGTCCATGTTGGTTGTAGAGTGATAGGCCAGTGAGTTCCCATATGAAAGAGCAATGGATGACACAGTGTGAAACTGATGAGAACACGGCACAGGAAGATACTCTAGAACTTTCTACATAATACCTACAGGAAATGGAGAACAAAGAATGCCCCCTTAGTTTAGAAAAAAATTATCTAAGAGAAGAGTTTCTTGATTTAATAGAGATAGATAGACATATGATGATCAATGAAAGAAACAGAGTGCAGAAGGTCAATAAAACCCAAAAAGTTAGAAGTTTGAAAAAACAAATGAGCATGGTAGTTAGGGCTGTCCATTGAGATTCATGGGATGTAATAGAAGTAACTAGGATACATTACTGAGCAGCCAAATTAATAACAGATAAAGTCCTACCACAAGAACACAGGGTAGTAAGGGAAAGGATGTGGAGAAACTGAATGCCATCATGGAGTATCGAATAGAGAAAACTATAAAGGAGTCAAGACAAGAAGTGTCACTGTTTGAAGAATACAGAAGAGGGAACAGATCAACAAAAATACTCAGAAAGACAGACGTGATAAAAGCAATGCACAGTATTATAACAGATCAGGATTTATCATGAACTATCCCTAATAAAAACAAAAATATTAGCACAGACAGAAAAAAACTTAGAATATACACTGATAAATATAAAGGAAAAGTACAAAAATCAATTTATGGATGTTCCCAAAAAAATTCAGACAATTGGGAAACAAGGTAAACGGAATTGAAAGACCACAAAAAAGAAGAAATAGATACATTTCGGAGAAATATCCATGAAGACCCTGTGGAGCATAACAAAGATGGTAAATGGACAGAAGAAGTAAAAGAAAGAATAAGATGTTCAACTGTACAGGATATGAAATGGGATGAAGTAACATCCAGAGAGAAATCGAAACAAAGTTAGGAAAAGCCTCTAATTGGAAAACCCCAGGCCCAGATGCAGTACCTAACTTCTGGTTAAAAGTATTAACATCTTTGCACAAAGATTCAGCCATCACTAAGAACTATTTATATGCATACCTTGAACAGACACCAGCCTGGCTAACAACAGGAAAAACAATTCTCCGACTTAAGAGTGAACCTGCAAGCTACCCTAAAGTCCCTCTGACTCTGATAATGTTTCCATGGTAGGAAATGAAAGCGCGAAGTCCGTTTTGTGTCTGTTGATACTTGTGAACTATAAATAAACTGTTGGTATTTTGTTTGTAATTCATTATTGAGGAGACCTTTTTTGGGCTTGGAAAACAACTGAAGTTTGTGGTGTTACTGTTACTTTTTCTTCAGTCGTTCCATTTGGATTATTGGTTGAGTTCTTAAAAATGTATAACATACATCCTGAACTGATAAACTACATCACAATGACCATGAAACAGTGGCACACCACTTTACAGTTAAGCCATAATAATGGGCAAATTATTATTCCAGGGGTAAAAATTCAAAGGGAGATATTTCAGGGTGACTCTCTGTCACCGCTGATTTTTTGCCTCGCCCTTAACCCATTAAGCTGTAACAGATTAGGTCATGGCTATAATTTGGCTCCCAGAAAGCAACAGAGTGTAAAGATTTCTCATATTCTCTTTGTAGATGATTTAATACTGTATAACTCGTCATAAGTAATTGAAAGCACAACTGCAAGTAGTCAAAACGTTTTCAGATGATATAATAATGTCATTTGGTCTTGATAAATGTGCAAACACATCCTTTAAAGCAGGAAAACTGCAGCACCAAGAAAGCAGTTTGGGACAAGAATGTGATATAAAAGAACTTGAGCAAGAGGAAGTGTATAAATATTTGGGAATTGATGAAGGGTCAAAAATAAACCATGAACAAATGTGAATAAAACTTAGTAAGGAATATTTTAGAAGACTTAAATTAATCCTGAAAATAATGTTGACATCTAGGAACAATGTTCAAGCTATGAACCAATTTGCTCTTCCTGTCTTAACTGACAGTTTTGGAATGATTGACTGGCCCCAAAAGGTGTTGTATAGATTAGTCAGGAAAGCAAGAAGGGTAATTCATGCTCATCAAATGTTTTATAAAAGTCAATGCATACCAAAATTATATATTCCCTGTTCTGAAGGAGGGATGGGCCTCCTTGAAATTTATTACATATATAGATCTGCAGCTTTGAGACTGCATACATATCTGCTGACCTCACAAGACCCAAAGATAGTGAAAGTTTTGAAACATGAGGAAAATACATCTAAGATGACTTCCCTGCTTAGTCAGCATCAAGCGGAATTTGAAATCAAAACAGAAGTAGATAAAAATCAGGCAGCAACTGAATGTGTCAAAGAACAAAAGAAAGAATATAAGGTGAAGGATCAGATAATAAGCCAAGAAATGTGAAAAATGCATAAATATAGTTACAATTATAGAAAACTCCTGGAACAACCTCGTGATGAACAGGATCAAACTCAGGAATGGTTAAGGAGAGGTGAATTCAAACCAAAAGATGAAATGTTAATATTGGTAGCCCAAGATAGTGGACAACGTACATGTTGGTTTACAAAGTCCATTGCACATGTGGGAGAAACAGACAAATGTAGGTTTTGTAAAACCGAATTGGAAACAGTTACACACACTGCTGCTGGTTGTGCCATACTAATGGCAGAAGGACTATGTACTGAAAGGCATTATAATGTGACAAGACTGTTGCACTGGGGATAATTAAATAAATATTATGCACTTTATTATGTGTGCGTGATGGCAGGTCCATGGAAAACTGTCTTACATGAAACCAGTCCTTGGTGCAAAAAAGGTTGGAGGCCACTGCCTTAACCCTTTAACCTGTCCACTTAACAGATTAGGTCGTGACCATAATTTGGATCACAGACATTAGCAAAGTATGAAGACTTTTCATCTTCTTTTTGTGGATGAATTAAAAATCTATAGCTCATCAAATGAGAATCTGAAAGCACAACTGGAACTGGTAAAAAAAAATTCAGATGATATATGGTGTGTGGATGGCAGTGGTCTATGGGCAGAAATGCTAAAGGCATGACTAGTCATTTTATAGGCAGCAGGTAAGGCCATGTTTTGGAGCTCCAAGCCAACTATTTGGAAGGGAGTGAAGTTATGCATCCTAGCCCTGTATTCCATACCTTTTGAAGTCTGGAGATGAACCCCATTAATGCAACAGCTCTCTACATTTCTGTGAGCTGTTTAGTGATGGACTGGGATGCTGGCAGTTTGCAGCTGTTTACTGAGATCAACAGGCTGTTACCATTTTTCAGACAGTCTCTCACTTGTTGTGTTTGTGGTGAGCAGTTCACATTGTCTTCAGATTTCTTGTCAAGTTTGTTTAATTAGTTTGGTTTCTTTGAAAAGCAGTTGATGTGGGTAGTGAAATCACGATGTTTATATTTGTTGTATAGAAGACTTTTTCTACCCCCAACCCATGGCCTATTCAGTATAGTCAGGTTAAAAAGCCTATTAAAATACATGATTTAGGGTTCCGTTTGTGGATTTTTTTTTTTTATTATTACTTGGTGGCACTTGGCAAACTGATCAAAAGGGACAATGTCCTTTTCTGGGTACTGCATTTGTAAAGAAATAAAGCTGGTGTTTATGAAACATGATAATGTGAACCACTCCTGTTTTAGCATTTACAGCACATCTGAACAGACTGCATCTGTAAATCAGGAATTATTACACAAAGAGAATACAGTTTCATCAACCATAAGGACTTTTCTGCATCTATATCTTGAGACTTCGATATTTTACTGGCTGGCCAGATAAAGTTCAGCTGAACAACAGGTCAAGATTTCTAACACTTCTTGTGTTTTAAAGAGTACTATGGCCAGATCCTGCTGTTACCCTCTGCTGCGTATTACTGCCTCAGTGTGAGAGACTTGCCTGGCAGTACAAATTTCACAGATAAGGGAACGCAGCGTAGGTATTTGATTATTGTGCAGTTAATAACTGTGAATGTTTTACACTGGGAAGAGTAAAATAAAGCGTTTCAACTGTATACGTTTGATTCCTACTATGAAAAGCACTCCTCTCTATTACAGAGCCATTCTTTAGATAGACCCTGACAAGAGACAGCTTAATCCACATTTATCACACCACCTTCTCCCTGAAACACTGTGGTACAGCTGGAATAGTACAATTGTTACTCTACAGGTTGGATAGTTGATCTCTCTGTGTATTTAACAGTGCCTGATGCACTTACCTTTCACAGGCAATCACTGATTGGTTTTCGTTGAAGTGGAATTTCACATGGTGGGTATTTACCTCCCCTCTGATATACATCCCACATATACCCTCCCATTACTTCCACACCACCCAGGTTCACTATGCCCCTCCCCAAAAACCTCCCTCTAACATTTCTTACAGCTATTCTCATCTTAGCTCTCATTGGGGCTTATTACCATACATCTTATGAAATTCACCAGTATATACCATTTCAAAACCCAAGGAACCATACCTACACCATACCTACCAATGTCACCCACTTTAACATCATTGGGGTCCACAGCATATACTTACATAATTCACAAAAATCTCAGGTAGTTCCAAATCACCATTAACAAAGAGATATACACTTCTACTTATTAAAGTATCCAAACTTCTTTTGAAAGTGTATAGCCAATTACAACAACGTGCTGACATCCACCCTAACCCTGGACCAGCTTCATAAATTCAAATTCCCAACAATAAAAACCTGGACAATGGACACCAACTATGTCAGAGACCCACCACAAGTCTAATGATCATACATTTGAACATTAGAAGCCTAGCAAAAAAGATCCATGACTTTCATGCCTTATTGTTATATTACTTGCCAGACATTGCTGGTCTTACTGAAACCTGGCTAAAGCCAACATTATCCAGTAATGAAGTGCTCCCACCTGGCTACAACATCCATAGAGCAGACCACCAATGTGGAAAAGGGGGAGGGGTTGCAATACTCTTTAAAAACTCCCTTGATATCATAAAAATTACTACAGAAATCCCTTAGTTTACTAATTCTGAAATTGTAGTCACCAAACGCAGAATCAACAGTAGGAAACATATAAATATTATATGTGGATGCATTCCCCCTGGCAATAATATAACCACACTTGAAAACATTCTGCAATGGTTATCTGAAACCAGCCCCCAGGAAACCTATTTGCTAGGAGACTTTAACATCAACTGGAACACCTGTTCCACTATGAACCCAATCAAACACCTAAACCTATATAACTTTAAACAGGTGATTAATACCACTACCAGAATAGACATCAGAAGTGAAAAACAAAGTATCTTAGACTGGATCCTCATTAATAACACCCCTAACCCCTATACATCAGGGACCCTCCCTGATATTATAAGTGACCACCAACCCACCTTTATTCTAAGACGCAAGTCTCACCATAAACATATACCAGTCCTGCAAACTATTAGAAACAAGAAACAATTTAACCCCATAAATTTCAATGTAGAACTTAAAAACTATAATACTTTACCACCTAACACTGGAAGAGGCAGTTCAGCACTTCAATACCATCTTCTTGTCTATCCTGGATAGACATGACCCAGATCGGACCATTAGATCCAGGCAAAAAATTGCACCTTGGCTAATAAATGAAACCAAAATAAAAAGAACAGAAAGGAATAAACTCTGGAATCACTGGAGAAAGACCAAATCCCCTACAGATCAGCAGCTCTACCATGAACTTAGGAATAACACAAAAAAATTAGTGTACTTGGGTAAGAAAAACGACTTTCTTAATTTACAAACAATATATCAAAGAAATTCGAAAAAATTTTGGACAGGGATAAATAAAGTACTGCAACCAGGCAAAACTACTACCACATCCCCAACAGTTACCAATAACAACCAATCAAGTGAAATAGCTGACATCTTTAATACATACTTTACAGAAACCATACTAACCCTTGCCGACCAACTACAAACTACACAACCAATCTTCCCCCAACCTCCCCTCTATCTGGCCTCTCCTTTAACCTCCAACCAGCACCAACCAATTATATCAGAAAACTACTAGCCAAACTAAAACCTACAACCCTAGCCGTGGATCAACTCCCAGCTAAATTTCCTCAAATTGCATCAGATGCCATAGCTGTGCCAGTTGCAATCCTTATTAATAGATCAATAACTGAATCAACTATTCCCCCTATTTGGAAAATTGCCCATGTAATCCCCCTGCACAAAGGTGGTAGTTCCCCTGACATATCCAATTACAGACCTGTAGCAATACTCTCTCCTTTAGCCAAAATCTTGGAACGTTGCATTCACAAGCAACCTATGCAATACCTCACTAAAAATAGACTTCTATCCCAATCTCAACATGGTTTCAGACCAGCCCACAGCAAAACTACTGCATTACTAACATTTACAAAGACCATCAATCTTCACGAAATAATGATAAATTATCATCTGCACTCCTCCTAGACCTGTCAGAGGCCTTTGACATGGTTAACCACTCAAAACTGTTACACTCTTTACAAAACCTAGCTTTAGACAATCACTCTATTGCCTGGTTTCAAAAAGAAGGGAAGACAACAAGCAGTTCAATGGCAGAAAAGCTTATCCTCTCTACTACCAGTAACCATAGGGGTCCCACAAGGTTCTATTCTGGACCCCTTGCTTTTCTCCATTTTCATCAATGACCTGAATACTGCTAGTCCTGACAACAACATCATCCAATATTCAGATGATTCTACATATATCTGCTCTGCATCCTCATTCTCTGAACTACAAACAATTACCCAGACCACTTTTACTTCAATTGAAAACTGGCTCATTAACAACTGCCTAATATTAAATCCTAAAAAAAACTAAGTTGTTACTGTTTCCCCCCACCCATATCATCAAACCATTTCCAACCTTTAGTATCATTTCCAGCAATGGCAAAATTAATTGCCCCTGACTCCCATACTAAACTGCTGTGAGTGGAAATTGATAACAACCTAAAGTTTGACCTGCATGTAAATCAGATAATTAAAAACACACATAAGAAACTGGGCTGCCTTTACAGGAATCAATCTTTCCTATCCCATAATGCCAAAGCTACCATTGCTCACCCGCATCTCCTTTCAACACTATTATATGCATCCCCCAGCCTAACTAACCTATCCAAGTCTGACCTAAACAAGCTTTCTTCATGCTATAATAAGATTGTAAGATTTGCCACTGGATTTGCCAATCAAACCCATCACTGTCTTTCTCTCAAAAAGCTCAACTGGCTGGAATTTCTGCACCTCCTCCACTACAACCAACTTGCATTAGCTCATAAAATACTAACGCAATCAGACAGGGTGCCATCATTAAAAAAGAGAATTATGCCTGAAACCACCTCAAGACCTCTCTGATCAAGTGACAAGCTCCTACTTAAGGCCCCCAATGTAAATAACTCAGCTGGCATTTCCTTATTTTCTATTCATGTTGCTAAATCATGGAATGCTCTCCCATCAGCCTTAACTCTTGAATCCTCTCATACAGCTTTCAAAAAAGCTGTTAAGTCACACTTAATGGATCACTGGACCTGCTTCTGCTCATCCCCTGATTGATCCTGCTTCCCCCACATTTACCCTGCTAATAACATCATTTACCTACCTTCAACTACCTTACTACTGATACGAAGCTTTGCCATGTTAATTAGCTGGGAAATTTACCTAATGACTCTTTATGTATCCTGATATATCCTAATATGACTTACAATGTATAATAAACCTTAACTGTTATTTCATGTAAAACTGTATCTCAATATATGTTATTATTTCAATGTATGTAATTATTTCATTTATAGCTACATATTAATGCATGTTTACTATGTTCTGAACTTGTTGTATTATGCCCAAGTTACTTGTTAACTGGGGCTTTTCCCCCGGGCTGAAAATGGACATGTAGTCAGTCGAACTATCCTGGTTAACAAATGTAAAATAAAATAATAAATAAATAAAATAGAATAGGAATGTCATTTGGTCTTGATATATGTGCATAACCAACAATTAATCTAGTAAAGCTGCAGCTCCAAGAAAAACATCAGTCTGGAACAGGAATATAATATAAAGGAACCCGAACAAGAAGGAGTGTATAAATACTTGGGAATTCATGAAGGATCAGCAATAAAACAGGAACAAATGTGAACCAAACTCAGTAAGGAATATTTTAGAAGACTGAAACTAATACTGAAAACAGCCCTGACATCCGGGAACAAAGTCCAAGTTATAAACCAATTTGCTTTCCCTATTCTAACTTATAGTTTTGGGGTGACTACCTGGACCCAAAAGGTATTGGATCAGTTGGACAGGAAAACAAAAAAAAAAATGCTTCATGCTTATCAAATGATATATAAAAAATCAGTGTATACCAATATTATGTATTCCTCATTCTGAAGGATATATGGGCCTCCTTGAAACTGATCACATGCATAGATCTGAAATCATAGCACTGCATACGTATCTGCTGAGCTCACCAGATCCAAACAATGAAAATTTTGAAACATGAAGAAAACAAATCTGACTCCCCTGCTTTGTTTAACAGAAGCTTATCAGTATCAAGTGGGAATGGAAACCAAACCAGAAATAGACAAAAGTCAGGCAGCAACTGAACATGCCAAAAAACAAAAGAAAGAATATGATGAAAAAGATCAAATGAGAAGGCAATAAATATGGAAAAGGTATAAATATAGTCAGCTGCAGAAACCTCCTGGAATAACTTCATGTTGATCGGGAACTGATGCAGGAATGGTTAAGGAGAGGTGAATATAAATTGAAAGATGAAAGGTTAATATTGGCAGCCCAGGATAGTAGACTAGGTACAAGATGGCTTCAAAGTCCCTTGAACATGTTGGAGAAACAGAGACATGCAGGTTCTGTAAAACAAAATTGGAAACAATCACAAATCTTGTTGATGGGTGTGATACACTAATCACAGAGGGCCTGTATACTGAAAGGCATAATAATGCGGCAAGACTGTTGCATTGGGGATTGTGCAAACATTAAAATACTGAAGTAGCTGGAAAGTACTGGAAACATGAGACACAAAGTATTATAGAGAATTATGAAGTTTATATCACATGGGATCACCCATTCCCCAAAAGTTCAAACAAATAAATGTGAGAAAAACAGATATAGTAGTCTATGAAAAGAAGAAAAAGAAGCGTTGATCACTGAAATTGTTACACCCAGTCACTACTGTGTCCTATGTACAGACAGAAATTCAAAAAATACCAGGATTTGTGGCCAATAAGGGCAATGTGCAAGGAGGACACCAAGGCAGTTCCAACAGTAGTGCAATGGGTCTCATAATAAGAATTCACAACCTTGTTTATATATGCTACTGACACGTAACTCCATAGGAATTGTAGAAGGAGTAAGTTCTAGGCACATTGCGGGTGCTGCGACCACTTTTGGCTAACATCAAAGACTGAAACATTACTAATTTCACGAACTTTAATCATACTTTGACTTAGGAATGGAGTCCATTCCCATCATGGTATTAGAAATCCAAACAGCTCGAAGAAATGAAACTGAGATAAAAATAGTTCAGTGGCACTCTTACTGTCAAGGCTTTAGTTAGCATATTCCTGTCCTCCACAGTAATCTAAATAAATGGCTAAATTATATATAAATAAATACATATCTGTGTATACACAGTTACAGCTCAAAATATCTAAAGCTCATTTGACTGAAAAGTTTTTGATGGGGAGAAAAACATTGAAAGCACAAAATATTGAATGCACATTTGACAGAATGCTAATTTTTCTAGTTTTTTTGTAGGTACAAGAGTACAAGCAAATTAATGTTTGAAAAGGTTTTATTGGCTTGTGTGTATGTATGAGTGTTCATAAGTTATGTTTAGGGTTAGGTAAGGGGATAAACATATTGCTTTGCAGGTTGGGTATTGTGCATATTGCATGTCCTTCTGTCTTGTGTAGTATTCTTAGGGAAAGTGTTAAAAAGTTTTTCACGATGAAATGTGTTTGTGTGTGTGTGTGTGTGTGTGTGTGTGTGTGTGTGTGTGTGTGTGTGTGTGTGTGCGTGTGTGTGTGTGTGTGTGTTTGTGTATACACAGGGGCATTAGATTTAATACAAATGAATAAAGTGGTGCAGGGGGACAAAGTGATATAAGGTATTTTTAGTTGGATAGAATTTTCAACTATTTTGTGAATCAGTATTATGAGTTTTCAATGTGTTGTGTTCTCAGTGTTTTTGTTAGACGTTTTGAGGTTCAGTATTTGAGTCTGACATATTTAATGATATATATATATATATATATATATATATATATATATATATATATATATACTCACGCAAACATACTACATATTACATATGTAGATATGGCTAGATATAGATATAAACGTATCTAGACACTAAGTTAAATTTGGAAAACTGTATATTAATTTTTCTCTGCATATTATCAATCAAATGTTACCACTATTCCACAATATGTCATTTTTTACGTACTTTTTGCATGATATATGGAGCATCCTCAGAGAATCAAATATGTGCTGATATTACTGATAGCTGTTATATTAGGAAAAAGTAAACCAGCGTTTAATGACTTTACATGCTATTTCAGTGAGCTGTAAATCAACCTGAACTATTCATAAACTGCTTCTCTGTGATTCAAGAACTAAGTATTGCAAGAAAAAGGCTAACTAATATATTTTTGACACACAGTCCTAAGAGACTAATGCTAGACAGGCACCATCTGTTAAAATATGGGGTTACAGTAATTATCAGATGAAACACATTAAAAAAACACCAAAGAATTCCAGTCTTATTACAGTTTTATTTAAGAATGCATACTATTTTACTGCTAAAAAGCAGACAATTAAATATTCACAGAAGCTTTCTGTATTTGCCTATGCTGACATAGTGTAATAAAGCAATTCTTTTAAGCCATAGTGCTCGGCAATTTACACTTCTTTCTTTCTTTATCTCTTTCCTTTTGGAGAGATTGTGTGTGTGTATGTGTGTGTGTGTGTGTGTGTGTGTGTGTGTGTGTGTGTGTGTGTGTGTGTGTGTGTGTCAGTTTGCAAAACTTCAGTGATCTTGTTTATTTCAGTTTCTGTTTACCTTTAAGAAGATTCATAAAAGATCTTGACTCAGCTTTTGACATGACACCATCCAACAAGCAATTAAAGCTGACTGCCAAAGAATTTGGTGTACCAAAAGTGCATCAAAACAGGGTGCAAGCATTAAGTCACGTATTTTCTTACAACATGGAAATTTGGGTGTAAAAAAGCTGAAGTATTAGTTATTTAGTCATTTTAAAATCTACCAAAAATACTAGTGTGAATATATGAATAATAATAATAATAATAATAATAATAATAATAATAATAATAATGATAATAATAATAATAATACGTGTGCATGTGGCATAATATGATGGATAATTTTCTCATCTACATTGCCTTAACTACCTTTTTAATATGTTACTTGATAATATCATGTTGAAGCCTGCTAGGGCAAGTTGCTACCCTGTTTATGTTTCCACTAATGTCTTCAATGGCAGTCTTTCATTCTTTCTTCCCCTTCTTCAAAACCCTCTTATCGAAAATCTCTTTTGGTTTTTGTCTCATTCAGTTTGCCTTATAGGCATCTAACCTCTGCCTTTTCTCTTGGTCTTTTACAACAAACATCTTTTGCTCTGATAAAAGTATCCAAACAATTGCTTTTATCTCACTCCTATGGTCTTGGCTATCGTTCACCTAGCCCTCCCCCTTATTACTTACACCACTTTAGAATTTTTTTTTTTTATCATCATACTTTTAAAATAATTTCTGTCTTATATCTTCACGTCCAGCTTTTTCCCTATAATTTCACTTCTTACTGGTTCCATTGCATATATTTTGCTATGTGTCTATTTCTGCACATGTACATACTTTGTTTAAACAACTTTCCTTCTGAAGATGTCACTCAACGAAATAACACCAGTAGTCTGTTTTCTGCACATTTGTTAACTGGTTGTACCATTTGTAACTCTTGTAAGCAGATGGGAATCATGTCATGTATTATTTCACTTCTACTGACTCTATATATGAGAACTTTTCTCCCCACTTCCCACTTTAAAGGAACATAAGCAAAACAGGTCAAAACAAGCTACTGAAAATTTCATTGAATAAATATGTACC
Organism: Protopterus annectens; assembly: GCF_019279795.1. Classification (NCBI taxonomy): domain Eukaryota; kingdom Metazoa; phylum Chordata; order Ceratodontiformes; family Protopteridae; genus Protopterus; species Protopterus annectens. Next base: position 1,446,507,765 of record NC_056739.1, on the reverse strand, counting down.
AAAATAAATAGCATTATATGTTCTGTTTTTCCAATGAGCTGCTAAAAGCTGCACGAATCAGGTAAATCCAAGTAACAACAATTCAACTGCATAAACACTGAAACAATGCAAGACCCTGACCTGTTTTCATGAAGAATTCTACATTATGCAGTAAGGATGTGAACTAAGCAGCATAGATTTGCTAAGGCCAAATTTCACCTCATATGGTAAATTACACTGACGTTTTTCTCAAAGTAGCACAGCAGAAACTAGTATTTTGCATACTTGTCATTTATAACATACATAAAGGGCCAGATTCGAAAAGACTAACTCTCAGTGTATGTGAAACCTTACACTGAAAGCAAGACGTTTGAAATCTGGTCACGAGTGTCAGCCTGTTTATAGATAGGCCTTACACCGAATTAAGTCACTTACAATGACAGCAAGTGTTTTAGAATATGGCTCAAGTGTCCCAAAGATGCATAGTATGAATAAAATATGCAACTACCTTGGCACATCCTTTCTTAGCCAAACTGTTTATTGCCCTTCTCACGGAACACTTATCTTTCTAACATAAATACAGCTTTACCAAAGCACATCTACCTATATCTTTAAAGATGAATTACAGACAGCTATAGCTGCCACTCCCAGTTTTTTACAGCTCTGTTTATACTAGAGGCAGTCATTCAACTTTGAGAGCACGTTATTTTAATTAACAGTTTAAGCAAGAATGAAACTGTAGTCTTTGCACTTTCTCAGAATTGTAAGATGACTTGGGTGATGTGATTGACCTATTAGCATAAAGATATTTGGAGGTCATGTCACTGTTTCTGGAATACAACACAATGAATAAGTTTATATTCTGTGGTGCACCTTTGACAGATCGAAAGTCATGTACAGTAGCTCGTACAATACACAAGCAAGTAAATGCATGCATAAAAGTTTAGCTGCATGGTATGCAAAGCAGCAGTTTAAAACCATATGATTTTGTATATTTATAGTGCGATTACTGCACTGGAATAAATATCAAGTCTCCTCAGTTGCAGTAATCTTAGATTCCACTTAAAACAGATAGATAGATAAGAGAGATAGATAGCTAGATAGATAGAAAGATGGACAGACTGACAGATATTAGCGTTTATATACTTTTTGTCCATGCTGCCTGCAATCAAAAGCCCTCCCACTCCTTATCACACAAAGACCTGCCTAGCTCGTTTACTTCAGTTTAGGTGACGGAGGGATTTCTTCTTCATCCTAACTCCTTGTTCCCTAAAACATCTAAAGATTGTGGCCATAATAACAGCTTCCTAAAAAGTCAGGCACTCACTTATGCCAGATTCTGACTACAGAATACACTACCTGGTGTGAATACACCTGTCCCAGGCTTAATGCTTCTGGCAAAACCCATTATCATCACCCAGCCACCACTAGGTTTCAGGAGAACAGTAAGCCTAGCTGCTTTTTCCCCTGTGGATGGGTGAGGAGTGCCATCCTCTTATCTTCACTCCCACACCTGCTGCCCCTCCAGTGTCTGCGAGACTAGTTTTTCCTGAATCCTTTGGGGTATAGTCAGTGTGTTTCATTTGTCTGTACCATAGAGCCAGTACAGCTGATATAATATTCTGACAGTCAAAGGATGAGGCCCTGTGCATGGGGAAGCCCGTACTGAGTGCAGTTACTGAGTGCAGTCTTAATGAAACTGTATTTTCTTCAAAGTGATTATAGTTAGCCGGATTTAAAGAGGCTGTTTCTGGTTAAACTGTTCTATCCTCAACACATAGTTTTAAAATATATCTTGCTAACACCACTACTAGCATACCTATTTCTTAACTAGAGCCTTAAAATATTTAGAATTACTAATGGATTTACTGCACATCAGCATGTCAAATGGCATCAAAAAGTGCTTGCTCTAGGGATCTAAACCTCTTCTGCAAACATCAACAGAATGGTTTGAAGGGATGGGTCTGTATCATGGAGGATACCACTGCTGTGAAACAGACTCCCCATCCACATAAAACAAAGTTCATCCCTGTCCACATTCAAGCAAAACTTAAATCTATGGATGGGAAAAAGAAAATTGATCTCAGAACTTCCTCCTGTACTACTAATGGACAGAGATAACACCTAAATGCTTTATCCCATGCAGAGGTCCCCACAAATTATCTATGGTTTAATCCTAGCTATTCTCATTAGGGATAATATATAATTATTAATCATGGGATGGGTAAGGGCAATCTATAACCAAAAGGGATACATTATTTTGAACACAATAAGGGAAATTGGCTAGGCTTAAAATGGTCTGAACGACCAGTTAGTCTAATACTTACCTATGAACATGTAGCTCTCTTCCTTAGCCATGTGCTGGTACCAAAACTCCTGGCTACCCTGCAGTCTTCTACATTGAAGCCTTGCCCCCTCCCTGTCCACATCTCAGCACAAGTACATGCTGCTCTTTATTATGTCCATCTCTCTGTCCAAATGCTACAATGCAGGTTTATGTTACAATATGTAGCAGCCTCATTCCTTGCAAAGTAGTCTCAATATTCCTATACTTCACCGTGTAGCAACTATGATTGCAACAAAACAGTATGAGTATCTCAAAACCTCACAACATAACTCTGCTTCCCCAAGCACAGCACAATATACTAAGCAGAAGCAACAGGTTGTGCAAAATATAAATCTGTGGGAGAAATAATGCACAAAACCTACAAATATATATATAATTACAAAAGTGCCACGAAAGTGCAGGGGTAACGCACAACATAAATAGTATTTAGGTCTTTGGCTCTCCTGATTTAGCTGATAACCACAGTGGGACAGGAAAAGAACAGAAGGCATATGTGCTGTCATTTCTTCACTACCATAACAGAATGTAAACTACTGTTGTATATCCCAATAAATCACCCAGTTCTGAGTTTTCAGTATGAATGACTGCCAGGGTCCAGAGCAGCTGAACAAACTGTATACATGTTGCTGGTCACCACACTTTGTGTGCCTCCCATTTTCTGAATAATACATAGCCTCAATGATTGTGTGCTGGTATTCAACTCTTCCATTCATTGATGAAGTATTACTCAGAGTAAGCTTTCAGAGTAGATTATTATCCTGTGTTTTCAAGATTCATAATACATTGGGATTGCAAAGGGACATGTTAATATTCCAGAAAGGCTTGACTATGTTTCTGCAATGCAAAAATATTTGTAAAATCTTGTCTTTGACTTTCTTAAAGATATATGTTGTCTGACTAAAGTTAGCTAAAGCTTTTTTTCCTTTCATTTTTTTGATAACCACTGAATTATTTTATTTATCTTACTCAGATTTCCTCATAATCTAGAGAGCGAGAGAGAGAGACAGAAAGGAAGACAGAGGTAGACAGAGAAAGAGAGAAATAGAGATGAAATATAGTAAGGATTTAATATTTGGGTACATGATATGTGTAAAATCTGAAAGGTCAAAAGCAGGTGCATTGAAGGTTAACAGTACGTAATTGACTGCACGGAGTAAGTACTGTGATCAAAAAATATTTCGGTCAAGGAAACAAGTCCTTATATGGACTTATGTCCAATTTTCTCTTTCTACCTAGCAATAAGTATTCAGGTGTGTCTTAATGCTTATGGGGAACTACCTGATAGGTATATGCAAATCCTTTATTATCTATTGGTGTACCTTGTCAACTTAGCATCAGTATTATCTAAGTGTATATAAGCTCACAGTTTCTTTTGCCCGGGGAGACTCCATATATTGACTTTGGATCTCCCACACGTGTGTTAATAAAAGTGTCTACGAAAGAGAGAACTTGTAGTGGGTGTTCTTTAATTTATGATTAACTATTTGAGTAGTAACTGTATTATCAGTTGATATTTCTTAACAGTTGGCACCGTGACTCTGATTAGAAATCCAGGGATGGGCTCAAGCAGATGGCTGATGTCTCATTAATGGGCCCACAGATGGTTCTGTCTTTCGGGACCTCAGCCATTTGCAAGTGCCTGATTTACATTATAAGTTTTACTTTTTTCTCTCTTTCGTGGAACTTTCAAAAGGTAGGTGGAATGATTCGTTACTGAATGAGTGAGGGTTAAACGATAATCTTCTGGCGACATACATATGAGTGTGGGTTACCATTTAACATGGGAGTGAGTGAGTGCAGGTAAAGGGTTACAGACAGAAAGAGGAACTCCGGCCGGCTACATGTTTTACAAAGTTTCACGAGAAAGCTGTCTGTATCTGAATCATTGGGTTACTCTCACCAAGAATGATGGGAAATTATGCTTCCCAGCTAATGGCAGTTTTGACAAAGATGTGCTGGATAATTTACAAAAGAAACTAAAAGAAAAAGGGAAAAGGGTACTGCCAGGATGTTGGGCAGATTTTAATGATTGGCAAGTGAAATCAAATGATAGAAAAAAGGACTCCATAGTAAGAAGCTTAAAATTTAATAAAGACAAATTAAAAGGGCAAGTGAAGGCATTAAATCATACAGAATATAAGATGGGAATAGTAGAAGGAAAACCCTAAGAGACCCAGCCATACAAAGGATTGTACCCCGTAGTTGGCTTATGTCAGTTAAATATAGGCTCAACTGAATCCTCCGAGGAAGAATATGTTTTTACTCTGCCCCAACCAACTGCGTTACCTGCTTATGAAATAATGGGTCAGGCACAGGTGCATGAGCCACCACCTCAACAGCAGATGCAACAACCTGCCATACTCCAGCCTATCCGGCACCCTACCAATGATACTTGTTCAACAACCACAGCTGCTGCAAGGTGCGGATCAACTTGCACCTACTGTAAGTGATTCCCAAGTTACGTCTACCTGTGATGGTGCAGCTAGTCAAAGCACAGACCAGCTCAACCCCAGACTTCAGCTTAGAGATGAATCCACACCTTATACTGGCCCAGCAGTACACATTAGATCTTGGGATCCAAATTTAATGTTTTTTAATTTTTTAAGGGCAAAAAAAAGCGGAGCTCAAAATCCACACAGAAACTACTAGGGCACTTTCCAATTCTGATTGATACTGGAAAAGGATATTTAAGATCAAATAAGTTCAATCCTGACTTGATTAGGACACCTCCTCCTCAACTTCATCTGAGAAGGATGAAGTATTTCCCCTTATGAGAAGTCCCACACCCTGCACATGGTAGAGATGAAACTGCTCCTTCTACCATAACTGTCATCAAGGCATGGTCAGCAGTAGATTTTCAAGTAATCATGAAGTCGCTCCTACCCATATGGTCTAACCCAGCAAAATTCTAACAAATTTTGGCTGTTCATGTTAGCCTTCAAAACCCCACCATTGAAGAAGTAAGGGTGGTATTGCAATATGCTGTGCCAGTTGACCTTTTAAAACGAATATAGAACCATGCAAATGTCCCAAATCTCATTTTGCAGCATGGTACAACGGGAAATGATGGCTTTGAGTCAGACAGGAGCCATATACTCGATGCCATTATGGCTATTTTCCCCCCTCTTCCCAACTGGTTGAAGATTAAGGCCATTCAGCAACATAAAGATGAACCATTGGGCTCCTATCTGTCATGCCTTACTGATGCCTTTGAAGCCGACTCAGGGTATACCAAACGGACGGAAGTCCCGCAGCCAGCAGGCTGTCTGCTACCTTTGTAGATGGTCTTCTACCCCTGATTTGAAATCAGTTGAAGGAGTGTTTAAATTGGCCCAGCCTGGGCTTGCATGAGCAAGTTACCCAGGTTCAGTATCTGTCTGACCTTATGGTAAAGAAAATAAAAGGGCAAACAGAACCAGCTTCTTCAGACCCAATTACATACGTTCTCTTCCTTTGGGCAGCGGGGCCAAGGAGGGATAAATTGCTCAGAAAGACAAGGCCTTAATGGACCAGGATTTTGAGTGCAAGGTCACTCTCAGCAACTCCTTGCAAATAATGGCTTCCGACAACAAGTCTGGAGGCAAATGGAGGATGGTGGTGGAAATAGTAACCTCTGTTTCAACTGCGGACAGATTGGTAATTGGAGGGGACTGTTGTCCATACCTAGCACCACAACCACCACCTCTCTCTCAAAAATTTTCACCAGGCAACCCCTTTAGACAAGGGGAGCAATTCTCAGTCAGGCCAGAATTAGCCTTGGGACTCCTCCTGTACCCATCCCATCTGGCCTGATGCCCAACAGTCACTATAGGGCTCCCCTGAACAGATGCAGCAACTTTTCACATTTGTTCCAATTGATCAGCAAGGTACATTTGTAACATTAACTGTGAAAAATAATCCTATTCCTTTCTTAATAGATATGGGGTTCACCAAATCTATGCTTATATTAAAAGCTGCTAAAAATCTTCCCTTCTCTGGCAGCACCACTAATGGCATGGGAGTTTCCGGGGTCCCCATAAGTTATCCCAAAACAGTCCAGGTACCAGTGAGTCTGAGTCCTTTAACAAAACATCATGCTTTTTAGTTGGCATGTCAGCACCATTGAATCGACTTGGCCATGATCTGCTATGCAAACTCTGGTGCACAATTTATTGCACAAAAGAGGGAATCTTTCTGGAAATCCCACTGGAGAAACAAGACCATGTCATGTTAGAAACATGTACCTCGGCTGATTCAAACTATTTGCAAATGGTATTCACACAGTGTCAAGAGCAACCTGCTCCTTTTCACCCTTCACTAGACACTCTCCTTGCATCACTATGGAGCACCCATGACAATGATGTGGGCCTCTTACGTTATGCGGATCCAGCAAAAATCACCTTGAGGCCAGGTGCAGCATTGCCCAAGGTACCTTAATAATCTCTTTCCACCCAGGTGGAAGCACGATCACTCCAGTAATCCAATCATTATTGCAACACAGTATTATAGTTCCACCATTAGCCCATGCAATAATCCAATTCTACCAGTTAAAAAAACAGGCAAGAAAATGTATTGGTTTGTTCAAGACCTCAGAGCAGTTAACAGGGCTGTTCTACCAGCCTTCCCTATTGTGCCTAATCCTGTTACCATCTTGAGCTGCATCCTTCCAATTGCCACCACCTTCTCAGTAATAGACATTTCTTCGGCATTTTTCTCTATTCCAATTCATTTGGATAGCCAATATCTTTTTGCGTTCACATACCAGGGGCAGAAATATACATGGACTAGACTTCCCCAGGGGTATGTGGAGTCACATAATCTCTTCTCCAGAGAAAAGAAGTGACAGTTAGATGCCCTTGCTCTTCCTGCCGAAACAGAGCTAGTGCAGTACGACAGTGACATTCTCATTGCCTTTACTACTCCACAAGAGTGTAAATGGGACACCCTTGCCATTTTGAGGTATGTGGCTCATCAGGGTTTTAAAGTCTGCAGTTTTGTCAACCCAAAGTCAAATATTTGGGTCATTTAATCTTGCATGTTACTCTCAGAGTTTTGCCCTCCTGCATAATGGCCATCCAAAATGCACCCCGTCCTACTACCCAGTGTTAACGCCGAGGGTTTCTGGGACTGGCTGGCTATTGCCACTAGTAGGTCCCTAATTTCTCAAAAATTAATCAGCCCTTACTTGCTTTATTAAAAAAACAATACTCCCAAGCCTCTTCCATGGTCAGAGAAACACAAGAATGCCTTTATACAACTCAAGGTACAATTATCCAACCCGCCTGCCCTATGCCTACCAGATTACTCAAAACCATTTATTCTTTTCTGTAGTAAATGGAATAAGGTGGCATTGGGTCTTTTAGCCTAACAACGCACCAGAGGGTACCGACTGATAGCATATTCTAGCACCCAATTGGATGTGGTAGCTTCTGGATTACCTGCATGCCTGAGGGCAGTCGCTGCTGCAGCCTTCCTAGTGGACCTTGCAGCCTCCATTACCTTAGGACACAACCTTTTTTTAGCTGTCCGTCATGCAGCTCACTCCCTACGTTTAAAGACAAAAACACAATATTTATCTCCTGCTAGACTGACGAAATATAAATTAATTTTACTTGCTAACCCTGCTCTCCAAACTGTCAGATGCCCGGCACTTAATCCAACATCATTAATCCCCACCTTGGATGAGGGTAAACCCCATGACTGTCTTATTCTTGTTAACTCTTCCTTTCCTCCTAGGTTAGACCTCCAGGGCGTCCCTTTACAAAATCCAGATCTGGTACTTTTCGTTGATGGATCTTGTCTGCACAACCAAAATGGACAGCTGTCAGTTGCTTGCAAAAACTCTGTATTGTCAACTGGAACTTTACCATCTGGTTCATCAGCTCAAGTAGCCGAATTAGTAGCTCTCTCTACTGCCTGCCAATTGGCCAAGAACAAAACAGTCAATATATATACTAACTTCCACTATGCACATGGTGTAGTACATGACTTTGGCACTTTATAGAATGAACAGGGATTCTTTACATCTGGTGGTACTATTATCAAAAATGCATTTTATGTCGACATGTTGTTACAACATCTTTTGTTACCAAAACAAGTTGCTGTTATTAAAATTGCAGCTCACCAGTCTGATGACTCTTTTAAAAGTAAGGGAAACACTATGGCAGACTAGGCTGCAAAGCAAGCTGCTCTTTCCATCTCTGTTCAGGGACAACCAACGCAGCTGTGTATATTTCAACAGGCGTTGCAGACATCTACTTTTTCAAATCAGTGTGTATTAAACTTACAAAACAATGCATCAGATTCTGAGGTGACTCAGTGGATACATGCAAATTGTAAACGTGGTGAAGACTCCATCTGGAAACATCCAGATGGGTGCTTGTAGCACCAAAAGCCTTTTTACACCAATTAATCTGCACCCATAATCTTCCTGTTAATTTTGGCCAGAGCCCACTAATTAAGCTGATCCAATGCGATTGGTATGCACCTGGTCTTTCGGAATCTGTAAGCCATTTTGTATCAAGTTGCTCAATCTGTTTACAGTTTAACATTTCAAAAGGCACCCAGGTCCCACCCCAGCCTCTACCAAAACCATTAGGTCCCGTTTGTGCGCTACAATGGGATTTTATCAAACTACCTCCTTCTGCACATTTCAGATATGTTCTTACTATAATTAACTATAATTAATGTTTTGTCTGGCTGGGTTGAGGCCTATCCATGTGCCAAAAATTATGCTATTTCTGTTGCTTAAAAGCTATGCACTGAGTTTATCCCCCCATTTTGGGGTACCATGCCATATCTATTCTGACAGAGGCACGAACTTTACCTCACAATTGACATTCACAATTGCATTTGCAAGATGCTAGGTATTGTATTTAAGTTTCATTGCCTTTATAGACCTCAAGCCACTGTCATTATTAAAAGGGCAAATCAGACTATCAAGGTACACCTATCTACGCTTGCTACAATAACAGGCCTCACCTGAGTACAAGCATTACCTTTAGTATTATTCTCCATGTGAGGCCAAACTCATCATTCCAAAGGTCTTTCTCCACATTAAATTATTATGGATTGACCTATTTTTATGCCCCTCACCCCACCACCTCCTTTTTGTGATTATGAGTTACATGACTCTAATTTATTGTCATACTGCAAATCTCTTGTTTCTGTTTTACAGCATCATCACCGTCAGGTCATACAAGCTCAAACTCTACCTGAACCTGACCTGGCAAATTTCCTTCAACCAGGTGAATGGGTATATGTTAAATTCTTCAGTCAGAAAACAGCCTTACAACCCTGTTGAAAGGGGCCCTACCAGTCTTGCTCACTACCTCCTCTGCTGTTTGACTACAAGGATCATCTACCTGAATACACATTTCACAAGTCAAAAAAATCATGCCTTCAAAAGATCAACAACCACTTTCCTTCTCTTCACCTCAGGATATTCCAGAACCTGTTGCACATCGCACCCAAAGCCACAATAAACCACCCTCTTAAAGCTGTAAACTTTATTTTATCCTTCTAGCCATGACCACAGCCAGTTTCCCTGCTACTCTGCATCTCCTGACAGACTCAATTGACTCTATACTCAAGACACTTCATCATTTTGGTACAACTGTACAACTGCAATCTCAGCCTTCCTTGTGGCCCACAGCATTCCCTCAGAAACATTATACATGTATTTGCTGTACACTTCTTGTATTCCTAATTTTGCTACTGTGGCCATTCCTTTTTTCAGCTACCTTCAACAGTCTTGTGAACACCCCACACCTTCATGTTTACCAACGAGCCACTTGTTGGCAACCAACCTTTAACACGTATCATGCCTTCAAGTTAATATATGCCTCCTCTTTCAATGTCAGTAATTGCTGGGTTTGCACAGTGATTCCTACTTTTCATGATGGCATTCTTTTCACTAGCTTTCCCCTCAACACCTCTATGTACCAGCTTATTTTAATCAATCTCACTGGGGGATTGTTGTCACATCCTAACAAGATTGTGTCACTTTCGTTGGCTTTCCACCAGCATGGCATTTTGTGCCTCAAGAAGAATGGATCCAAAAAAGTGGGGTGGAAGTAGTTGTGACACTTCTATCATAAGAGTCTTCCATGGCGTCCTTCTATCTTCCATTGCAAATCAATCAAGGGTCAAAGATGCTTCTTTTTCTGACTGGAGACTGTGCCCACAGGGTACGGCCAGAAAGAAAGTGACATCAAAGAGAATAAATAACATGCACAAATTACTTCATCGGCAGGAATGGATTTTTGAAGATGACATGCGGAACATGATTTCTCTAAATATGCTCAAATGCAAGATGACCTGTCCTTCAATGTATTTTTCCACACTGTTATTAACAATAAAGCTTCTGAAAATTTCTCAAAGGTAATACTGAATGATGGCTGCTATTTTATCTGTAAAGAGAAAGCATACAAATGGATATCTGTAAATTGGTCTGGCGGCTGTTTTCTGGGTTATTTAGTCCCAGACATACGACATGCATATACATTACCTCAGGGAAAAATCTGAAATATTCAAGAAGTAAAGGCTCCCAATAACCCTGTGGGTAAGGTGGATGCATCCTGGATCTACCACCATGATCTTGCCCATGCCAGCACTAAAGGGTTAGCAAACATGGACGTTGGGGACAATGCCATTTTTTTTTGGCTGGTATGATACCCTCTTATGGGGCGGTAAAATCAATTTGAGAACGGAGAAAACTGTAAAAACTCCTTGAAACCCTGAGCAATGACTTTTTCAGTATGAGAACTTATAACTGATGAACTGACAGCCATGAGAGCTGTGGTCCTACAAAACTGCATGGCTCTTGATTTTGTACTTGCAGCTAAAGGGGGTACTCGTGCTTTAATCCATGAGAAGTGCTGTACTTTTATTCCTGACAATCAACACAAGATAACTAGCTATTTGGAGCTGATCCAGAAGGTGCCGGAACTGTCGGAGGCCAAAAAAGCTGATAGTTCCACATGGGCATGGTTGACCAAGCTATTCTCCAGCTGGGGTGGTGACATACTAAAACTACTAATGCTAATTGCTATTCTTGCATTAACAACCTTTCTGGTTCTGTTTTTGATAAAGACATTGATTTGTAAACTACTGGCTGCCAAGGCAGAAAAAGCTCAATCAAAGTTTTACATACCAGTTTTTAAAGATAAAAGCAATGAAGTAAATATGTGCAATAATGCTGAGATTTCACATGTTATGGTAATGCTGAATTATGAAAAGATATTTCTCATTGAGAACTCAGCACAGCTCCTCGTGGTGGCCAGCAGTGTTCCTCTAGCAGCAGAGACCAGAAAAGACTACCTTTCCAGATTTTAAGTATTTTTCTTGGCTTTTTTCGACTTTTTGTGCCTTTCGACTACTGTTTCTGCTTGTTTTATCAAAGTTTGCACTGTTTTTACTGTGTTTATAAGCTAAAATTGTTTACTGCACTTGCTAGTTTAAGTTTTGCCTAAAAGTTAAACTACAGGCTAATACACTCAAGTGTACTAGCTTTTGATAGCATTTAGTCGAAAATCATAGCATTTATTGTGTTTTCTGCTTTTCTGTAAAAAAACTTGAAAAAAACAAAAAAAAATATCCTTGTTTTCCATACTTTCCTAACTAGTGTTCCAGAGACCAGATTTTGCTGATCCCTGGGCTTTGTCTTGGTTCCTGTGTTTCTCCATTTTCCTTGTTTGGTCAGGGGGAAGTTTCTTTACTCACCAGTGAGAGTGGGGAGTACTGAGCTGCCTGTTTGTCCTTAGAGGAGTGGTTTAAGGCAGTAACTTGTAGGCTATTGGCCATTTTGGGTCATTTCCTGTCTTTTCCAGCCCCCTGCTATAAAGCGCGTTTTGGCGGGCTTTTCCAGCTATTGAGAACTCAGCACAGCTCCTTGTGGTGGCCAGCAGTGTTCCTCTAGCAGCAGAGACCAGAAAAGACTACCTTTCCAGATTTTAAGTATTTTTCTTGGCTTTTTTCGACTTTTTGTGCCTTTCGACTACTGTTTCTGCTTGTTTTATCAAAGTTTACACTGTTTTTACTGTATTTATAAGCTAAAACTGTTTACTGCACTTGCTAGTTTAAGTTTTGCCTAAAAGTTAAACTACAGGCTAATACACTCAAGTGTACTAGCTTTTGATAGCATTTAGTCGAAAATCATAGCATTTATTGTGTTTTCTGCTTTTCTGTAAAAAAACTTGAAAAAACAAAAAAAATATCCTTGTTTTCCATACTTTCCTAACTAGTGTTCCAGAGACCAGATTTTGCTGATCCCTGGGCTTTGTCTTGGTTCCTGTGTTTCTCCATTTTCCTTGTTTGGTCAGGGGGAAGTTTCTTTACTCACCAGTGAGAGTGGGGAGTACTGAGCTGCCTGTTTGTCCTTAGAGGAGTGGTTTAAGGCAGTAACTTGTAGGCTATTGGCCGTTTTGGGTCATTTCCTGTCTTTTCCAGCCCCCTGCTATAAAGCGCGTTTTAGCGCCGGTTAAGCAGGTTTAAACTATTCGGGCTACCTAAAGTCCACTCTTCAAATTTTCCCTTAAAACTACCTTCCTCGAACTATACTACTGATCTAATCAGCGTATCCTATAACTAAAAAGATCATCTCTACTTGACTCCAAGTAGACTATTCTCTATCTGTTAAACCTAGCACTTGCTCCTACAGTACTTATTACCTTGATACGGCACTCTTATAGATAGCACCCCAAAAGGCAAACCCCATTTCTCGGTCACCCACGTCCCCGAATCTCTTTTAAAGTTTTTTGTCTAGTCCTTCTAGCATGTCGAGGATCAGTTGCTAGTGTCCTCTCCTGCTCAGCTGGTGAACCTGGGAATATTGAGGCAATGTTACAATTGCCTCATGTACACAGACAACCCTCTCCTCCTCCCACAAAACACAAATACATGCGAGATGCAACTATACGGCCATACTGGAGGCTGAGCTCTCTCAACATAGGACTGGCAAGACCAGTCAGGAGGAGAAGGTTACCACACACACTATAGACCCAGTCTCACATAGTACCATCACAACCTCAAATCATACACATAAACACACAAAGACATACTCGGAGGCTCTGATCAAAAATCTACCAAAACAGCAGAGGCCACCAAAGCAGACACCCAAACAACCACCACCTCAGAACACAACACCTGCAACACATAGACCTCACAGTCAGAGTGTCAAACAGTCACAGCCCTTAAGGCCAAACACAATGCCAGACACACTAGTCATTGGTGACTCCATAGTCAGACACACTGACGTCCCGCTCACCAGACTGAGTAAGGAGAAGGTCACAGTAAGCTGCCTGTCAGGCGCTAGAATCCGCCACATAACGCAAGCACTCAGGTCTCTCAACAGCAGGTACAAATACGACTCAGTCATTGTCCACGCTGGTGTAAACGACCTGAGACGCACCTCCTTGGACTACATGAAAAGAGACATTGAGGAGCTCTCTGATTATGTAGCCCAGGCAGGTATGACCCTGACCTTGAGCAGTATCCTACCTTCACCAAGAATGATGCCACAATACAGAGATAAGATGATCAGCTTTAACAATTGGCTTAAACTCTGGTGTCATTCAAAGGGGATCCAATGTCTGTCTGCCTGGGATGACATGCTGGACAAGCCACGCTGCTTCGCAAGGGACGGCTTGCACCTGTCACCCCTGGGATTCCGGATATTGGCAAAGGCTCTTGCCACCCCCATAGTGCCTTTTTTAGGCAAGGCTCAAATTCTAAACCTACCACCCTAGAACACAAAAAGGAAAAACTAAGGGTAATGCTGCTCAATGCAAGAAGTCTAAATCTCAAAATGCACGCACTCGAGGCCCTTCTCAGTATGGAGAACATCGATGTCTGTGCTGTGACAGAAACCTGGTTCAAGGCTCCTGAGAGCACCCCAGCACTATCAGGTTTTACCTCATATCATGCGTTCCGGCCCCAAAATCCGGACAATACCAAGAAAGGAGGGGGGGGTATCCATATTCATCAAGGACACCCACACCTCAAGACTGGTGGCAACGCACGATGCATCGGAGACCATCCAGGTGCAATTAACCATAGGCAAGACTGCTCTGCAAATTATAGCATGTTACAGGCCACCCTCACAAACTCAGGAACCTCACATGGCCTTCCTGAAAACACTAGAGGGGATAAATGTATCACCAAACACCATCATACTAGGTGACTTCAATTACCCTAATATAGACTGGGAACACTACTCAAGCCCAAACACCCTAGCCCAAAAGTTCCTTGAATTCATAAACTCAAATGCCATGGAACAACTAGTCACCATCCCCACAAGAGAAGAAAACATACTTGATCTCATCATCACGAACATGGGAGCACAATGTTCAACACTGGAAGTATACCCCTCACTGGTGAGATCAGATCACAAACTAATCTCGCTGGAGGTCCTCATCCCACTCCCACCTGAAATAAAATAGACCACAGTAAAGAACTTCTCGAAAGCCGACTTCACACTTCTAAAGACTAGTGTGTTCTCCTTTAAGGCCCCCGAGCCGGCGGAAAACAGTACTCAAGCCGCTGAATCACTTACAAATGCCTTCTACCAGCCCCTGCAGGACTGCATGGATAAGGCAATCCCAAGCAAAACAAAGACTCTTTGTACCAAAGGCAAGCGTCCAGTCTGGTGGACCCCAGCCATAAACAAACTCTACAACAAAAGGAGGAAGCTACTACAAGATAGAGCAAAATCCTTAAAAGGTAAGACACCCTTGATCACTATAAGTAAAAAACTAAGAGCTCTCATAAAATCATCCAAAGCAAATTTTGAGAGAAAAATAGCTAAAGACTCAAAAGACAATCATAAGGCCTTCTTTAGCTATGTTAGAAACCTGGGAGGAAACTCCCAGATATGCTCAGAACTAGTTCAAAATGATGTGAAGATTACTGATCCTACAGACATTGCCAACATACTGGCTGACAGGTTCAGTGCAAACTTCTCCCCTCCCCAAAAGGAGAGATATCTATACCAAGCGATTGCAGCCCCCCAAACATCTCCAACGCCCAAGTGAGAACTGCTCTCTCCAAAGCAAAAAACACAGTATCCATGGGACCTGATGGTGTCCCTGGCTGTGTGCTCCACGAACTCAACGAGGAATTAAACCCACAGCTAGGACAGCTGTTTAATCATAGTCTTACCTCTGGATACATACCCAGGGAGTGGCGCACTGCAACTGTGGACCCACTTCACAAAGGCGGTGCCTCCACCGACCCTGGTAATTACCGGCCCATTAGCTTGACAAGCCTTATCTGCAAAGCCATGGAGAGGATCATAATGGACCTCATAAATAAAGACATAGGGAATTTGCAGACTTTGGATCCATCCCAGTTTGGCTTTGTCAAAGGCAGATCATGCCTTCTAAACTTGGTTGACTTTTTCGAAACAGTCACCAAAGCCATTGATGAGGGAAAGGCAGTCCATACAGCCTACCTCGATCTGGCGAAGGCCTTCGATACAATACCCCACTCGAGTATCATTGAAAAACTCATCAGCTTAAATGTTAACCCATACATCACAAGATGGGTTGCAAACTGGCTGAGTGACAGAACCCACAGGGTCAGAGTTGCTGGCGCCATGTCAGACTCAAAGCCTGTCACAAGTGGTATACCACAGGGCTCAGTCCTGGGCCCACTCTTGTTTGGCATCTACTTTTCCGAAGTACAAGCAACCACAGGAGGGTTATGGCTGATAAAGTTTGCAGATGACTGCAAACTGGGCGCCATAGTAGAAAACACATCTGACACAGATATCCTTCAGAAGGGTCTCACAGAAACGGATAACTGGTGCCATAGCCATGGCCTAAAGTTAAATGCCAAAAAATGCATAGTCATACCCTTCGGGAAAAACAAGGTTACCCCTAGCTACCAAATAGGTGGCAATCCACTGAGCACAGAAGAAGTTATCAGGGACCTGGGGACCCAGGTTGATAGTAGTCTGTCATTCGACACCCATGTAGCTAAAGTAGTTAGGAAGACCTTCTACATTGCCCACCTTATCATGAAGGGATTCTCATCTAGATCAAGGGAGGTCATAGTCTCCCTATACTCATCACTCATCAGACCAATGATTGAGTACAATGCCCCATTCGGAATGTATCTGACCCGACACTTGCAGCAGCTGGAGAGGCCACAAAAGTTCCTCACCAAAAGGATAAAGGGTCTCAAACATCTGTCCTATGCTGCCCGACTGAAAGAACTCCAGCTCTATTCAGTCGCTTACCGCTTGCTCAGAGGTGACCTTTGCCTAACATACAAGGCCATGTCAAACCCAGATTTGATGAATATGCTTCACCTCAAAAAAATCTAGATCCGTCAGAGCCACAAGGGCGGGAGACTTAAACCTCGACACGGCTATTAATAGGACGTGCTGGAGGGATAGATTCATCACCCAAAGACTCCCTATGCTGTGGAACAAAATCCCGGTATATGTGAGGCAGAGCACCTCGCTGGCCTTGTTCAAGAGAAATCTTGACCAATGGATGGGAGATCACAGATATACCCCAGGGATTACCTCAGTGTCACTGCTCGACAGAGGCACAGCAAAATAATGGGTATAGTTCCCCATACTAAAAGGGTGGCGTAAGCCACAAAACTATGGGCTAGGCTTGTAAATGCCCTCGGGCAGATAGCCTAGTATGAACCTATGAACCTATGAACCTATATTTGATAGACTATATTGTGATGCTTAATCAGCATCAAACGGGGAATAGTAAAATCTGAAAGGTCAAAAGCAGGTGCATTGAAGGTTAAGAGTACATGATTGACTGCAAGGAGTAAGTATGCACTGCGATCAAATAGTTATGTGGTCAAGGAAACAAGTCCTTATATGGACTTATGTCAGATTTTCTCTTTCTACCTAGCAGTAAGTATTCAGAAGTGTCTTAATGCTTATGAGGAACTACCTGATTGGTATATGCAAATCCTTTATTGTCTATTGGTGTAGCTAGTCAACTTAGTATCAGAATTATCTAAGCATATATAAGCTCACAGTTTCTTTTGTTCAGGGCAACTCTCTATACTGACTTTGGGTCTCCCACACATGTGTTAATAAAAGTGTCTATGTCATTAATTTGTGATTAACTATTTGAGTAGTAACTGTATTATCAGTTGATATTTCTTGACATATGCAAGTTATCTGCATGAGTGGCAAGTATCTAAATAGTTTACTATGGTATTGTTGAACCAGACCCCATCGAATGATGGGATTGTCGACCCACATCCATGAAAATGACAATGTCGAATTCCGACATTGTCGAAATATGACTCGCCTTCAACCTCAAAACTGGCTTTAACATGGGTTGAGATAGGGGCGAGATTTGTACTTTGACAATGTCAGGTTCAACATTGTCGCTGTTCGGCCTCCAGACTTCGACTGAAGTGCATTCGACGGAACCCACTTCAACCTTACCATGGTAAACCATCTAAACAATTACATAAAGGACAGAGATATGAAAACAGCTATTTGGGAAACCAATAAAGCTCCAGTTTGTTGTTCAATAATTCATAGAGATTCAGAATATCACCACTGGAAGACATTTTGGTCCCCATGATTAATGATTCAGAGTCAGAAATGGTTGTTTTAGATGCTGGGCTAGTCTCTACAAATAGGCAGAATGTGAGTTTTTCCTTGTTTTGCACCTTTTCCCTTTATTCTGACTATATGTGACATCACAATTAGTATATATTGAGATCAGGGCTGTATAGGCTTGCCCCCACATTAGGGAAGTACAGGTATCTTGCCTTCTGCAAATTAATTGTTTTGTCTATTTGATGGTGACAGTTATGAGAGGATGCAATCATTCTGGACTTAGAAAATAATGGCGAAAGGTATCAAGACAAGGGCTACAGAAAGCAGCTTATTATGAAACAATATCTTCACTCATCCACACTAACTGCAACACCATGCATAAGGACGTTTTCATATTCCATCAAACTATTAAACCATTTTTACCTTGGAGGAACTCCAGCTCATAAATTGCACAACCTTAGAGCTCCTAAGCCTTTGCTTTGACAATGTACAGTTTTGCACAGAATATTAATTAGATTATCCAGTATGTAATTGCCTTATGATATAAGGACAGAAACCTGGGGTGGGGTGGTAAGGGACTTAAACCATATGAATACTGAAGAATGCTTGCTGAAGAAATTTAATTTATCTATCCATCCGTAACATGTTTTTCCCATTTTTCATATGGGGTTGGGGTGTCACTTCAACAGTGACAATCATCAAGACCTTAGGTTCACAGCACTGGATGGCTAGCCTTGCCACAGCTGTCCTTCTACACCACACATCCACATGCACACTCACACCTATGGCCAATTTAGAGTGTCCAATCTGCATTTCTTTGGAATGTGGGAGGAAACTGGAGCACCCGGAAAAAATCCATACAAACACAGGGAGGACATTCAGACTCCACATAGAATGAGTTATATTACACAGTTAAGCTATACTGGTGATTGTGTGGTCATAACTGTGGATGGATGAGCTCTCTCCTTAAGCTACTCTGGTCTGACCACAGAACATGAATATTTATTTCTGGGGGACTGGAGAACAGGGTAATTTAAGCACCCTGCTGGAAATTGCATTTGTCAGTCTTTTCTGGTTTATTTAAGTGACAGGTACATAATGGTAGAGGGAATTTGGTCACTATTAACTACAGAGATACAAGGAATGTAATCAGAATATCTCACTGGCTTTTTAATCTGGTGTCAGCTGTACTATTTTTCATCCTGTAAACAGTCCCAAAATTTAATGTAAAATTATTTGCTGACATAGCTAGCATTTCAGCTAACTATCTGTAATCTGGAACCTTTTGCATATTCACCCAGGATGTATTACTTTATATATATCTATTGGAATATAATAAAGCATAGCTCATGCACAGTTGTTGAAAAATCTAGATTCCAGTTGTTGCCTAATGATAATCTGAGATGCTTTTTAATAAGTAAGAACAAATCTGTGTTTTGCCTTTCAGTAATACAAGTGAGTTGATGAAATACAATGTCCTTGCCTTGCTTTAAGTCTTAAATAAAATGAGAAATTCCAGAATCAGGCTGACTCTTAATAATGAATTTAGACATCGTTCATTTGGCTTTGCCTCCACTCACCTTCATGATTCATGCAGCAGATATTCTAGAGACATCCTTGTCACATCATTAGCATTGCATGCAGTAAAGTATCTGAGCATTATCTAATAAAAACTGGTTACCCTCCTGTAGTGAATACGATTCCATAGTTATTAGAAATGCTGAAAGCATCAAATGAACAAGAATCTTTTTTTGGCTCTTAGTTATATTTAAACAAAGTGTTTTATTTAGGAAGAAGTCACTTATGGTTCAACTTCAGAACTTGCAAATTGATATCTTGAGTTTATTGCTCACAGAGACAATCAAACATTGAAACTGACAGGCTGCATCTTTTTTTCTTAAAATTCTTTAATGTCTGCTAGCATTTGTAAAAAGTGAAAAGAATTCAGACATCTTAATTAGTGGACAAATAATATAAACCTCTGATAATTACAAAGTGGTGCTACCCATCTAAGACCAGACTCATTTTGGTAATCATATAAAATGTACTTTAAATCTGTCTTCATGACTTAGAGGGATAGAGCCTGGCCATAAGCCAGTTGACTTGAGTTAAACTAGCAGTTTGTTTGCTGAAGGAACCAGGTAGATGGCCATGAGAAGGTGTTGCAATGACAGTTTACCCACTCCAGGAGGGAAGGAGGGGTTTCTGCCTGTGATCTGACACATTGTCAGTGGTGAAGACATTGCTGGAATCATGCAGCAGATTGACTTTAGCATTTTGACACAGAAGGGTATTGCTGGAGCTAAATGACATTACATATTTTGATGCATATGGTGTAAGTAGATTCGCTCAGTTAGGGTACAGAAAAAAATCTTCTTGGATACAGGACAGTATATGTGATTCTGTAAGTTGGTTTGCTCCAATTTCCCTTCCCATTCTGCCATTCTGAATGCAGTAGAACGGAAAGCTCTCTCTGGTTTAACTTAGGACTGCTATAACAGAATAATGGGAGATGAGCAAAGGCTTCATTGCAGTGATTGACAGTGCTTGCTGACATTAAACAGTGGTAGGTGTGATAACTATTAAAGCAGCTGCAAAGAAGTTTCTTTAGTAGCCTTTATCAAGAGATTATAAAGCCACTGATACTGTATTAAGAAAGTTGCATAAGAATGGTGATATCCCCAGAGAGCAGTATGGTAACATAGAAGTAGGCAGTCCCCCAAAGGCTTGTTTGATATATACAAAGTTTACAAACATGTTAACAATCCACTTTTTTGTCCAGTATTAGCTTCATTTGGGTCAGAGACAGAACTTAGTCATTATCTGGAGCAGGTATTGAAACTATTAGTGAAAGATATGCCTCCTTATATCAGTAGTACTTATGAATTTATCTGGAAAATTAAGCAATGCTTTCAGTTTATTTTGTACTGTGCATCTCAGCTTCTCATGGTGATGGAACAGATATGCAAAGAAGGTTCTTGAACAGCAGTGACAAGTGATGATTAGAGATCATCAAGCTGCTAATTATTTGGAGATCACAGTTTACAATGATATGGAAAATAGCAGGCTACTGTGAACATTAGAAAATAGAGGTCAGTGGAAATTATAGCTAGGCTGTAGTAGTACAGTTTCACCAGCAAACAAAGAAGCTGCTATTAAATGACACTTTGTAATGTGTTCATAACTTACACGTAAGGACCACATTTTGTCTGGAAAAGAATGAAAAGATACATATAACATTTTCAGAGAAGAGGTACCAAAAGAATCCAAAGGTCAAAATGTTTGAGGAGGTGCATTATAAGAAGTTGGACAACTATGGTCCATTAAAGATAATGTTTTGGTAGTTAGCTCAGAGGATTAATGCTATGAGATAAAGGTTTGTTACCTCTATGGATTAGTTTGTGAATCCATAACAAGTTGCTTCCTATACTCCAAGATTTGATTCATTCAGCCTGGAGTTGCCTACAGTATAATTCTGAGTAAGTTAATTAACTAGACTTTGCTGAAGTCACCACTTCATAAGGGTCACTTGTATCCACTGGTTTTACCTAGTTAATGACCAAGCAAAATAAATAAAGAAAGAAAAGAAGAAAGGTCTAGAAAATATGTCACCCAATTGCTCAACCAAACAGAAAGACTTTAATATAGATTTCTAAGAGCTGAAACATTTTAAAGGTAGTCAAGATATTTTAAGGTGGTAACACGTGCCATTTTTAATAGGCATAAGAATTGAAGAAATTGATAGAAATGAGTTTGAAGTGTCATAAAAACAATGTAAAAAAGCACATACACATACAGATTTGGTAGATGCTGCAAGCATATCAGCAATTCCCATAGTTTCTTAACCCTTTTACATTTAATGAAACATGTTCCATAGTCTCTAACTCACCACGTGCTAAACGATTCTTATATTCTCTTGTTTTATATTTCATCTCCTCCAGTACTGGTATTTTTTATTCATAAGCATCCAAATAAAATCATGTCCCTCATCCCATTCTACAATTTTTCTCTTTCTCTCTTTGATTTCTTTTTTTTAATATCGATATCCAAATTTTCCCAAGGATTAAAATAAAAGTATCTTTCCGCAATTTCTTTGTATCATTCCTTTGTTTTGTCTTTTATATGTGTCATCTTTACTTTCCATTCTATTTTTCTTATCTCTTCTTGCCCTTCTCCTTATCCTCCTATCTTTATTTATTTATTTATTTTTTTGCATTTCATGTCTTGCCATAAATTCATTCCTTCTTTGTGTTAACTTATTTACTATATTTTCTTTTTCATATAGTTGACCTCTTAATATTTTATATCAATATAAGGATGTTAGATGAACTACTGGATTTTTTAGACTCCAACCTCCTTTTTAACTGGATTTAGTCTTAAACCCTATAAGAAAAAAAAACATAATCAAACATTTATTTTTCTATTTCACTTGGGCATGCCTTTGCTGAACCTAAATATACTAACTTATCTAGCACATAACTATTCAATAAATAAACTAAAAAAAAGTAATTAAAACTCTTCTGTAATTTAAACAGTCTTTCCTTGTTTATTCGTGTCTTCATAACTTCTAAATATTACACCTAAAATTATTGCTTTATTACTTTAATATGTTCTGTTTTTTATAATTATATCTTTTACCTTTATTTTTCTCAGAATTTATTTTTAAACCTACCAACTTTAATATTTTTTTCTGCTTTATTATCCAATTAACATTTTTGTAATAAATATCACATCATGCATTTGCCATTATGAAGGGTATCTGAACTTGTTCTGCATGCACACACACACACACACACACACACACACACACACACACACACACACACATACATATCTTGCTTGTTCCATTCCTTTATTAACCATGTTCATTATTTCATTCATGACAATGCAAAAATGATACCACTCAAGGGGAACCCTGTCGTATAACACTTTTAAATTAACTTTTTAGTACCATCCATTTATTAAAGCATTAGTCTAGTCATGTTAATGTCATCACACTTTTAATTACTCTTACTATTTGCTTGTTCATATTACATCCTTCTAATATTTCCCATAATTTCCTCTCTCATAATATCATACACTTTTTTCACATCACTACCTAGGAATCCTCTTTCTTCTTTAACACACTATATTATTTATTTTATCAACATAACATTTCTCTTACTTCTTTACCTGCTTTCCCGTAAAATCCACTTTATGATTTGTTTTTAACATTATTTTTCTATTCCTATTTGAATTATTTTCATTAATATTTCTTTTAATTTGTATTCATTAATGAAATTAGTCTCCAATAATCTACATTTTCTTTCTCATTGGTTCATATAAACCTTAATACTCCTTCATGTATTTCATCTGCTACAAATCCTGTTTACTTTCATTCAATTAATATTTTGCCAGTATTTTAACTTTCTTCACAGCCATTCTTTTGTAAAATATATAATCTTATCCATGAATACCAGGTGGAAAGTTTCTTCTCACTAATTTAAAAAAAACTTCTCACCTCTTCTATGTCAACTTCACTTGTTAAACTTTTACTAGCTTCTGAAATCTTTTCACATTACCTCTGTACCTTGCATTTTTTTCTATTTTCTCAATATTTCTATGTTTAGAAAATGTACTACTTCTTAATTAATCTCATTTCATTCAATTATTTCTTTTACTTCTTTGTTTTTCAATTTCTCCACAGTCAAATAATGTTTTTTAACTTTTACCAAGAAATGGAGATATTTCCTTTCTCCTGCCTTGTACTTCATACTTCTGCTTTTTAATAAATTAGATATTATTTCCCCACTTTGGTCATAAAATTCTCTTTCTATATTAAAATATGCCTTTTTCCACCTTTAAATTCCACATTTTTCTTTTCAATGCCTCATATTTTTTCTGTACTACCTTTAAATAATTTTCTACTTTTTCATATTATTTTCTAAATTTCTTTTTATACACAATCCAGCATTCTGATTAATTTTTAAACATAAATCTAGTCATAATGTGCTTTTCTCATAATATCTGGCTTCTTTTTTTCAAATTCCTAATATTTTTATCATTTTTTTTATTATTTCTTCTCCTACCTTAATATATTTATCAGTCTCAGCAAATATTTCCCAAACAGCTGAATGATCTGAAATCACAACATGCATGCTACCAACTTTCATCTCTTTTCAATGGTTCCAAAAAATAATATAATCTAGTCCTGCTTTTAATTTTTTTCTTATATAAGTACATTTTCTTTTTCTCCTACTTTTGAAACACCAATTGCTAGTATTTCCCTAGTCTTTTTAATTCCTTTTAAAATTTTCTCTGTTTTCATATACTGCAATTAAAGTCTCACATAATAAGTACATTCATATTGACTAAATCAGATGGGTCCATCATTTCAAACATTTTTTTCTTTATCATTTGTTTACGGATACATTATAATCACTCTTACTGGTTACCCATTATTTTTAACATCCATCAGTGATAGTCTCCCTGTTTTGACTATTAAAAAATCCATTATCATAATATCTGCTCTTTACTGAGCATAGTTATTCCTGCACATTATTCTATTCATAAGTTTCATACAATTCACTTTCCCATAGTAATTCCATATTTTGCATTTTTTCTCTTTTTTAAATTCTACAACCCACTAATCCTGTTATATCAGCCAATACTTTTTCACACCCCTGATGCATCAACATTCTCCTTACATTACTGGTTATACTGTTTACATTTAATGTGATAACTTTAATGTCATTCATTCCTTTTTTCTTTTGTATACATTTTTCTTTATATTTTCTCTTCCTCTTTCATATAGCTTTACCAATGGAAATTCTTCTTTTTACTTTAAACCCTCTCATTCCTACACCCTCACTTTCTTTATTTAAACCATTTTCTTCTTTTTCTTTTTTATATATTTTTTATTTAATTATTTTCTAAGTCATTTTCATGAATTGTCCATTGGTCCTCTTGTGCATCTATTTCTTCTGATTCCTCATTCTGTGTTACTTTTCATTTTCTAATTATTTTAACTTTTTATTTGCAATTTGATTGTCCATCCCTAAATCCTAGTTTCCCTACATGTATAACATTTACTTATACAATTTCTACTATCATAACCTTTATACCAACAAATACCATATCTTCTCGTATTATATTTTTTCAAAAAGATGATCTTATACATCACAAAAGCATGTTTTAGGTTGCTCACAATATTTAACAAACCCATTTGCTGCACAATGGTAAATATTGCATTTTACCATTTCTTACTTTCAAAAAACTGAATATTTCCACCCTCCAGTCCACAATCCTTTGTATTCCTATAACATCTTGACACCGTTCTTTGTCAACATTGGTTCTAAACTGAACATTTATTTTTATTTTTATTTAATTATTTATTTTGTCTCTCTCACAAAATTCTTCCATGGAAATAAAAATATTTTTTAACTTCATTCTTCACCTTTACTCAAAAATCTTTTTATTCCTTCACCAGTTTCAAATATAAGGTCAAAATGTTTATCTACCAATTAAAATAAGTAATCTTATCTCTGATGCATGTATTCCAAAAAGTAAAAGCAACATGTCCCATACCTCATATTTGTCCATTCTAGAAATCCATCCTATAACCCTCCATATGAAGAGTTGTAAGAATGAAATGAGATGTACCACTAAGGCTGTTGTAAGACAAACATGTCATGTTAAAAAACAAATTCTTTAATGTAAACAGTAAAAATCCAAGTAGCATAAAACAAAGTCCTTGGGTAGGTAAGTGCTTTTGGGAAAAACCTACTTCAAGAACACTACCACTTGCAATGAGTAGGAGAAGTTCCCTTTGCCTTGGTCAAATTTCCCCTAGTAGTATAAATCCCACTTCAGGTCTCGCCTGAAAATAGACCAAGGGCCTAGTTAGACTAACCCAGTCAATAAAGGATAAATAAAATAAATAAATAGATTCTTAATATGGAAAAGCCAGTCAAAGGAAATAAATGTAATTTTGTCCCTTCGGAATGACCTTCTATCATTATGCATAGTCTGTTCTCCTATCCTTTATCTTGTTACATAAAAACAAAGACACTACATTACCAAAGGTGTTCTCAACAAGTAGAGAAAATGCAGGAAAAAGATGAAACATACCACCAAGGCTGTCGTGAGACAAACACATCATGTTAAAAAACAAATTCTTTAATGTAAACAGTAAAAATCCAAGTAGCATAAAACAAAGTTCTAGGGTAGATAAGTGCTTTTAATAAAAACCTTCTTCAGATCCTCACCCATTAACAAGTGTATTTCCTTAAAAAAGGACACACAGCCAATCAGCGGAAATCCAGGAAGAAGCTGGACCAATAAGCTGATCATATTGAACCAACCATTTAGCATATAAAAATGACCAATAGGAGATGGTCAGAAACTATTTCTTCCAGTCAGAGGCATACCAGTCTCAAAGCCATTCATAATACCAGTTTCTAATCACAGAAGAAGAAGGACCAATCAGCAAAATTCCAGGAACAAGCTGGACCAATGAACTAGTCATACTGAACCAACCTATTAGCATTTCAAAAAAGACCAATATGAGACTATCAGAAACTGTTCCTTCCATTCAGAAGCATGCCAGTCTCAAAAATGATTCATAATAGCAATTTCTAATCACAGAAAAAGAAAGACCAATCACCTTGATTCAGGAAGCTAATTTATCAATGCCTACCACACCTGGTGTTTCCAGGTGGTCTCCCATGTAAGTACTAACCAGGCCCAACCTGCTTAGCTTCTAAGATCCTTTCTCTTGACTCCCAATCCTGGTTAACTAGCTACATAGCTGATTGGCTATGTGTCCTCTTTTTAAGGAAATACACTGGTTAATGGATGAGGATCTGAAGAAGGGTTTTACTGAAAGCGCTTATCCACCCTAGAACTTTGTTTTATGCTACTTGGATTTTTACTGTTTACATTAAAGAAATTGTTTTTTAACGTAATGTGTTTGTCTCACGACAGCCTTGGTGGTACATCTCGTCTTTTTCCTGCATCCTTTATCTTGTTCTACACATTCTTTTACCCCACTGTCATCCAGTGCAGGAGAAGGGAGTCACTCTTTTCCAGTGGAGGATTAATATTTTGTTAATCACTCTTATAATTGGAAATGTGAGAGTGAGAGTCTAGCTGTCACTGATCATTATCCATTGCTAATGAGTTTTATATTCTTAGTACCACTCTACAGCTGCAGCTATTATAGTACATTTAATATAATGTAAGTGCTGGGCCCACTACCTTGAGCACAATGTTACTATCATAGTGCTATCTTAAATGTGCTGGCCTCATACTACTTCAGCCAAGATTTGTCTCTCAGGGTTATCTTTCTATTCTTTATAAGATGCTTATGACAATCATATCACCCTTTCTTCCACCCCTCTCCTAGTAGGCTTACATATTTATCAACAATTAATTCCTACCCTGCCCATCTGACTCCACAGGGGCAGGACTAGTGGTCCAGTACCAGTCAAAGAGTGGTCCATAGTCTCTACTACTACAGATACAGCCCTAATCTAACATACCTCCTTGACAGAAAGAAATACAGTCCCTTATAGATTAAGAATACAGTGTTAGAGAGAGATACACACTAATGAATAGTTTCAGTTTGGCAGTGACAACTAGAAAATGATAACTGCAGTTTACCAGCAGTTCACTGAAGGATAAGGCTATAAGTTACTTATCAACTTTCAGCCTATAATTCCATGTTTGATTCTATTTGCCTGAGATGAGATATAAGATCCTATAGGTCCTACTGAAAAGAGTAGAGTAAGTTCCCTGATGCTCTGGCCAAATCTCAACTAGGAGTATAAATACCACCTCAGTTCTCCCCTGAAATGATGCCACTAGCCTAATGGGACTAACCCAAACAAAAAAGGATAAATAAAAAAAGATAAAGAAATAAAAACAAATACTTTGTCACACATCAAATCACTTAACTAGAAAGTGTTTGTGGGCTGTGGCTGAAAAAGTGCTGTTTTTTTGTTTTGTTTTACTATGGGCCTTATAAGGATAAAACTGGCTAAAATAAAAGTGAAACTAAGGCAAATTAGATAGATGTACAGAGCAAGAGAACTGCAGCAGTTATAGTAAATGGAATTTATTCTAATTAATTAATATATACTGTTCAAGTGATCCGAGGATCAGTACCATGGTTATCCCTTTTAAACACTTCATAGGTAACCTTGTTGAAGGCCTAAAAGGAGAGCTTTACATTTTTGGTTATGATTCAAAGTTGTGAAATATCCTAAATACAATTGAACAAAAAGGAAAGAGAAGAACATACCTTTCAAGACTGAATAGCTAATCTCATCTTAGAAAGAACTCAAGAAAATATTATATAGTAGGAGGGAACTGACAGTACAAAGAATAAATAAAAGTGCCATTGGAATAGTCACAATACATGTTTAAAAGAATTTCTCTGGGACTTTGGTAAATATGTGAAGGTTAGTAGTCAGTAGAAGATAGAGAGATAGATAGCTAGATAGATAGATAGATAGATATATAGATAGATAGATAGATAGATAGATAGATAGATAGATAGATAGATAGATAGACAGATGGATCTCCTACTTTACAGAGGAGGAAAGAGCATACCTACTGTATTATTTGAAAAGCAGAAGACATCACTGATGTAAAGAGTTAGGTATGATAGACACAGTTGACAGAAGGGCAACAAATCAGTACATGACCTATATCAGAAGCCATAAAAATTGGACTAAAGAAACTTAGCATAAAGTGCTAAAGAACTAGAGGATAAGAGAAACAAAGCAGATGCTTCTATGTACCTCATAGCTATCCATTGAATCCAAGTTGGTAAAGTCCTTATGGAATAGAGAGAGGCATATGAGAATAAGAAGAAATTGTTTAGGAATATAATGCGGGGGATCAAGACAGAACTGTCAATGCTTTTTTTCACAGAATAAGATATGAATTGCTTAAAAGGCCTACCTGAATAAGTAGGAGGATAAGAAATATAGATCAATATGTATGTTTACCTTTAAGAAGCTTTCCATGGGCTTGTACAAGTGTAGAAATACTGAGCACGTTCGAGCCTGACTGCCAATTTGTTGTAAGCTGTTGAGATGTAAGCATGTATGTATGGGTAGTCTGTCAGTTAATCAGTTTGTTTATATTTTGTACTGCTGCTAGCCATCCTGATGTGTTTCTGTGTAATAAAGCATATAAACAAACTAGCAAAAGCCGAGTCCAAGAAAACACTGCAGCTTCAAGTAAAAATTTTCAGTACACAGATTTAGCACTTTCATCCAGCTAATTCACGGACATCTTCAGAATCAATTAAATATTACAACCACATGCCCTATTTATCCCATTCTCAAAAAAATTGCATGACATACAAAACCACTATAAAGTCAATAACCACATGTAAAAACTCATTTAAGACCATAAGACAATAAAAACAGTGCTTATTCAAGAACATATAATATAAATATTAATATCAAATAATAATGTAATCATTAAATCTTGTAAGACAAAAGTCTTAAAATACTAACTAGTGAAATCTGTTCATTGAGATCTGGTGGCATACATGCATTTAATTTTAGTTGCCAAATAGTTTCTTTGCACTCTATCAAATCCACCCATGGTCCACCTTCAAAATTTTTGTATACCACATCCAACCCAAAAAATGAAAAAACATGTTCAGGGTATTTTTCCAGATGCTTATATGGTGAGTTATTTGTCTACTTTTTCCTAAAGTCAAGAATGTGCTCATAGATACGCTCTTTAAGTTTACACTGGGTCTTTCCTGCATAAAAACTGTCACTCACCTTACATTTAACTAAGTATATAATGCCCACAGAATTACATGTACAATGAAAAGAAGCATGTATAATCTGATTGTTGATTTTATCCACCTACAATATATGTATACACTGGTTACAATAACCACATCTAAACATGCTAAATTTTTTAGTGGATCGTACAACAGACTTAATATTTTTTCCAATAATTATTGAAGGACCTACCCTTTTTATATACCATTATAGGTCTATCCCCAAAAAGGTCTCTCAATCCATCAAAATATTGGAAAACATTCCAATTTTTCTCTAAAATCTTATAAATAAATTCACGTTCCACTGTAAAAGTAGTAACAAATGAACACATATACTCACCCATAGGGTGCTTTTGGGTAGTCTCAATCAAATCGGGTTTACTGGCCATAAGAATTGCTATTAATTCCCCATTATTTTTTTTCCTGTTTCCTTCTAAGTAAATATCCTTTATTAACTCAAGTGGATACCCTCTAACTTTAATCATTTCTGGCAAGTTGTCAGCCTCCACTTCAAACACCAAATCATCAGAGAAAATTCTTGTTAGCCTACCAAATTGCCCTTTAACAATGCCCCTTTTTTGATGCTGTGGGTGACAACTATTATAATGCAGCAAGCTATTTGAATAGATGGGCTTTCTGTATATATTACTCATAACAGGTTGTTTAATAATGTCCTTACTGATAAAAACATCTAAGTAATGTATTTTGTTAACTTTAAACACACAGGCAAATTTTTAAAAAGATGTCGTAGAATTTAAATACTCAAATCTCTGAGCTTCCAGTTCGTTAACTTCCCAAGCTATAAAAATGTCATCCAAAAATCATTCATACAGTTGCAATGGAGCCGGTTTAAATACATTGAAAATGTACTCCTTTTGCCATTGGAGCATGACAATATTAGCAAATATGGAGGCACGGCATGCCCCTATAGCCACATCTTTCTTTTACTGATAGTATTGCCCATCTATGTGTACAAAATTATACCGCAGCACAATTTCTAGAAAAGTACCCAACACATTGATTCCATTGTTATCAAAGAAACTAGCTTCAACTAAAAAATCATGGAACATTTCCAAACCCTGGGCATACAGTATTACATTAAATACATTTACTACATAGATTGTTAAAAATGCAAGACTAGTTGAATATTTAACCTCTTTTAGTTTCGACAAAAATTCCTGAGAATCCCGACAAAGGTGCTTATGCTTTTTAAGCAGCTCTTTCACCTTCACATCTATATATTTAGATAATGGATGTGTGATAGATGTACTTGCATTTACAACTGGTCTCATGGGGAGGTCTAGTAAACTTTTATGTATTTTAGGAATACCAAATAATGATGGAACAATGGGATATCTAATCTTCAGTTCACAAGTCATGAAATGTAGTTAACCAATATAGTAACAGATAAACCGAACCATTCTAATAGCACTTTTTACTGAACATGAGTTTGAAATGTATTACCTAGTAGTATGCCATTAAAGCAAGAGATGGAATCTAAAATCCCATGGAATGCATGAATATCTGATACATCCAAATTTATATTTATTAGTTTGTACTATATTACTGTGGAACTTGCTAACACGTGGTAAATATGATCTTATTTTTCAACAGTAATTACACGTTTTCTTGGCCACGGTTACTGTTTAAAATGGTCCTTAAAATGGTCCTTGCATTATGTTAAAGATTTCTAAATATAGGATGGCAACTCACATCTATTGCATTCTGCTTCTTGTATATTACGTACTACACTTCCTGAATGATTCAAAATTCTGTGCAGAGAAATGCATTGTAATTCATAAAAAATACATTTATTAATGTAAGGACCGACACATCCGTGTATGCTAGAAAGAATTAACTGAAGCATTTTGAAATAAACTATTATAAGGAGTCTAACTGATGTGCTTTTAATATTTTATGAATGGGCACAAGGGAGAAACTTATACAGTCGTTAATTTGAAGAACATAAGTTTTCTTTCTTTATAGACTGGCCAGCAATTATAAACCTACCGAAACTGAAGATGCTCATGTTTCTTTAAACTTGTCCCACATACTATAATTTTTTGAATATAGTCCAATTAAAATTACTTGTCCTTAAAAACTGAATTACAAATAATATCATACAAGTATAGTGCAGAATGCTCTATAAAAGAATTGCTGCGCATCTATTTGACTTTCTGGTGGACAGAAATTATTTCAAAATGTTAATATTCATATTATGCAAATTGCAGAGCAATAAATCATGTTGCATATAATTCAAGAGATGCTAGAGGCCATGATTATAAATGGATCAATAAATATTTAGCAGAAAGATGGAATATGTTTAGTTAGTAAGTCTTTATGGCCACTAATGTCCATCATTTGCAAAAAAGAAGAAACATATTTTATGGCTAATGCTTAGCTATACATTCTGTCATTACATATTTTGGTCAAATAAGATGTGTTATAACCTCTACAACTCATGCAATATATATGAAATTAATGGGAGCATTCATACTAATGTCATTAGCTATAATAAGAATGTTTGTGGAACACATCATTCTTTTAAATTTTAAGTTTACTGTATTGAGTAATATGCTGCTAAACATAGGGGTAAAAAAATGTCTATCAGTTAAATATTTCAAGTGGATTTTAATAGTGTGCATCTAATAAATTCTGTGATTTCTACAATAATCCTGAAGCTAATCAAAGAGGAAATGGACTGACTCGTTAGTAAATCACTGAACTATTTATCTTGCTGCTAGACTATTTAATTGTTTTGAGTTTTGGACCTCAGTTTTACAAATGAAAAAAAAAAAAACACAGATCTCCATCTGAAGACATGTTAGCCTTTATTTTTGATGTACAGTACAAAATAACATCACTTTTAGAGTAAAAGATTCCATAGGCATGAACAATGGAATTTATTACATTTTTGTCATTATGTAGTGCAGAAGTAAGATAAGTTTGCTTTTTCAAATCAATGTCACATTTTGTTTTTTTATTTTTTGACCCAAAAGAAGCCAATATGCAGTCAATGAAAGCATGCAAGCTTTAATGTTTGCAATGTTATATGAAATAAATTGCTGTGCTTTTTCGTATGTAGGTAGGTTATTTATGGTGCCAGAAAGACACAAGACATCCAACTACGATGCAGTGAATATTCAAGTTGTTCATCATTCTGGTGCAATATCATTTTCAGTACAAACTGAATGCTTTGTTTTCTCAACTGAGTGCTACTATTTTAGAATTCGACTTTTAAAAAAAATATTGGCAAGTCACTATATACTCGGTAGCTCACTCCTGGAACTCCCTTCCTCTTAATATAAGAAGAATCCCCCATAAGTCCCAATTCAAACTTGAACTCAAACACTTCCTACAAAGACCTGATCCTGCCTGGTCAAGCTCCAACCTGATTCTTATTGCCTTCTTTGTAGGTTAGTACTAGGCTAACTGCCCTTGTGGTCTATTTGAAGCCTGGCCAATTACCCCATGTAAGAATCAAACCCTGCACCTTGTGTCTGTAAGGTAAACACCTTAATCATTATACCCCCTCCTACTTTGCCTTCCTAAATCGACTTTCTTCCTCTCATTATTTTTCTTCTTCTTCGTTTCTTTCTCCTCTCCCTAGTGATACTATTACAACATGCCAACATTTGGTACTTGTAAATATTTTTGTATCCAAATTATCTTGCTGTTACTGTCTGCATAGACATAGAAACTAGTACAAAACTGTTAGTTTAGTTAACTTTCATTCTGATGTATAATTTCTTGTAATATACCTATCTGTTATGCAAGTTCTGTCTTGAATAACTGTAATTGTATTTGGAGCTTTTCTCCTCGGGTCTCCACTAAAAATGGGCCCTTGGCACAGTTGGACCAACCTGGTTAACAAATGACAGTTGGACCAACCTGGTTAACAAATGACAATAAATAAATAAATAAATAAATTAATTAATTAATTAATTAATTAATTAATATAATTCAACAGGAGTTCTATGACTATACTGTTCTTTCATGAGAAGATGGTCCAATTACAACCATGATTATTTTTCTCCATTTACGGTAATGTATTAAAAACCAAGAACCTATGAATCCAGAAAATGAGCATATTCCTCACTGTAAGCAGACTAACTCATAGATCTGAAAAGTGTAGCATGCCACATTTCTACACACGGCAGGAGAACAAGCTTTGAAGGCATATTTGTTTGCTTTTCATAAAGAGGAAACAGGATGAAATACCAGTACTCAGTCAAAAATTCAGATCTTATTATGAACCTAGAAAAAAAACCTTGCATTCATTTGGCATTTATTCTTTTCAAGAATGCAAAGCACAATGGACACTATAGATGCCTGTGCTGCTGAGGTAAAGGACAGAGCAAAGACGGAAGTCGGTGAGCTGTAGGACTCACTGATAACTGACAAAATAATTAGTGGTGTAATAAATAAACAAGAAGAATGCAAGCTTTTCAGGACAGCACACTGGACCTTTTCTAAAGTTCTTTATATGTACAGAGTAAGTAAAATTACAGCTATACTGTTAAAGGGAATGAAAAGAGAAATGGATATAAGACAAAAGGTTAGCCAAATAACAGAAATGAAGTAACTGAAATCTAAAGTGAAGATATTCAACAAGGGAAACCATCAGAAAGACAGCATAATGTGCACAGAGGATGTAGCACAGATGGAATTCAAGCCTTAAGTTCTATATGTCAGTTATAAAATAAGAAAAATAAGTATCCAGAGTTTAACTGGCTTTGTAGAAGATGCAATGAGAAGAATACTTTGTGAAAGTAAAGAAAAAACATTGGAGTGTCCCGAAGAATGTGCCTGATATTGAGATAAAACAGGAAAGCAACATGTTTAATGCTACCAGTAAATGGAAAATGAGGTTTGGAACAGACCATTTTGTCCAGGGACATCTTCAAGTAGGGCTAATCACATAAGTTATCAGGAATTAAGAGAATAAGGCGGAGGATAGGGTTAATTGGAATAGAGGGATGTTTTAGGAGGAAATGAGGTAAGGGTAGGGAGGGGCTTAGAGGGTTTTGTCAAGTGTGACTGAGGTAGAAGTCACATTTTTGGAGTGAACGTGCTAAGTGCAGGATCACGTCCATGATGACCTGGGGTAGGCTGGGGATCAGAAAGGTAAGTATAGGCCTTTGGATGATTAGCAGGAATGGAGAGGTGAGAAATCTTTTTTTTTTTTTTCCTTTTCTCCCTTCATGAATGGCTGAGGGTTTCAGGGGTGAGTGGCTAGGGGTGGGAGTTTAGTTAGGAGGTTGTGTTGGGGTTATTTTGTGCACAGTCATAAGGGGGGGGGGGGCAAGGAATCCCGGAGTAAGGATTGATTTCTTACTGCTGGCTGGTTCCATTTGGTTGCAGTATGCTTCTCCCCTCTCAGTAACCTAATAAAAAAAAAAAAACACAGTAGGTACTTGCTCTGGGCCTGTTTTCTACAGATGTTCATGTTTGGGATGCAGGGCGGGTCCGGTACTCTCATACATTTCTGTTAGAATATGATTAAGATGTAGTTCACTTTCATGGGTTTATTTAACCATGTGCCAGTGGTTCAATGCTTCGCTCTGTTGGGGGTCTGGGAAGGCTTGTGGTGGTGACATAGTGAGGCCTCATGGCGGTTTAGTGGTGGCCAGCTCAGTGGTTCTAATTTCATTGGCTGTGAGGTGCCCATGTACAATATATCACCCACATGCATTTAGATAAGTTGTTATTGGACACAGGAGTGGGAAAAAAGATATATAAATTAAAATCACAAGAGAAAAGACAAAAAAAAAAAAAGGGTCTTGGAGACATAGTGTTGGTTGAGTTGAATGGGGTTCTATGATGTTTGGCTTTGGAAGGTTTTTCTCAGTGAGGTACTCATGATCCTAGCTGCATTTGTTTCTGTTACCAGAAGAAGTGCTGTTTACAGGCTGAGCACTCATTCTTCCAACTGTACAGATTGTTGAGAATACCCTGCATTTGACTCAAGGTTTGGTCTATTTCATAAAATATGGTTTCTAGCAATTAGGAGCAAATCATTAAGGGTTGATTTAGAGAATAACCGGCTGCTTTCTGGTGCACACGAGTAGCGGTGTTAAGCATCTACTGGCAATGGAGGTAATTGGGAGCATTGAAGTTAAACTGTAAATACTTTGCCATGGGCTGTAAGCTTGTTGTATAATGGCTGTGTTCTCTGCATATGCGGGGGGTGGGGGTGGGGTTCTAACTGGCCTGCTCCTTTATCAACTTTCCTAGTTGTTAGAGCAACATTTGAAAGTTTTCTTAATTATAGGCCTCCATTACAGTTAATGGTGACTTTTCCCACATTTCTTGTGTCAGCAGTTGACAGAGAGACTTAACGTTATGAGCTGCACTTCAGCATCGTATGGTGTGGGTTGCTTAGACAGTTTGTCCTTGCTTTTTTTTTAAAGTACCGGTTGATGGTGTTATCAGGGTGCCAGACGGTATTAGTTCAGATGAGTTTGCTGTTTTGGTCAGGGCTGCTGATTTTATGAAAGGTCTCTATGGGACAAAAGCACATGTGGAGGAATGCACAGATCCCAAAGACATGTATTCGGGAGTTGTATGGCTATGCTTGTAATGGTCTGTAGACACAAATGCCTGTTATGACCTTAACGGCTGGTGTGGGGATTTATTGGATGTAATTGCTTTCAGCTACCAAGGTTTGGGTGCCTTACCAGACAGTTATATTAGAAATAGGTAAATGCCTGTGCAGAGGATGTTTATTTCATTTATTTATGAAGGATGCAGTGATACTGACTGTCAGTGGTGCATGACCAGGATTTTCTTCTGTGGAGCTTTATTAAACGGTTAGAGTTGGTTATAGGAGGTTGTTTGCATTCTTCCACTGAGAGGTTGAGAGTTTTTCCACAGTTGGCATAATGTGTTTGCTAATGTTTTGTTTGTACAGATACACCATATTGTATGATTTTGAGTTAACCTTCGCTGGTTTGAGTAGCATACTGCAAATGAGGCTGCAGTGCTTCCTTGCCCAATGCACATTAGTAAGTAACATCATCTGTTCCTGCAGTGATTGGTATGTGTAACTTATTTATTTTTGGGTGCTAATCTTTGGAAGAGACTTTTGGGAATCGTTGATGACATTTGCTGAGGTATTTTACACAACGGAAGCCACGAATGGCTTTTCGCAGGCCCAGAGAGGTAAAGTGTGGTTGTCTCTACACATGTCCTGTGTTATGCTAATGAGCACTGAAGCATAGCCGTACTTTTGGCTGCACATTTTTATAGAGGGCATTCCTTTCAGCTTTCCCAATTGTGTGCCCTCTTTTGTTTTGGGGAAGGGCTATCATAAATTTGTGTAGTTTGGCAGATTGTTTTCAGCATTCATGATTTTATATGCATATGTATAATGCACTAGGAGGGACATTGCGTATGTTAATATGTATTGCATAAACTTCTGTATTTTCTGGTAATTCCCTGTGTGGATCACAGGATGTAGTGCACATCTCATTTTCCGAGCTCATATCCTTCATATTTTAATATATATATATATATATATATATATATATATATATATATATATATATTTTTTTTTTTTCACGCACATAAATCTTCTGTTACTATATGGGTGTTTGCTGGCTGGTTGGCTAGCCATGTAATGGTCAGGTAGCAGGTATGGCCACTGTTGCCTTAATGGCTGTTTTGGTGAGAACGCTTGGACTTGTGCAGATTTTGGAGGGGTCCTACCTCTGGAAGGTATTGATTGGGATGATGTATTTATGATGAGATGTGACAGTTATGGCACGTTGTTGTCACAAGCAGTGAGATCATTGTGACTCATGAGGTAATTAAGTAGAGCCCCAGTATGTGGGATGATGTTCAAGGGTTTCACAGGCTGGTGGGATGATTACGTAATTCTGTTTCTGGGTAGTAGGTGTATCCAAAATGAACGGATGGCTGGAAACAGGGTTGTTCCTGTCAGTGTAGTAATTGTGAGGTGTTAATATACCTGGTTGCAGATGCTGGAAGGGTTTTCGTGGGTTGTGAGGTGATGGTAAATAATGAAAGCTTGCATGTACTGACAGTTATGGGGATGGGGAGATGTTTGTTGAAGGGCGGGCATCATACTACTCATCTCGAAGTGCCAGAAAGCTTTCTTCTTGTTTCTTTACTGTGGTAGGAGGTTGTTGTTGTTGGCACCTAGGGTAGAAATGTGCCAATTTTCTTAGATTCGAATGGACTAACATTACCAACACAGCTGAGCCTGACAGAGGATTTATATAAAAAAAGTACATTATCCAGAATTCATTAAGGTAAATGGAAAGCCTAAAGTAGTCTCGCTTCCCAATTAATTTTCTTTGCAAATTGAGATGTGATGGAAATCGAAGATATGTGGTGGTGAGCAAGTTGATAAGTTAGCTGTGTTTGAACTACATGCTTTGTTACATGGTTTAATTTTGTTTGTCAAGCAAGTTTTGGCTAATTTGTTTGTACGGCTAAGCAGTTTCTGAACTGCACTGCACTGCATAACTTACGCACTGCAAAATGGCAAAACCTGAGAGGAGGGAGGGAATGCAGAATGTCCGGGTTGCTATCTGTACACTTGCTCCATTTTCTGAAATAATGACGGACATTTGAGTTGCAGATTTCAACCAGTTGGAAGGGCATGCTAGGCAAACCCAGTTTATTCCATCCACTTAAGTTTCTAGGAGCAATATTAAAAAAAAAAAAAAGAGAGAGAAACAATAACCAACAATAAGCAACTACAGTCAGGGCCTCTTGTATGAATCATCTACGATGACAAACCAGGGAGGACAATTCTTCTCAGCTGTACAGACTTCACAAGTCTTAGGTTACCACTGGCTGGCAAATAGGACATGGCAAGTATCATACAGCAACTGGAGGCAAAATTCTTGGTT
Organism: Protopterus annectens; assembly: GCF_019279795.1. Taxonomy (NCBI): domain Eukaryota; kingdom Metazoa; phylum Chordata; order Ceratodontiformes; family Protopteridae; genus Protopterus; species Protopterus annectens. The sequence goes on along the minus strand of NC_056739.1, from coordinate 1,446,469,240 downwards.
TTAGTCAGGATGTCCCACAGGGCTTTGCCCTAACCTCTTATTTGTTTAGATTTTATCTTTCAGAGCTAACTTTTTCATCTGAGGTGTTCTATAGTCTATATGTGGATAGCCTGAAATTGGATAAACTGTGTTATGGGTAAGCTATGCCTGCAAAACAACTTGGCTATATTGATCTTTGGGCAGAAGACACTAATACGCTGATAAATACATCAAACTAAGTATGTGAGGTTTGGTAGGCATAAACTGAAAGGGGTTTTAATATAGCACACAGTAATTGAACCTGTAGACTCATTTAAGGGTCTAGATATATGGGTAGATTCACCTATGAGTTTTTCTAATTATAAGAACCAATTGGTTGATGATAGTTATAGATCTATAGGTGGTATAGGCAGTATAAAAGATGTATAAAGTTAGATAATTAAAATACGGGTGTCACGGGCCTGCTGGAAGTTGTTAGAGGTAATTGATTCTGATGGGCTGGATTTTTCGGTGGTGTTCAAGGAGGTCACATGGAAGAGTTTACTCATGGTTCTTTGTATCTGCAAGAGAAGAGGGTGTATCCTGTGGACTGGCTTAAGCAGGGTTGGGGAAGTCTAGGAGGGGTCTGGAGGTTCTTACAGGATGGGCACAGCCAACATAAGCATAGGAAGTTAATAGGTTAATGGTTTTAGAGTCTTTAAGTCTGTTATTTATCAATGTTGGTTACAGTTATTGTGCAATTTCATGTCAAAGATAGGTTATGCTGTGGGGGATGCTGGTTTGAGGTGTGGTAAAAAGTATGATAATAAGTTTAAGTTATTTGACATTTGGGGGTGGTTTTCCAGGCTAATGGTTCTAATGTTTTTTATAACCTAGCCATATTCAGGTAAGTAAAGTTTTCACAATCCAGTGTACTGCATGTTGCCCATTGTAAGAACGGCAAGGGTGAATGTTGTCCTTGCAAGTGGAGCCATTGGAGGAGTTTGTACCTCTGTTTTAGTAAATGGCTGTATAGCAGGATTATGGTCAGTTTTAATTTTCTTTGTCTAGTCATTAATTTTGTTGAGAACTCTTGTCTTGGTAGAAGAGTGATAATTTCAGCTACAAAATAAGAGCCGTTTATTCGCAGGGGTGTCTATTGTGCTGTTACTATGGGAGTTGGGAGGTAATTTTATGTGATCTTTGGTAGGAAATTAAATTTTCAGGAGTGTTTCCACCTGGTAGTGTCTGTGTTTTATGCAACAGATAAATGAGATATGCCCTTGATGGTGTATGATGGTTTTTAACAATTGGGTTTATGTGTGTGCAGAGTATTTACAGTCTTTTCTTTTACAGATCACTTTGAGTGCAGATTTGGACATGTAGAGTTAGTATTACTGGTAGGACTGAAGAAATGTGACTTGACAGGTGAGAAAAGAACCTGAGGAGGGTTTCGGCTGACGGAGAGGTTTGATAGGAGGTCACAGGTTGCCAGCCAGCAGTGCAGCCTATATGGAGTTGTTGGTTTGTTTTGTTTTTTCTTTTCTCTTCCTCTCTGCATTCACAAGGTTAGGCTTGTTTTGGTTTGATCTTGTATGGGGAGCTTCAGTCTGGAAATTTACACTGTTTAATGGGTAGCAGGGGTCTTTGGAATAGGCCAGATATTATTGCAGACATCAGGGGTAGGGGATTAGCAGGTTACATTGTGTAAGTCAGGCTTGTGAGCGAGATGGGGGGTTTGGTGGAAGGACTTAGCGTTGAGTTACTGCAGTTTCAGGTTAGACTGGGCTGCATTGATTCTCTATATTTTGGGTGCTAATAGCATATTACGGTCTTTGTGTGACCTGGTGTCACTGGGCATTCTCTAGTTGGTTGGTATATTGGTTGGTTAGTTTTGCCTGGCATGGTCTATTTGCTTTTGTGGTCATACTGCTACAGGCTATGATGCCGGTTTAGGTGTCTATAATGGATAGTTGGTGTGATGGTAACATTTTATTAACTGGAATTAAAAAAAAAAAAAAAAAAAGATTTAATAGGGATATTATTCTTTGGACAGGAAAAAGAAAAAAACGGGGGGGGGGTTCCAACCTGGCATGGTATTTTGGGTCCAACTTAGTTAAGGGGGATGGGTATGCCAAATGATGTTTGAATATTGCCTTACTGGTGGTTAGATTGATGGAATTTTGGTCTGAGAGAGGGAGAACAGCCTGTTCAGGCTGGTGGGTGGAGAAGATGGGCAGGCTTTCCCTTTTCTGTTCCCCCTCTGGTGTTAGATGTGCATTTCAATAAGTTGGGAAGGAAAGAGAGCATTTGCTCTGTTGGATAAGTTAATAAGCAAGCTGAGCTGCTTATTTGGATGGTGGAGTAATTCAATAAATTAAAGGTGAGTGGGGTAATGCTGCCTTGTTGGTGCAAAGAAATGTGAGCAAGTGGGGGAACTCTGCTTATCAAGAATGAGTTGGTTATGCTGCCCTTATGCTTATTTTATATTTCTCTTTCATGGATGTTATTATCACCTGTGTCATGTTTTTGGTTGTAATTTATAATTATTAGTTAACAATCATGTTTACAGAAGATTAATAAAGCTCCTCAAATGTCATTCGGTGTTGGGTGTTTATTTAAGTGGAACAGGACAAATGAGGTTTGGAACAGACCATTTTGTCCTGGGACATCTTCAAGTGGGACTAGACACATAGGTTATCAGGAATTAAGAGAATAAGGGGAGGATAGGGTTAATTGGGGTAGAGGGATGTTTTTGGCGGAAATGACGTAAGGGTAGGGAGGAGCTTAGAGGGTTTTCTGAATTGTGACTGAGGTAGGAGTCAGATTTTTGGTGTGAACTTGCTTCCCTCCCTCCCTCCCTCTTATTATTAGTGGGTTTGCGGTTATTTCAGTTTTGGAAAGTGGAGTCCGGGGAAGAGGGGCAGGCTTTCCCTCTTCTGTTCCCTTTCTGGTGTTGGATGTGCACTTTAATAAGTTGGGAAGTTAAATGAACAGGTGCTGTGTTGGATAAGTTAATAACAAGCTGAGCTGCTTATTTGGATGGTGGGGTAATTCAATAAATTGAAGGTGAGCGGGTAACGCTGCCTTGTTGTTGCAAAGATAAGTCAACAACTGGGGGATGCTGCTTATCAAGGGTGAGATGGTTACGCTGCCCTTATGGTTATT
>NC_056739.1:1446193614-1446461114 GCF_019279795.1 Protopterus annectens | reverse complement strand
GATACATTTTGAATTGTTTAATACTGTTTGTCAGGCGTGAATAAATATTTTAGATGGAAGAAATGTGACCAAACTAAAAATAGCACAATCTACTTCTGACACACTGATAGCCAGTCTATAATTTCATCTGAGGATACAATTTGAATAGGTACTTTTAGAAAATATGACTTTATGCCTATAATTGCAAAAAAAAAGCTTATATTCATATGACTAATTAATAATATTAATATGAAAAACAAGCATTTTTAATACCATGTTCTATGGAAGCTTATATATTTATGGTGTCAGAGCTAAATTAATCTATAGTTTTCACATTAATACTTTACACGTCATTTTATCTACCATTATATATAACTAAACGTATACATGTATTTTGTTTGCATGCGTACATGTGTGAAGGAATATAGAAACATGCACAACGTAAAATTGTAAATGTGATTTCATTGAGATTAGTGCTGCAGGCCTCTTGGCTCCGTGAAAACTGGAAACAGTACTGGCATTTTTATTTACTGTTTCTCTGAGCTAACTTTGTAGATTTCCTCCTCTACATTTCACTGAAGCTATTAACACATACTTTAATTACAGCATGATATAATGACAATTGACTTCAAAATGGATTCAGCAATGGGTAATCTCTTTGATTTACACTAAGCAAATCTCTAGTGAGAAAGTACTTGTATGAAACATTTGCACGTGCATTTTTCAAATTTATTAGTTTTATTTCAATGAGGTAAAGTTGGAGGCTGTACTGATCCTGACTTCGTATACAGTTGCAATTTAAAATACTTGTAACGAAGTACTTGCTGCCAATGTGGATCATCTTGCTTTTCACCTCGGTAGAATTTATAAAGCTCCTACTCATTTTGTATTTACTTTGTACTGTATGTTTTATATGTCCTCGTAGCAAGTGAAATGGTAGTCCTGGTTTTATGCAATTTACTTTTATTTAGGTTCACATCATTTATATCACCTCAGATATACTCTTGAATTCTTTGTTTCTTTTTTTGCATCTGTGCTTGTACCTAGGTAAAATCCGCAGTAAGTCATTGAGAAGCATTGAACAAATAAAATGTAAATGATGACAGACAGACAAGCAAACAAGAAAACAAACAAATACATGAACAGATAAATTAATATGTGTCTTTTCAAGGCCAGAGACAACCAGTAAAATATAATCATGTAAAAAGGTGAAAAATGTAACTGAATGACAGAACAGAAAAATAGCTGCAAACCAGTGATACATATAAAACAAAACACAGCCAGATATAAAACCAAGTAAAATGAAATCTGAAGTAACTGAAGGTACATAAAAAGCAAGAAAATGTGAGGGGTTCAACCATGGTCATCCATCTTTGTGGTGGGGTTTGTCATATCCATTTCAAAACATGAGGTGCACTACCTTCATTGCTACCAGCAAGCACTAAATTCCATGTGAGAAGTATGAGCAATATATAGGTTCATAGGTTCATAGGTGTGTACTAGGCCAATGGCCCTGGAGCCTTTACAAGCCTAGCTCACAGAAGTGCCCTGGCATCATGCCACAGTTAGTTCCTGGTGCCTCTATCAAGTAGAGCCATTAGAGTGATCCCCGTGGTGAACTTTCTATTTCGCATCCACTCATTAAGATTTATCTTGAAAAGGGCGAGTGAGGTGCTCTGCTTGATATGTATGGCAAGTCTATTCCAGAGCATGGGCAGTCTCTGGCTTATGAACCTGTCCCTCCAGCATGTTCTGTTGATTGTGGTAATGAGGTTGAGGTCCCTGGAGCATGTGGTGCAGAGGGATTGGGATTTCTTTAGGTGTAACATTTCTAACAGGGCTGGGTCAGACATGGCTTTGTAAGTCAACCAGAGATTGCCTCTTAATATATGATATGAGACAGAGAAAAGCTGGAGTTTTTTGAGTCTGTCCATGTAGGGTGTGTGTTTAAGGCCTAGGATCCTCTTCGTGAGGTACTTTTGTGGCCTTTCCAGCTGTTGCAGGTGTTTAGTGAGGTACATGTCAAATGGGGCATTATACTGGATGATTGGTCTAATGAGGGGAAAGTAGAGAGAGATGATGACCTCTTTCTTCCTGGATGCAAAACCCTTGGTAATGAGATGTGCCACACAGAAGGACTTTCTGACCACAGTGGCAATGTGGTGGTCGAAGGAGAGGTTGCTGTCAACCTGTGTCCCCAGATCTCTTATAACACCTTCAGTGTTCAGTGGGGTACCATCAATGTGGTAATTAGTGGGAACTGTGTTTTTCCCGAAGGGAATGGCAATGTATTTTTTGGCATTAAGCTTGAGGCCATGGTTTTGATACCAGTTGTTGGTCTCAGTGAAGCCTCTCTGTAGGATGTCTACATCACTTGGGGAGTTAATAATGACTCCCAGCTTGCAATCGTTGACGAATTTGGCCAGCCAGAGTCCCTCTGTGTTGGCTTGGGCTTCTGAGAAGTAGATGCCAAACAGGAGAGGACCCAAGACTGATCCCTGTGGGACTCCACTCGTGACTGGTCAGCAGTCTGACTTGGAGTCTGCTACTTTCACACTGTGGGTCCTATCTGTGAGCCAATTTGCAACCCACCTAGTGATACAGGGGTTGATGCCTAGTTTGGTGAATCTATCAATAATTCCTGAGTGGGGAATGGTATGAAAGACCTTGGCCAGATCAAGATAGGCTATATGAACTGCCTTGCCTTCATCCACAGCTCTGGTGACTGATTCAAAGAAGTCAACCAGGTTGAGCAGGCATGATCTACCCTTCACAAAACCAAAATGCATGGGATCCAGAGTTTGGAGATTCCCTATATCCTTGTTAATTAGGTCCATGATGATGCGCTCTATAGCTTCACATATCAGACTCGTCAGGCTAATGGGGTGATAATTCCCAGGGTCTGTAGTTGCTCACCCTTTATGGAGAGGGTTGGCTGTAGCAGTATGCCATTCTGTTGGGACAAAGGCTGAGGTGAGGCTGTGATTGAACAGGGTACAAAGGTGTGGTTCCAGTTCACTTTGTAGAACTATGTGTAACTTAACAGTGTCATCCTAGGTCCTTATATATTTGTGCATCCTTGTTAGTGACATAACATGATATATCAGTGGTATTGTCAATAAACCATCTAGCACCACTTCAGCACATATTACCTGAGTACATTACAGCTATTTATTTTTTTATCTCTCATCACTAAATATCAGCAGTCATCTCCCCCCTATAATTTTCAGTGAAGGTTCAGTGTTCCTTTTTATTTAGATGATCCTCTGGGCCAAGAAAGGAAGTTTTTCATTTCTGGGCAGAGGTGGGCAGGTCGGATGGCTGACTATCAATATGAAAAAGGACACCGCCACTGCCACTGAAATTGTATGTGATAAGATTTACTTGGATTTAATTAGAGCTTGGGTTTGAAAATGTTAACTGGTGGAAAAGAAGTGCATGACTCTGAGTAGTACATCTGTTGCAGTAAAGGGTTCTTAGTTGTCTTCTTGGCAATATGGCTGCAAAAGAGATGCAGTTAATATTAAAAGATATAGCAACTGCTGGTGCTCAGAGAAGGACATTAAATGGATGCCATTTTTATATAGAAACAAATACTTTGCAGGGAGATAAAGAAAGAAGGATAGGTAAAAAAGAACTTATAGAACTGTGAAGGTACATCAGCAAATACTCTACATTGTTATTGCGTTAAAAGTGTTGTCCTTAAACAGCATGAATCTGTCTAGTGTTCTCATTATAATGTATGTCAACACATATTTCATTGGGTGGTGCAGAATCCAGAGTCAGAGCTTCATATGGAATTTAATATAAACATGCAGAGAACTTTTTTATGGCATTTTTGCCTCTTCACAGATGTTCACCAGCTGTTTCCAGAGCCTCTTCTTATTAACAGTGTCTAAGAAACCTAGTGCAGCTACACAGGACTATCTCTGACGTATGTCTGGGGCTGGTGAGGTGGTGAGGAAATCAAGGCTTCTATCTCAGCATCATACTTTAGCTAAGGATTGTTTTCTCTTATGGACCAACCCATTTACACAGCCATCCCATTACAGGGAAGATGTGCAATGGGCTGCACTGGCATATCATCCATTCCCACACAAATGTTTCATATACAGCCCCGATGACTGTGGACAACAGTATGTCACACATCTCCAGATCCATCAGTAATCAGCTGCAAGGTTGTGTCTGAGCAATCGCCTCCCTACGGTGAGCACATCCATCCTGTCCGCACCCTAAACATATGAACTGCAGTTCACAGTAGATCTATCTTGATGATAGTCAGGGATGTATCCCTTTATAAACCAGTGCAGAATGAAATTGAAGGAACTTTATATGATGGTTTGCATTTATTGTAAGCATTGTTTGGGTGGGACAAAGGTAGTGGCTGCCTGGGGAGCAAGGTGTTACACAGAGAGATTTGAGTTGTTGAATGTGCAGCAATACAGATACTGTGTTTGCAGTCAGGATGAAGTGATTAAGCACTAGATATGAAGTAATATAGATACAGAGTTGTAGAGAGCTTATGTAGTGCCTAGTACAGTTAATCAGTGATACAGCAATACTAAATAAAGAGTGCGGACCCAAAAAAAAAAAAAAAGAAAGAAAGGTTCTCTTTATGAATGGAGGACCGAAAAAGGTCTTTTGTTTAAAAGTGTAGAAAAGCACTTATAAATGCAACAAATTGCAAATGGTATAGAGGGTTAAGGCTGCTGACTGCAGCTACACTGGTGCAGAATTTGATATAGTATACAGGGTTAAGGCTGCTGGCTGCAGTTACTCTGGTGCAGGATTTGATATAGTATAAAGGGTTAAGGCTGTTGGATGCAGTTACTCTGGGGCAGGATATGATATAGTAAACAGGGTTAAGGCCACTGGCTGCAGTTACTCTGTTGCAGGATTTGATATAGTATAGAGGGTTAAGGCCGCTGGCTGCAGTTACTCTGGTGCAGGATTTGATATAGTATAGAGGGTTAAGGCTGCAGGCTGCAGTTACTCTGATGCAGGATTTGATATAGTTTAGAAGGTTAAGGCTGCTGGCTGCAGTTACTCTGGTGCAGGATTTGATATAGAATAAAGGGGTAAGGCTGCTGGCTGCAGTTACTCTGGTGCCGGATTTGATATGGTATAGAGGGTTAAGACTGCTGGCTGCAGTTACTCTGGTGCAGGATTTGATATTGTATAGAGGGTTATGGCTGCTGGCTGCAGTTACTCTGGTGGAGGATTTGATATAGTATAGAGGATTAAGGCTACTGCCTGAAGTTACTCAGTTGCAGGATTTGATATAGTATAAAGGGTCAAGGATGTTGGCTGCAGTTACACTGGTGCAGGATTTGATATGGTATAGAGGGATAAGGCTGCTGGCTGCAGTTACTCTGGAGCAGGATTTGATATAGTATATAGGGTTAAGGCTGCTGGCTGCAGTTACTCTGGTGCAGGATTTGATATAGTATAGTGGGTTAAGGCTGCTGGCTGCAGTTACAATGGTACAGGATTTGATATAGTATAGAGGGTTAAGACTGCAGGCTGCAGTTACTCTGGTGCAGGATTTGATATAGTATAGAGGGTTAAGGCTGCTGGCTGCAGTTACTCTGGTGCAGGATTTTATATAGTTTAGAGGATTAAGGCTGCTGGCTGCAGTTACTCAGGTGTAGGATTTGATATAGTATAAAGGGTTAAGGCTGCTGGCTGCAGTTACTCTGGTGCAGGATTTGATATAGGATAGAGGGTTAAGGCTGCTGGCTGCAGTTACTCTGGTGCAGGATTTGATATAGTATAGAGGGTTAAGGCTGTTGGCTGCAGTTACTCTGGTGCAGGATTTGATATCGTATCGAGGGATAAGGCTGCTGGATGCAGTTCCTCTGGTGCAGGATTTGATATGGTATAGAGGGTTAAGGCTGCTGGCTGCAGATACTCTGGTGCAGGATTTGATATAGTATAGAGTGTTAAGGCTGCTGGCTGCAGTTACTCTGGTGCAGGATTTGATATAGTATAAAGGGTTAAGGCTGCTGGCTGCAGTTACTCTGGTGCAGGATTTGATATAGTATAAAGGGGTAAGGCTGCTGGCTGCAGTTACTCTGGTGCAGGATTTGATATAGTAAAGAGGATTAAGGCTGCTGGCTGCAGTTACTCTGTTGCATGATTTGATATAGTATAGAGGGTTAAGGCTGCTGGCTGCAGTAACTCTGGTGCAGGATTTGATATAGTATAAATGGTTAAGGCTGCTGGCTGCAGTTACTCTGGTGCAGGATTTGATATAGTATAGAGGGTTAAGGCTGCTGGCTGCAGTTACTTTGGTGCAGGATTTGATATCGTATCGAGGGTTAAGGCTGCTGGCTGCAGTTACTCTGGTGCAGGATTTGACATGGTATAGAGGGTTAAGGCTGCTGGCTGCAGTTACTCTGGTGCAGGATTTGATATAGTATAGCGGGTTAAGGCTGCTGGCTGCTGTTACTCTGGTGCAGGATTTGATATAGTATAGAGGGTTAAGGTTGCTGGCCACAGTTACTCTGATGCAGGATTTGATATAGTGCAGAGGGTTAAGGCAGCTGGCTGCAGTTACTCTGGTGCAGGATTTTATATAGTTTAGAGGATTAAGGCTGCTGGCTGCAGTTACTCAGGTGCAGGATTTGATATAGTGTAAAGGATTAAGGCTGCTGGCTGCAGTTACTCTGGTGCAGGATTTGATATAGTATAGAGGGTTAAGGCTGCTGGCTGCAGTTACTCTGGTGCAGGATTTGATATAGTACAGAGGGATAAGGCTGCTGGCTGCAGTTACACTGGTGCAGTATTTGATATGGTATAGAGGGTTAAGGCTGCTGGCTGCAGTTACTCTGGTGCGGGATTTAATATAGTATAGAGGGTTAAGGCTGCAGGCTGCAGTTACTCTGATGCAGGATTTGATATAGTTTAGAAGGTTAAGGCTGCTGGCTGCAGTTACTCTGGTGCAGTATTTGATATAGTATAAAGGGGAAAGGCTGCTGGCTGCAGTTACTCTGGTGCAGGATTTGATATAGTATAAAGGGTTAAGGCTGTTGGATGCAGTTACTCTGGGGCAGGATATGATATAGTAAACAGGGTTAAGGCCGCTGGCTGCAGTTACTCTGTTGCAGGATTTGATATAGTATAGAGGGTTAAGGCCGCTGGCTGCAGTTACTCTGGTGCAGGATTTGATATAGTATAGAGGGTTAAGGCTGCAGGCTGCAGTTACTCTGATGCAGGATTTGACATAGTTTAGAAGGTTAAGGCTGCTGGCTGCAGTTACTCTGGTGCAGGATTTGATATAGTATAAAGGGGTAAGGCTGCTGGCTGCAGTTACTCTGGTGCCGGATTTGATATGGTATAGAGGGTTAAGACTGCTGGCTGCAGTTACTCTGGTGCAGGATTTGATATAGTATAGAGGGTTATGGCTGCTGGCTGCAGTTACTCTGGTGGAGGATTTGATATAGTATAGAGGATTAAGGCTACTGCCTGAAGTTACTCAGTTGCAGGATTTGATATAGTATAAAGGGTCAAGGATGTTGGCTGCAGTTACACTGGTGCAGGATTTTTATGGTATAGAGGGATAAGGCTGCTGGCTGCAGTTACTCTGGTGCAGGATTTGATATAGTATATAGGGTTAAGGCTGCTGGCTGCAGTTACTCTGGTGCAGGATTTGATATAGTATAGTGGGTTAAGGCTGCTGGCTGCAGTTACTATGGTAGAGGATTTGATATAGTATAGAGGGTTAAGGCTGCTGGCTGCAGTTACTCTGGTGCAGGCTTTGATATAGTATAGAGGGTTAAGGCTGCTGGCTGCATTTACTCTGGTGCAGGATTTGATATAGTATAGAGGGTTAAGGCTGCTGGCTAAAGTTACTCTGGTGCACGATTTGATATAGTATAGAGGGTTAAGGCTGCTGGCTGCAGTTACTCTGGTGCAGGATTTGATATAGTACAGAGGGATAAGGCTGCTGGCTGCAGTTACACTGGTGCAGTATTTGATATGGTATAGAGGGTTAAGGCTGCTGGCTGCAGTTACTCTGGTGCGGGATTTGATATAGTATAGAGGGTTAAGGCTGCAGGCTGCAGTTACTCTGATGCAGGATTTGATATAGTTTAGAAGGTTAAGGCTGCTGGCTGCAGTTACTCTGGTGCAGGATTTGATATAGTATAAAGGGGAAAGGCTGCTGGCTGCAGTTACTCTGGTGCCGGATTTGATATGGTATAGAGGGTTAAGACTGCTGGCTGCAGTTACTCTGGTGCAGGATTTGATATAGTATAGAGGGTTAAGGCTGCTGGCTGCAGTTACTCTGGTGGAGGATTTGATAGAGTATAGAGGGTTAAGGCTGCTGGATGAAGTTACTCTGGTGCAGGATTTCATATAGTATAAAGGGTCAAGGATGTTGGCTGCAGTTACACTGGTGCAGGATTTGATATGGTATAGAGGGATAAGGCTGCTGGCTGCAGTTACTCTGGTGCAGGATTTGATATAGTATAGAGGGTTAAGGCAGCTGGCTGCAGTTACTCTGGTGCAGAATTTGATATGGTATAGAGGGTTATGGCTGCTGGCTGAAGTTACTCTGGTGCAGGATTTGATATAGTATAGAGGGTTAAGGCTGCTGGCTGCAGTTACTCTGGTGCAGGATTTGCTATAGTATAGAGGGTTAAGGATGCTGGCTGCAGTTACTCTTGTGCAGGATTTGATATAGTATAGAGGGTTAAGGCTGACGGCTGCAGTTACTCTGGGCCAGGATTTGATATAATAAACAGGGTTAAGGCCGCTGGCTGCAGTTACTCTGTTGCAGGATTTGTTATAGAATAGAGGGTTAAGGCTGCTGGCTGCAGTTACACTGGTGCAGAATTTGATATAGTATAGAGGGTTAAGGCTGCTGGCTGCAGTTACTCTGGTGCAGGATTTGATATAGTATAAAGTGTTAAGGCTGATGGCTGCAGTTACTCTGGGGCAGGATTTGATACAGTAAACAGGGCTAAGGCCGCTGGCTTTAGTTACTCTGTTGCAGGATTTGATATAGTATAGAGGGTTATGGCCGCTGGCTGCAGTTCCTCTGGTGCAGGATTTGATATAGTATAGAGGGTTAAGCCTGCTGGCTGCAATTACTCTGGTGCAGAATTTGATATAGTATAGAGGGATATGGCTGCTGGCTGCAGGAACTATGGTGCATGATTTGATATAGTAAAGAGGGTTAAGGCTGCTGGCTGCAGAAACTCTGGTGCAGGATTTGATATAGTATAGAGGGTTAAGGCTGCTGGCTGCAGTTACTCTGGTGCAGGATTTGATATAGGATAGAGGGTTAAGGCTGCTGGCTGCAGTTACTCTGGTGCAGGATTTGATATAGTATAGAGGGTTAAGGCTGTTGGCTGCAGTTACTCTGGTGCAGGATTTGATATCGTATCGAGGGATAAGGCTGCTGGATGCAGTTGCTCTGGTGCAGGATTTGATATGGTATAGAGGGTTAAGGCTGCTGGCTGCAGATACTCTGGTGCAGGATTTGATATAGTATAGAGTGTTAAGGCTGCTGGCTGCAGTTACTCTGGTGCAGGATTTGATATAGTATAAAGGGTTAAGGCTGCTGGCTGCAGTTACTCTGGTGCAGGATTTGATATAGTATAAAGGGGTAAGGCTGCTGGCTGCAGTTACTCTGGTGCAGGATTTGATATAGTAAAGAGGATTAAGGCTGCTGGCTGCAGTTACTCTGTTGCATGATTTGATATAGTATAGAGGGTTAAGGCTGCTGGCTGCAGTAACTCTGGTGCAGGATTTGATATAGTATAAATGGTTAAGGCTGCTGGCTGCAGTTACTCTGGTGCAGGATTTGATATAGTATAGAGGGTTAAGGCTGCTGGCTGCAGTTACTTTGGTGCAGGATTTGATATCGTATCGAGGGTTAATGCTGCTGGCTGCAGTTACTCTGGTGCAGGATTTGATATGGTATAGAGGGTTAAGGCTGCTGGCTGCAGTTACTCTGGTGCAGGACTTGATATAGTATAGCGGGTTAAGGCTGCTGGCTGCTGTTACTCTGGTGCAGGATTTGATATAGTATAGAGAGTTAAGGTTGCTGGCCGCAGTTACTCTGATGCAGGATTTGATATAGTGCAGAGGGTTAAGGCAGCTGGCTGCAGTTACTCTGGTGCAGGATTTTATATAGTTTAGAGGATTAAGGCTGCTGGCTGCAGTTACTCAGGTGCAGGATTTGATATAGTGTAAAGGATTAAGGCTGCTGGCTGCAGTTACTCTGGTGCAGGATTTGATATAGTACAGAGGGATAAGGGTGCTGGCTGCAGTTACACTGGTGCAGTATTTGATATGGTATAGAGGGTTAAGGCTGCTGGCTGCAGTTACTCTGGTGCGGGATTTAATATAGTATAGAGGGTTAAGGCTGCAGGCTGCAGTTACTCTGATGCAGGATTTGATATAGTTTAGAAGGTTAAGGCTGCTGGCTGCAGTTACTCTGGTGCAGTATTTGATATAGTATAAAGGGGAAAGGCTGCTGGCTGCAGTTACTCTGGTGCCGGATTTGATATGGTATAGAGGGTTAAGACTGCTGGCTGCAGTTACTCTGGTGCAGGATTTGATATAGTATAGAGGGTTAAGGCTGCTGGCTGCAGTTACTCTGGTGGAGGATTTGATAAAGTATAGAGGGTTAAGGCTGCTGGATGAAGTTACTCTGGTGCAGGATTTGATATAGTATAAAGGGTCAAGGATGTTTTCTGCAGTTACACTGATGAAGGATTTGATATGGTATAGAGGGATAAGGCTGCTGGCTGCAGTTACTCTGGTGCAGGATTTGATATAGTATAGAGGGTTAAGGCAGCTGGCTGCAGTTACTCTGGTGCAGAATTTGATATGGTATAGAGGGTTATGGCTGCTGGCTGAAGTTACTCTGGTGCAGCATTTGATATAGTATAGAGGGTTAAGGCTGCTGGCTGCAGTTACTCTGGTGCAGGATTTGCTATAGTATAGAGGGTTAAGGATGCTGGCCGCAGTTACTCTTGTGCAGGATTTGATATAGTATAGAGGGTTAAGGCTGTTGGCTGCAGTTACTCTGGGCCAGAATTTGATATAATAAACAGGGTTAAGGCCGCTGGCTGCAGTTACTCTGTTGCAGGATTTGTTATAGTATAGAGGGTTAAGGCTGCTGGCTGCAGTTACACTGGTGCAGAATTTGATATAGTATAGCGGGTTAAGGCTGCTGGCTACAGTTACTCTGGTGCAGGATTTGATATAGTATAAAGTGTTAAGACTGTTGGCTGCAGTTACTCTGGGGCAGGATTTGATATAGTAAACAGGGTTAAGGCCGCTGGCTTCTGTTACTCTGTTGCAGGATTTGATATAGTATAGAGGGTTATGGCCGCTGGCTGCAGTTACTCTGGTGCAGGATTTGATATAGTATAGAGGGTTAAGCCTGCTGGCTGCAGTTACTCTGGTGCAGAATTTGGTATAGTATAGAGGGTTATGGCTGCTGGCTGCAGGAACTCTGGTGCATGATTTGATATAGTAAAGAGGGTTAAGGCTGCTGGCTGCAGTTACTCTGGTGCAGGATTTGATATAGTATAGAGGGTTAAGGCTGCTGGCTGCAGTTACTCTGGTGCAGGATTTGATATAGTATAGAGGGTTAAGGCTGCTGGCTGCAGTTACTCTGGTGCAGGATTTGATATAGTTTAGAGGGTTAAGGCTGCTGGCTGCAGTTACTCTGGTGCAGGATTTGATATAGTATAGAGGGTTAAGGCTGCTGGCTGCAGTTACTCTGGTGCAGGATTTGATATAGTATAGAGGGTTAAGGCTGCTGGCTGCAGTTACTCTGGTGCAGGATTTGATATAGTATAGAGGGTTAAGGCTGCTGGCTGCAGTTACTCTGGTGCAGGATTTGATATAGTATAGAGGGTTAAGGCTGCTGGCTGCAGTTACTCTGGTGCAGGATTTGATATAGTATAGAGGGTTAAGGCTGCTGGCTGCAGTTACTCTGGTGCAGGATTTGATATAGTATAGAGGGTTAAGGCTGCTGGCTGCAGTTACTCTGGTGCAGGATTTGATATAGTATAGAGGGTTAAGGCTGCTGGCTGCAGTTACTCTGGTGCAGGATTTGATATAGTATAAAGGGTTAAGGTTGCTGGCTGCAGTTACTCTGGTGCAGGATTTGATATGGTATAGAGGGTTAAGGCTGCTGGCTGCAGTTACTCTGGTGCAGGATTTGATATAGTATAGAGGGTTAAGGCTGCTGGCTGCAGTTACTCTGGTGCAGGATTTGATATAGTATAGAGGGTTAAGGCTGCTGGCTGCAGTTACTCTGGTGCAGGATTTGATATAGTATAGAGGGTTAAGGCTGCTGGCTGCAGTTACTCTGGTGCAGGATTTGATATAGTATAGAGGGTTAAGGCTGCTGGCTGCAGTTACTCTGGTGCAGGATTTGATATAGTATAGAGGGTTAAGGCTGCTGGCTGCAGTTACTCTGGTGCAGGATTTGATATAGTATAGAGGGTTAAGGCTGCTGGCTGCAGTTACTCTGGTGCAGGATTTGATATAGTATAGAGGGTTAAGGCTGCTGGCTGCAGTTACTCTGGTGCAGGATTTGATATAGTATAGAGGGTTAAGGCTGCTGGCTGCAGTTACTCTGGTGCAGGATTTGATATAGTATAGAGGGTTAAGGCTGCTGGCTGCAGTTTCTCTGGTGCAGGATTTGATATAGTATAGAGGGTTAAGGCTGCTGGCTGCAGTTACTCTGGTGCAGGATTTGATATAGTATAGAGGGTTAAGGCTGCTGGCTGCAGTTACTCTGGTGCAGGATTTGATATAGTATAGAGGGTTAAGGCTGCTGGCTGCAGTTACTCTGGTGCAGGATTTGATATAGTATAGAGGGTTAAGGCTGCTGGCTGCAGTTACTCTGGTGCAGGATTTGATATAGTATAGAGGGTTAAGGCTGCTGGCTGCAGTTACTCTGGTGCAGGATTTGATATAGTATAGAGGGTTAAGGCTGCTGGCTGCAGTTACTCTGGTGCAGGATTTGATATAGTATAGAGGGTTAAGTCTGCTGGCTGCAGTTACTCTGGTGCAGGGTTTGATATAGTATAGAGGGTTAAGGCTGCTGGCTGCAGTTACTCTGGTGCAGGATTTGATATAGTATAGAGGGTTAAGGCTGCTGGCTGCAGTTACTCTGGTGCAGGATTTGATATAGTATAGAGGGTTAAGGCTGCTGGCTGCAGTTACTCTGGTGCAGGATTTGATATAGTATAGAGGGTTAAGGCTGCTGGCTGCAGTTACTCTGGTGCAGGATTTGATATAGTATAGAGGGTTAAGGCTGCTGGCTGCAGTTACTCTGGTGCAGGATTTGATATAGTATAAAGGGTTAAGGCTGCTGGCTGCAGTTACTCTGGTGCAGGATTTGATATAGTATAGAGGGTTAAGGCTGCTGGCTGCAGTTACTCTGGTGCAGGATTTGATATAGTATAGAGGGTTAAGGCTGCTGGCTGCAGTTACTCTGGTGCAGGATTTGATATAGTATAGAGGGTTAAGGCTGCTGGCTGCAGTTTCTCTGGTGCAGGATTTGATATAGTATAGAGGGTTAAGGCTGCTGGCTGCAGTTACTCTGGTGCAGGATTTGATATAGTATAGAGGGTTAAGGCTGCTGGCTGCAGTTACTCTGGTGCAGGATTTGATATAGTATAGAGGGTTAAGGCTGCTGGCTGCAGTTACTCTGGTGCAGGATTTGATATAGTATAGAGGGTTAAGGCTGCTGGCTGCAGTTACTCTGGTGCAGGATTTGATATAGTATAGAGGGTTAAGGCTGCTGGCAGCAGTTACTCTGGTGCAGGATTTGATATGGTATAGAGGGTTAAGGCTGCTGGCTGCAGTTACTCTGGTGCAGGATTTGATATAGTATAGAGTGTTAAGGCTGCTGGCTGCAGTTACTCTGGTGCAGGATTTGATATAGTATAGAGGGTTAAGGCTGCTGGCTGCAGTTACTCTGGTGCAGGATTTGATATAGTATAGAGGGTTAAGGCTGCTGGCTGCAGTTACTCTGGTGCAGGATTTGATATAGTATAGAGGGTTAAGGCTGCTGGCTGCAGTTACTCTGGTGCAGGATTTGATATAGTATAGAGGGTTAAGGCTGCTGGCTGCAGTTACTCTGGTGCAGGATTTGATATAGTATAGAGGGTTAAGGCTGATGGCTGCAGTTACTCTGGTGCAGGATTTGATATAGTATAGTGGGTTAAGGCTGCTGGCTGCAGTTACTCTGTTGCAGGATTTGATATAGTATAGAGGGTTAAGGCTGCTGGCTGCAGATACTCTGGTGCAGGATTTGATATAGTATAGAGGGTTAAGGCTGCTGGCTGCAGTTACTCTGGTGCAGGATTTGATATAGTATAGAGGGTTAAGGCTGCTGGCTGCAGTTACTCTGGTGCAGGATTTGATATAGTATAGAGGGTTAAGGCTGCTGGCTGCAGTTACTCTGGTGCAGGATTTGATATAGTATAGAGGGTTAAGGCTGCTGGCTGCAGTTACTCTGGTGCAGGATTTGATATAGTATAAAGGGTTAAGGCTGCTGGCTGCAGTTACTCTGGTGCAGGATTTGATATAGTATAGAGGGTTAAGGCTGCTGGCTGCAGTTACTCAGGTGCAGGATTTGATATAGTATAGAGGGTTAAGGCTGCTGGCTGCAGTTACTCTGGTGCAGGATTTGATATAGTATAGAGGGTTAAGGCTGCTGGCTGCAGTTACTCTGGTGCAGGATTTGATATAGTATAGAGGGTTAAGGCTGCTGGCTGCAGTTACTCTGGTGCAGGATTTGATATAGTATAGAGGGTTAAGGCTGCTGGCTGCAGTTACTCTGGTGCAGGATTTGATATAGTATAGAGGGTTAAGGCTGCTGGCTGCAGTTACTCTGGTGCAGGATTTGATATAGTATAAAGGGTTAAGGCTGATGGCTGCAGTTACTCTGGTGCAGGATTTGATATAGTATAGAGGGTTAAGGCTGCTGGCTGCAGTTACTCTGGTGCAGGATTTGATATAGTATAGAGGGTTAAGGCTGCTGGCTGCAGTTACTCTGGTGCAGGATTTGATATAGTATAAAGGGTTAAGGCTGTTGGCTGCAGTTACTCTGTTGCAGGATTTGATATAGTATAGAGGGTTAAGGCTGCTGGCTGCAGTTACTCTGGTGCAGGATTTGATATAGTATAGAGGGTTAAGCCTGCTGGCTGCAGTTACTCTGGTGCAGAATTTGATATAGTATAGAGGGTTATGGCTGCTGGCTGCAGGAACTCTGGTGCATGATTTGATATAGTAAAGAGGGTTAAGGCTGCTGGCTGCAGTTACTCTGGTGCAGGATTTGATATAGTATAGAGGGTTAAGGCTGCTGGCTGCAGTTACTCTGGTGCAGGATTTGATATAGTATAGAGGGTTAAGGCTGCTGACTACAGTTACTCTGGTGCAGGATTTGATATAGTTTAGAGGGTTAAGGCTGCTGGCTGCAGTTACTCTGGTGCAGGATTTGATATAGTATAGAGGGTTAAGGCTGCTGGCTGCAGTTACTCTGGTGTAGGATTTGATATAGTATAGAGGGTTAAGGCTGCTGGCTGCAATTACTCTGGTGCAGGATTTGATATGGTATAATGGGTTAAGGCTGCTGGCTGCAGTTACTCTGGTGCAGGACTTGATATGGTATATAGGGTTAAGGCTGCTGGCTGCCGTCACTCTAGTGCAGGATTTGATGTAGTATAGAGGGTTAAGGCTGCTGGCTGCAGTTACTCTGGTGCAGTATTTGATATAGTATAATGGGTTAAGGCTGCTGGATGCAGTTACTCTGGTGCAGGATTTGATATAGCATAGAGGGTTAAGGCTGCTGGCTGCAGTTACTCAGGTCCAGGATTTGATATGGTATAGAAGGTTAAGGCTGCTGGTTGCAGTTACTCTGGTGAAGGATTTGATGTGGTATAGAGGGTTAAGGCTGCTGGCTGCAGTTAATCTGGTGCCGGATTTGATAGAGTATAGAGGGTTAAGGCTGCTGGCTGCAGTTACTCTGGTGCAGGATTTGATACATTATAGAGGGCAAAGGCTGCTGGCAGCAGTTAATCTGGTGCAGGATTTGATATAGTATAAAGGGTTAAGGCTGCTTGCTGCAGTTACTCTTGTGCAGGATTTGATATAGACTAAAGGGTTAAGGCTGCTGGCTGCAGTTACTCTGGTTCAGGATTTGATATAGTATAGATGGTTAAGGCTGCTGGCTGCAGTTACTCTGGTGCATGATTTGATATAGTATAAAGGGTTAAGGCTGCTGGCTGCAGTTACTCTGGTGCAGGATTTGATATAGTATAGAGGATTAAGGCTGCAGGCTGCAGTTACTCTGATGCAGGATTTGATATAGTTTAGAAGGTTAAGGCTGCTGGCTGCAGTTACTCTGGTGCAGGATTTGATATAGTATAAAGGGGTAAGGCTGCTGGCTGCAGTTACTCTGGTGCCGGATTTGATATGGTATAGAGGGTTAAGACTGCTGGCTGCAGTTACTCTGGTGCAGGATTTCATATAGTATAGAGGGTTAAGGCTGCTGGCTGCCGTTACTCTGGTGGAGGATTTGATATAGTATAGAGGGTTAAGGCTGTGGCTGCAGTTACTCTGGTGCAGGATTTGATATAGTATAGAGGGTTAAGGCTGCTCGCTGCAGTTACTCTGGTGCTGAATTTGATATGGTACAGAAAGTTAAGGCTGCTGGCTGCAGTTACTCTGGTGCAGGATTTGATATAGTATAGAGGGTTAAGGCTGCTGGCTGCAGTTACTCTGGTGCAGGATTTGCTATAGTATAGAGGGTTAAGGCTGCTGGCTGCAGTTACTCTGGTGCAGGATTTGATATAGTATAGAGGGTTAAGGCTGCTGGCTGCAGTTACTCTGGTGCAGGATATGATATAGTATAGAGGGTTAAGGCTGTTGGCTGCAGTTACTCTGGTGCAGGATTTGATATAATATAAAGGGTTAAGGCTGTTGGCTGCAGTTACAATGGGGCAGGATTTGATATAGTAAACAGGGTTAAGGCCGCTGGCTGCAGTTACTCTGTTGCAGGATTTGATATAGTATAGAGGGTTATGGCTGCTCGCTGCAGTTACTCTGGTGCAGGATTTGATATAGTATAGAGGGTTAAGGCTGCTGGCTGCAGTTACTCTGGTGCAGAATTTGACATAGTATAGAGGGTTTAGGCTGCTGGCTGCAGTTACTCTGGTGCAGGATTTGATATAGTATAGAGGGTTAAGGCTGCTGGCTGCAGTTACTCTGGTGAAGGATTTTATATAGTTTAGAGGATTAAGGCTGCTGGCTGCAGTTACTCTGGTGCAGGATTTGATATAGGATAGAGGGTTAAGGCTGCTGGCTGCAGTTACTCTGGTGCAGGATTTGATATGGTATAGAGGGTTAAGGCTCCTGGCTGCAGTTACTCTGGTGCAGGATTTGATATAGTATTAAGGGTTAAGGCTGTTAGCTGCAGTTACTCTGGTGCAGGATTTGTTATAGTATAGAGGGTTAAGGCTGCTGGCTGCAGTTACTCTGGTGCAGGATTTGATATAGTATAGAGGGTTAAGGCTGCTGGCTGCATTTACTCTGGTGCCGGATTTGATATAGTATAGAGGGTTAAGGCTGCTGGCTGCAGTTATTATGGTGCAGGATTTAATATAGATTAGCGGGTTAAGGTGGCTGGCTGCAGTTCCTCTGGTGCAGGATTTGATATGGTACAGAGCGTTAAGTCTGCTGGCTGCAGATACTCTGGTGCAGGATTTGATATAGTATAGAGTGTTAAGGCTGCTGGCTGCAGTTACTCTGGTGCAGGATTTGATATAGTATAAAGGGTTAAGGCTGCTGGCTGCAGTTACTCTGGTGCAGGATTTGATATAGTAAAGAGGGTTAAGGCTGCTGGCTGCAGTTACTCTGGTGCAGGATTTGATATAGTAAAGAGGATTAAGGCTGCTGGCTGCAGTTACTCTGGTGCATGATTTGATATAGTATAGAGGGTTAAGGCTGCTGGCTGCAGTAACTCTGGTGCAGGATTTGATATAGTATAAATGGTTAAGGCTGCTGGCTGCAGTTACTCTGGTGCAGGATTTGATATAGTATAGAGGGTTAAGGCTGCTGGCTGCAGTTACTCTGGTGCAGAATTTGATATAGTATAGAGGGTTATGGCTGCTGGCTGCAGGAACTCTGGTGCATGATATGATATAGTAAAGAGGGTTAAGGCTGCTGGCTGCAGTTACTCTGGTGCAGGATTTGATATAGTATAGAGGGTTAAGGCTGCTGGCTGCAGTTACTCTGGTGCAGGATTTGATATAGTATAGTGGGTTAAGGCTGCTGGCTGCAGTTACTCTGGTGCAGGATTTGATATAGTTTAGAGGGTTAAGGCTGCTGGCTGCAGTTACTCTGGTGCAGGATTTGATATAGTATAGAGGGTAAAGGCTGCTGGCTGCAGTTACTCTGGTGTAGGATTTGATATAGTTTAGAGGGTTAAGGCTGCTGGCTGCAGTTACTCTGGTGCAGGATTTGATATGGTATAATGGGTTAAGGCTGCTGGCTGCAGTTACTCTGGTGCAGGACTTGATATGGTATATAGGGTTAAGGCTGCTGGCTGCCATCACTCTAGTGCAGGATTTGATGTAGTATAGAGGGTTAAGGCTGCTGGCTGCAGTTACTCTGGTGCAGTATTTGATATAGTATAATGGGTTAAGGCTGCTGGATGCAGTTACTCTGGTGCAGGATTTGATATAGCATAGAGGGTTAAGGCTGCTGACTGCAGTTACTCAGGTCCAGGATTTGATATGGTATAGAAGGTTAAGGCTGCTGGTTGCAGTTACTCTGGTGAAGGATTTGATGTGGTATAGAGGGTTAAGGCTGCTGGCTGCAGTTAATCTGGTGCCGGATTTGATAGAGTATAGAGGGTTAAGGCTGCTGGCTGCAGTTACTCTGGTGCAGGATTTGATACAGTATAGAGGGCTAAGGCTGCTGGCGGCAGTTAATCTGGTGCAGGATTTGATATAGTATAAAGGGTTAAGGCTGCTTGCTGCAGTTACTCTTTTGCAGGATTTGATATAGACTAAAGGGTTAAGGCTGCTGGCTGCAGTTACTCTGCTGTAGCATTTGATATAGTATAAAGGGTTAAGGCTGTTGGCTGCAGTTACTCTGGTGCAGGATTTGATATAGTATAGAGGGTTAACGCTGTTGGCTGCAGTTACTCTGGTGCAGGATTTGATATAGTATAGAGGATTAAGGCTGCAGGCTGCAGTTACTCTGGTGCAGGATTTGATATAGTATAAAGGGGTAAGGCTGCTGGCTGCAGTTACTCTGGTGCCAGATTTGATATGGTATAGAGGGTTAAGACTGCTGGCTGCAGTTACTCTGGTGCAGGATTTCATATAGTATAGAGGGTTAAGGCTGCTGGCTGCAGTTACTCTGGTGGAGGATTTGATATAGTATAGAGGGTTAAGGCTGCTAGCTGAAGTTACTCTGGTGCAGGATTTGATATAGTATAAAGGGTCAAGGATGTTGGCTGCAGTTACACTGGTGCAGGATTTGATATGGTATAGAAAGTTAAGGCTGCTGGCTGCAGTTACTCTGGTGCAGGATTTGATATAGTATAGAGGGTTAGGGCTGCTGGCTGCAGTTACTCTGGTGCAGGATTTGCTATAGTATAGAGGGTTAAGGGTGCTGGCTGCAGTTACTCTGGTGCAGGATTTGATATAGTATAGAGGGTTAAGGCTGCTGGCTGCAGTTACTCTGTTGCAGGATTTGATATAGTATAGAGGGTTAAGGCTGTTGGCTGCAGTTACTCTGGTGCAGGATTTGATATAGTATAAAGGGTCAAGGATGTTGGCTGCAGTTACACTGGTGCAGGATTTGATATGGTATAGAAAGTTAAGGCTGCTGGCTGCAGTTACTCTGGTGCAGGATTTGATATAGTATAGAGGGTTAAGGCTGCTGGCTGCAGTTACTCTGGTGCAGGATTTGCTATAGTATAGAGGGTTAAGGGTGCTGGCTGCAGTTACTCTGGTGCAGGATTTGATATAGTATAGAGGGTTAAGGCTGCTGGCTGCAGTTACTCTGTTGCAGGATTTGATTTAGTATAGAGGGTTAAGGCTGTTGGCTGCAGTTACTCTGGTGCAGGATTTGATATAGTATAAAGGGTTAAGGCTGTTGGCTGCAGTTAAAATGGGGCAGGATTTGATATAGTAAATAGCGTTAAGGCCGCTGGCTGCAGTTACTCTGTTGCAGGATTTGATATAATATAGAGGGTTATGGCTGCTGGCTGCAGTTACTCTGGTGTAGGATTTGATATAGTATAGAGGGTTAAGGCTGCTGGCTGCAGTTACTCTGGTGCAGAATTTGACATAGTATAGAGGGGTTAGGCTGCTGGCTGCAGTTACTCTGGTGCAGGATTTGATATAGTATAGAGGGTTAAGGCTGCAGGCTGCAGTTACTCTGGTGCAGGATTTGATATAGTGCAGAGGGTTAAGGCAGCTGGCTGCAGTTACTCTGGTGCAGAATTTTATATAGTTTAGAGGATTAAGGCTGCTGGCTGCAGTTACTCAGGTGCAGGATTTGATATAGTATAAAGGATTAAGGCTGCTGGCTGCAGTTACTCTGGTGCAGGATTTGATATAGTATACAGGGTTAAGGGTGCTGGCTAAAGTTACTCTGGTGCAAGATTTGATATAGTATAGAGGGTTAAGGCTGCTGGCTGCAGTTACTCTGGTGCAGGATTTGATATAGTACAGTGGGTTAAGGCTGCTGCCTGCAGTTACTCTGGTGCAGCATTTGATATGGTATAGAGGGTTAAGGCTGCTGGCTGCAGTAACTCTGGTGCGGGATTTGATATAGTATAGAGGGTTAAGGCTGCTTGCTGCAGTTACCCTGGTGCAGGATTTAATATAGTATAGAGGGTTAAGGATGCAGGCTGCAGTTACTCTGATGCAGGATTTGATATAGTTTAGAAGGTTAAGACTGCTGGCTGCAGTTACTCTGGTGCAGGATTTGATATAGTATAAAGGGGAAAGGCTGCTGGCTGCAGTTACTCTGGTGCCGGATTTGATATGGTATAGAGGGTTAGGACTGCTGTCTGCAGTTACTCTGGTGCAGGATTTGATATAGTATAAAGGGTCAAGGATGTTGGCTGCAGTTACACTGGTGCAGATTTGATATGGTATAGAGGGATAAGGCTGCTGGCTGCAGTTACTCTGGTGGAGGATTTGATATAGTATAGAGGGTTAAGGCTGCTGGCTGCAGTTACTCTGGTGCAGAATTTGATATGGTATAGAGGGTTAAGGCTGCTGGCTGAAGTTACTCTGGTGCAGGATTTGATATAGTATAGAGGGTTAAGGCTGCTGGCAGCAGTTACTCTGGTGCAGGATTTGCTATAGTATAGAGGGTTAAGGATGATGGCTGCAGTTACTCTGGTGCAGGATTTGATATAGTATAGAGGGTTAAGGCTGTTGGCTGCAGTTACTCTGGGCCAGGATTTGATATAATAAACAGGGTTAAGGCCGCTGGCTGCAGTTACTCTGTTGCAGGATTTGTTATAGTATAGAGGGTTAAGGCTGCTGGCTGCAGTTACACTGGTGCAGAATTCGATATAGTATAGAGGGTTAAGGCTGCTGGCTGCAGTTACTCTGTTGCAGGATTTGATACAGTATAGAGGGCTAAGGCTGCTGGCGGCAGTTAATCTGGTGCAGGATTTGATATAGTATAAAGGGTTAAGGCTGCTTGCTGCAGTTACTCTTGTGCAAGATTTGATATAGACTAAAGAGTTAAGGCTGCTGGCTGCAGTTACTCTGGTGCAGGATTTGATATAGTATAGATGGTTAAGGCTGCTGGCTGCAGTTACTCTGGTGCAGGATTTGATATAGTATAAAGGGTTAAGGCTGTTGGCTGCAGTTACTCTGGTGCAGGATTTGACATAGTATAGAGGGTTAAGGCTGTTGGCTGCAGTTACTCTGGTGCAGGATTTGATATAGTATAGAGGATTAAGGCTGCAGGCTGCAGTTACTCTGATGCAGGATTTGATATAATTTAGAAGGTTAAGGCTGCTGGCTGCAGTTACTCTGGTGCAGGATTTTATATAGACTAAAGGGTTAAGGCTGCTGGCTGCAGTTACTCTGGTGCCGGATTTGATATAGTATAGATGGTTAAGGCTGCTGGCTGCAGTTACTCTGGTGCAGGATTTCATATAGTATAGAGGGTTAAGGCTGCTGGCTGCAGTTACTCTGGTGCAGGATTTGATATAGTATAAAGGGGTAAGGCTGCTGGCTGCAGTTACTCTGGTGCTGGATTTGATATGGTATAGAGGGTTAAGACTGCTGTCTGCAGTTACTCTGGTGCAGGATTTGATATAGTATAAAGGGTCAAGGATGTTGGCTGCAGTTACACTGGTGCAGATTTGATATGGTATAGAGGGATAAGGCTGCTGGCTGCAGTTACTCTGGTGGAGGATTTAATATAGTATAGAGGGTTAAGGCTGCAGGCTGCAGTTACTCTGATGCAGGATTTTTTATAGTTTAGAAGGTTAAGGCTGCTGGCTGCATTTACTCTGGTGCAGGATTTGATATAGTATAAAGGGGTAAGGCTGCTGGCTGCAGTTACTCTGGTGCTGGATTTGATATGGTATAGAGGGTTAAGACTGCTGTCTGCAGTTACTCTGGTGCAGGATTTGATATAGTATAAAGGGTCAAGGATGTTGGCTGCAGTTACACTGGTGCAGATTTGATATGGTATAGAGGGATAAGGCTGCTGGCTGCAGTTACTCTGGTGGAGGATTTGATATAGTATAGAGGGTTAAGGCTGCTGGCTGCAGTTACTCTGGTGCAGAATTTGATATGGTATAGAGGGTTAAGGCTGCTGGCTGAAGTTACTCTGGTGCCGGATTTGATATAGTATAGAGGGTTAAGGCTGCTAGCTGCAGTTACTCTGGTGCAGGATTTGCTATAGTATAGAGGGTTAAGGATGATGGCTGCAGTTACTCTGGTGCAGGATTTGATATAGTATAGAGGGTTAAGGCTGTTGGCTGCAGTTACTCTGGGCCAGGATTTGATATAATAAACAGGGTTAAGGCCGCTGGCTGCAGTTACTCTGTTGCAGGATTTGTTATAGTATAGAGGGTTAAGGCTGCTGGCTGCAGTTATACTGGTGCAGAATTTGATATAGTATAGAGGGTTAAGGCTGCTGGCTGCAGTTACTCTGGTGCAGGATTTGACATAGTATAAAGTGTTAAGGCTGTTGGCTGCAGTTACTCTGGGGCAGGATTTGATATAGTAAATAGGGTTAAGGCCGCTGGCTTCAGTTACTCTGTTGCAGGATTTGATATAGTATAGAGGGTTTGGCCGCTGGCTGCAGTTACTCTGGTGCAGGATTTGATATAGTGCAGAGGGTTAAGGCAGCTGGCTGCAGTTACTCTGGTGCAGGATTTTATATAGTTTAGAGGATTAAGGCTGCTGGCTGCAATTACCCAGGTGCAGGATTTGATATAGTATAAAGGATTAAGGCTGCTGCCTGCAGTTACTCTGGTGCAGCATTTGATATGGTATAAGAGGGTTAAGGCTGCTCGCTGCAGTTACTCTGGTGCGGGATTTGATATAGTATAGAGGGTTAAGGCTGCTGGCTGCAGTTACTCTGGTGCAGGATTTAATATAGTATAGAGGGTTAAGGCTGCAGGCTGCAGTTACTCTGATGCAGGATTTTATATAGTTTAGAAGGTTAAGGCTGCTGGCTGCAGTTACTCTGGTGCAGGATTTGATACAGTATAAAGGGGTAAGGCTGCTGGCTGCAGTTACTTTGGTGCTGGATTTGATATGGTATAGAGGGTTAAGACTGCTGTCTGCAGTTACTCTGGTGCAGGATTTGATATAGTATAAAGGGTCAAGGATGTTGGCTGCAGTTACACTGGTGCAGATTTGATATGGTATAGAGGGATAAGGCTGCTGGCTGCAGTTACTCTGGTGGAGGATTTGATATAGTATAGAGGGTTAAGGCTGCTGGATGCAGTTACTCTGGTGCAGAATTTGATATGGTATAGAGGGTTAAGGCTGCTGGCTGAAGTTACTCTGGTGCAGGATTTGATATAGTATAGAGGGTTAAGGCTGCTGGCTGCAGTTACTCT
Organism: Protopterus annectens; assembly: GCF_019279795.1. NCBI lineage: Eukaryota > Metazoa > Chordata > Ceratodontiformes > Protopteridae > Protopterus > Protopterus annectens. The sequence continues at coordinate 1,446,437,029 of NC_056739.1, read as the reverse complement.
GGGGCAGGAATTGCTATAGTATAGAGGGTTAAGGATGATGGCTGCAGTTACTCTGGTGCAGGATTTGATATAGTATAGAGGGTTAAGGCTGTTGGCTGCAGTTACTCTGGGCCAGGATTCGATATAATAAACAGGGTTAAGGCCGCTGGCTGCAGTTACTCTGTTGCAGGATTTGTTATAGTATAGAGGGTTAAGGCTGCTGGCTGCAGTTACACTGGTGCAGAATTTGATATAGTATAGAGGGTTAAGGCTGCTGGCTGCAGTTACTCTGGTGCAGGATTTGACATAGTATAAAGTGTTAAGGCTGTTGGCTGCAGTTATTCTGGGGCAGGATTTGATATAGTAAATAGGGTTAAGGCCGCTGGCTTCAGTTACTCTGTTGCAGGATTTGATATAGTATAGAGGGTTAAGCCTGCTGGCTGCAGTTACTCTGGTGCAGACTTTGATATAGTATAGAGGGTTATGGCTGCTGGCTGCAGGTACTCTGGTGCATGATTTGATATAGTAAAGAGGGTTAAGGCTGCTGGCTGCAGTTACTCTGGTGCAGGATTTGATATAGTATAGAGGGTTAAGGCTGCTGGCTGCAGTTACTCTGGTGCAGGATTTGATATAGTATAGAGGGTTAAGGCTGCTGGCTGCAGTTACTCTGGTGCAGGATTTGATATAGTATAGAGGGTTAAGGCTGCTGGCTGCAGTTACTCTGGTGCAGGATTTGATATAGTTTAGAGGGTTAAGGCTGCTGGCTGCAGTTACTATGGTGCAGGATTTGATATGGTATAGGGGGTTAAGGCTGCTGGCTGCAGTTACTGTGGTGCAGGATTTGATATAGTATAGAGGGTTAAGGCTGCTGGCTGCAGTTACTCTGGTGCAGGATTTGATATAGTATAGAGGGTTAAGGCTGCTGGCTGCAGTTACTCTGGTGCAGGATTTGATATAGTATAGAGGGTTAAGGCTGCTGGCTGCAGTTACTCTGGTGCAGGATTTGATATAGTATAGAGGGTTAAGGCTGCTGGCTGCAGTTACTCTGGTGCAGGATTTGATATAGTATAGAGGGTTACGGCTGCTGGCTGCAGTTACTCTGGTGCAGGATTTGATATAGTATAGAGGGTTAAGGCTGCTGGCTGCAGTTATTATGGTGCAGGATTTGATATAGTATAGAGGGTTAAGGCTGCTGGCTGCAGTTACTCTGGTGCAGGATTTGATATAGTATAGAGGGTTAAGGCTGCTGGCTGCAGTTACTCTGGTGCAGGATTTGATATAGTATAGAGGGTTAAGGCTGCTGGCTGCAGTTACTCTGGTGCAGGATTTGATATAGTATAGAGGGTTAAGGCTGCTGGCTGCAGTTACTCTGGTGCAGGATTTGATATAGTATAGAGGGTTAAGGCTGCTGGCTGCAGTTACTCTGGTGCAGGATTTGATATAGTATAGAGGGTTAAGGCTGCTGGCTGCAGTTACTCTGGTGCAGGATTTGATACAGTATAGAGGGTTAAGGCTGCTGGCTGCAGTTACTCTGGTGCAAGATTTGATATAGTATAGAGGGTTAAGGCTGCTGGCTGCAGTTACTCTGGTGCAGGATTTGATATAGTATAGAGGGTTAAGGCTGCTGGCTGCAGTTACTCTGGTGCAGGATTTGATATAGTATAGAGGGTTAAGGCTGCTGGCTGCAGTTACTCTGGTGCAGGATTTGATATAGTATAGAGGGTTAAGGCTGCTGGCTGCAGTTACTCTGGTGCAGGATTTGATATAGTATAGAGGGTTAAGGCTGATGGCTGCAGTTACTCTGGTGCAGGATTTGATATAGTATAGAGGGTTAAGGCTGCTGGCTGCAGTTACTCTGGTGCAGGATTTGCTATAGTATAGAGGGTTAAGGCTGCTGGCTGCAATTACTCTGGTGCAGGATTTGATATAGCATAGAGGGTTAAGGCTGCTGGCTGCAGTTACTCTGGTGCAGGATTTGATATAGTATAGAGGGTTAAGGCTGCTGGCTGCAGTTACTCTGGTGCAGGATTTGATATAGTATAGAGGGTTAAGGCTGCTGGCTGCAGTTACTCTGGTGCAGGATTTGATATAGTATAGAGGGTTAAGGCTGCTGGCTGCAGTTACTCTGGTGCAGGATTTGCTATAGTATAGAGGGTTAAGTCTGCTGGCTGTAGTTACTCTGGTGGAGGGTTTGATAAAGTATAGAGGGTTATGGCTGCTGGCTGCAGTTACTCTGGTGCAGGATTTGATATAGTATAGAGGGTTAAGGCTGCTGGCTGCAGTTACTCTGGTGCAGGATTTGATATAGTATAGAGGGTTAAGGCTGCTGGCTGCAGTTACTCTGGTGCAGGATTTGATATAGTATAGAGGGTTAAGGCTGCTGGCTGCAGTTACTCTGGTGCAGGATTTGATATAGTATAGAGGGTTAAGGCTGCTGGCTGCAGTTACTCTGGTGCAGGATTTGATATAGTATAGAGGGTTAAGGCTGCTGGCTGCAGTTACTCTGGTGCAGGATTTGCTATAGTATAGAGGGTTAAGGCTGCTGGCTGCAATTACTCTGGTGCAGGATTTGATATAGCATAGAGGGTTAAGGCTGCTGGCTGCAGTTACTCTGGTGCAGGATTTGATATAGTATAGAGGGTTAAGGCTGCTGGCGGCAGTTACTCTGGTGCAGGATTTGATATAGTATAGAGGGTTAAGGCTGCTGGCTGCAGTTACTCTGGTGCAGGATTTGATATAGTATAGAGGGTTAAGGCTGCTGGCTGCAGTTACTCTGGTGCAGGATTTGATATTGTATAGAGGGTTAAGGCTGCTGGCTGCAGTTACTCTGGTGCAGGATTTGATATAGTATAGAGGGTTAAGGCTGCTGGCTGCAGTTACTCTGGTGCAGGATTTGATATAGTATAGAGGGTTAAGGCTGCTGGCTGCAGTTACTCTGGTGCAGGATTTGATATAGTATAGAGGGTTAAGGCTGCTGGCTGCAGTTACTCTGGTGCAGGATTTGATATAGTATAGAGGGTTAAGGCTGCTGGCTGCAGTTACTCTGGTGCAGGATTTGATATAGTATAGAGGGTTAAGGCTGCTGGCTGCAGTTACTCTGGTGCAGGATTTGATATAGTATAAAGGGTTAAGGCTGCTGGCTGCAGTTGCTCTGGTGCAGGATTTGATAAAGTATAGAGGGTTAAGGCTGCTGGCTGCAGTTACTCTGGTGCAGGATTTGATATAGTATAGAGGGTTAAGGCTGTTGGCTGCAGTTACTCTGGTGCAGGATTTGATATAGTATAGAGGGTTAAGGCTGCTGGCTGCAGTTACTCTGGTGCAGGATTTGATATAGTATAGAGGGTTAAGGCTGCTGGCTGCAGTTACTCTGGTGCAGGATTTGATATAGTATAGAGGGTTAAGGCTGCTGGCTGCAGTTACTCTGGTGCAGGATTTGATATAGTATAGAGGGTTAAGGCTGCTGGCTGCAGTTACTCTGGTGCAGGATTTGATATAGTATAGAGGGTTAAGGCTGCTGGCTGCAGTTACTCTGGTGCAGGATTTGATATAGTATAGAGGGTTAAGGCTGCTGGCTGCAGTTACTCTGGTGCAGGATTTGATATAGTATAGAGGGTTAAGGCTGCTGGCTGCAGTTACTCTGGTGCAGGATTTGATATAGTATAGAGGGTTAAGGCTGCTGGCTGCAGTTACTCTGGTGCAGGATTTGATATAGTATAAAGGGTTAAGGCTGCTGGCTGCAGTTACTCTGGTGCAGGATTTGATATAGTATAGAGGGTTAAGGCTGCTGGCTGCAGTTACTCTGGTGCAGGATTTGATATTGTATAGAGGGTTAAGGCTGCTGGCTGCAGTTACTCTGGTGCAGGATTTGATATAGTATAGAGGATTAAGCCTGCTGGCTGCAGTTACTCTGGTGCAGGATTTGATAAAGTATATAGGGTTAAGGCTGCTGGCTGCAGTTACTCTGGTGCAGGATTTGATATAGTACATTGGGTTAAGGCAGCTGGCTGCAGTTACTCTGGTGCAGGATTTGATATGGTATAGAGGGTTAAGGCTGCTGGCTGCAGTTACTCTGGTGCAGGATTTGATATGGTATAGAGGGTTAAGGCTGCTGGCTGCAGTTACTCTGGTGCAGGATTTGATATAGTATAGAGGGTTAGGCTGCTGACTGCAGTTACTCTGGTACAGGATTTGATATAGTATAAAGGGTTAAGGCTGCTGGCTGCACTTACTCTGATGCAGGATTTGATATAGTATAGAGGGTTAAGGCTGATGGCTGCAGTTACTCTGGTGCAGGATTTGAAATAGTATAGAGGGTTAAGGCTGCTGGCTGCAGTTACTCTGGTGCAGGATTTGATATAGTATAGAGGGTTAAGGCTGCTGGCTGCAGTTACTCTGGTGCAGGATTTGATATAGTATAGAGGGTTAAGGCTGCTGGCTGCAGTTACTCTGGTGCAGGATTTGATACAGTATAGAGGGTTAAGGCTGCTGGCTGCAGTTACTCTGGTGCAGGATTTGATATAGTATAGAGGGTTAAGGCTGCTGGCTGCAGTTACTCTGGTGCAGGATTTGATATAGTATAGAGGGTTAAGGCTGCTGGCTGCAGTTACTCTGGTGCAGGATTTGATATAGTATAGAGGGTTAAGGCTGCTGGCTGCAGTTACTCTGGTGCAGGATTTGATATAGTATAGTGGGTTAAGGCTGCTGGCTGCAGTTACTCTGGTGCAGGATTTGATATAGTATAGAGGGTTAAGGCTGCTGGCTGCAGTTACTCTGGTGCAGGATTTGATACAGTATAGAGGGTTAAGGCTGCTGGCTGCAGTTACTCTGGTGCAGGATTTGATATAGTATAGAGGGTTAAGGCTGCTGGCTGCAGTTACTCTGGTGCAGGATTTGATATAGTATAGAGGGTTAAGGCTGCTGGCTGCAGTTACTCTGGTGCAGGATTTGATATAGTATAGAGGGTTAAGGCTGCTGGCTGCAGTTACTCTGGTGCAGGATTTGATATAGTATAGAGGGTTAAGGCTGCTGGCTGCAGTTACTCTGGTGCAGGATTTGATATAGTATAGAGGGTTAAGGCTGCTGGCTGCAGTTACTCTGGTGCAGGATTTGATATAGTATAAAGGGTTAAGGCTGCTGGCTGCAGTTACTCTGGTGCAGGATTTGATATAGTATAGAGGGTTAAGGCTGCTGGCTGCAGTTACTCTGGTGCAGGATTTGATATAGTATAGAGGGTTAAGGCTGCTGGCTGCAGTTACTCTGGTGCAGGATTTGATATAGTATAAAGGGTTAAGGCTGCTGGCTGCAGTTACTCTGGTGCAGGATTTGATATAGTATAGAGGGTTAAGGCTGCTGGCTGCAGTTACTCTGGTGCAGGATTTGATATAGTATAGAGGGTTAAGGCTGCTGGCTGCAGTTACTCTGGTGCAGGATTTGATATAGTATAGAGGGTTAAGGCTGCTGACTGCAGTTACTCTGGTGCAGGATTTGATATAGTATAGAGGGTTAAGGCTGCTGGCTGCAGTTACTCTGGTGCAGGATTTGATATAGTATAGAGGGTTAAGGCTGCTGGCTGCAGTTACTCTGGTGCAGGATTTGATATAGTATAGAGGGTTAAGGCTGCTGGCTGCAGTTACTCTGGTGCAGGATTTGATATAGTATAGAGGGTTAAGGCTGCTGGCTGCAGTTACTCTGGTGCAGGATTTGATATAGTATAAAGGGTTAAGGCTGCTGGCTGCAGTTACTCTGGTGCAGGATTTGATATAGTATAGAGGGTTAAGGCTGCTGGCTGCAGTTACTCTGGTGCAGGATTTGATATAGTATAAAGGGTAAGGCTGCTGGCTGCAGTTATTATGGTGCAGGATTTGATATAGTATAGAGGGTTAAGGCTGCTGGCTGCAGTTACTCTGGTGCACGATTTGATATAGTATAGAGGGTTAAGGCTGCTGGCTGCAGTTACTCTGGTGCAGGATTTGATATAGTATAGAGGGTTAAGGCTGCTGGCTGCAGTTACTCTGGTGCAGGATTTGATATAGTATAGAGGGTTAAGGCTGCTGGCTGCAGTTACTTTGGTGCAGGATTTGATATAGTATAGAGGGTTATGGCTGCTGGCTGAAGTTACTCTGGTGCAGCATTTGATATAGTATAGAGGGTTAAGGCTGCTGGCTGCAGTTACTCTGGTGCAGGATTTGATATAGTATAGAGGGTTAAGGCTGCTGGCTGCAGTTACTCTGGTGCAGGATTTGATATAGTATAGAGGGTTAAGGCTGCTGGCCGCAGTTACTCTTGTGCAGGATTTGATATAGTATAGAGGGTTAAGGCTGCTGGCTGCAGTTACTCTGGTGCAGGATTTGATATAGTATAGAGGGTTAAGGCTGCTGGCTGCAGTTACTCTGCTGCAGGATTTGATATGGTATAGAGGGTTAAGGCTGCTGGCTGCAGTTACTCTGGTGCAGGATTTGATATAGTATAGAGGGTTAAGGCTGCTGGCTGCAGTTACTCTGGTGCAGGATTTGATATAGTATAGAGGGTTAAGGCTGCTGGCTGCAGTTACTCTGGTGCAGGGTTTGATATAGTATAGAGGGTTAAGGCTGCTGGCTGCAGTTACTCTGGTGTAGGGTTTGATATAGTATAGAGGTTTAAGGCTGCTGGCTGCAGTTACTCTGGTGCAGGATTTGATATAGTATAAAGGGTTAAGGCTGTTGGCTGCAGTTACTCTGGTGCAGGATTTGATATAGTATAGAGGGTTAAGGCTGCTGGCTGCAGTTACTCTGGTGCAGGATTTGATATAGTATAGAGGGTTAAGGCTGCTGGCTGCAGTTACTCTGGTGCAGGATTTGATATAGTATAGAGGGTTAAGGCTGCTGGCTGCAGTTACTCTGGTGCAGGATTTGATATAGTATAGAGGGTTAAGGCTGCTGGCTGCAGTTACTCTGGTGCAGGATTTGATATAGTATAGAGGGTTAAGGCTGCTGGCTGCAGTTACTCTGGTGCAGGATTTGATATAGTATAGAGGGTTAAGGCTGCTGGCTGCAGTTACTCTGGTGCAGGATTTGATATGGTATAGAGGGTTAAGGCTGCTGGCTGCAGTTACTCTGGTGCAGGATTTGATATAGTATAGAGGGTTAAGGCTGCTGGCTGCAGTTACTCTGGTGCAGGATTTGATATAGTATAGAGGGTTAAGGCTGCTGGCTGCAGTTACTCTGGTGCAGGATTTGATATAGTATAGAGGGTTAAGGCTGCTGGCTGCAGTTACTCTGGTGCAGGATTTGATATAGTATAGAGGGTTAAGGCTGCTGGCTGCAGTTACTCTGGTGCAGGATTTGATATAGTATAGAGGGTTAAGGCTGCTGGCTGCAGTTACTCTGGTGCAGGATTTGATATAGTATAGAGGGTTAAGGCTGCTGGCTGCAGTTACTCTGGTGCAGGATTTGATATAGTATAGAGGGTTAAGGCTGCTGGCTGCAGTTACTCTGGTGCAGGATTTGATATAGTATAGAGGGTTAAGGCTGCTGGCTGCAGTTACTCTGGTGCAGGATTTGATATGGTATAGAGGGTTAAGGCTGCTGGCTGCAGTTACTCTGGTGCAGGATTTGATATAGTATAGAGGGTTAAGGCTGCTGGCTGCAGTTACTCTGGTGCAGGATTTGATATAGTATAGAGGGTTAAGGCTGCTGGCTGCAGTTACTCTGGTGCAGGATTTGATATAGTATAGAGGGTTAAGGCTGCTGGCTGCAGTTACTCTGGTGCAGGATTTGATATAGTATAGAGGGTTAAGGCTGCTGGCTGCAGTTACTCTGGTGCAGGATTTGATATAGTATAGAGGGTTAAGGCTGCTGGCTGCAGTTACTCTGGTGCAGGATTTGATATAGTATAGAGGGTTAAGGCTGTTGGCTGCAGTTACTCTGGTGCAGGATTTGATATAGTATAGAGGGTTAAGGCTGCTGGCTGCAGTTACTTTGGTGCAGGATTTGCTATAGTATAGAGGGTTAAGGCTGCTAGCTGCAGTTACTCTGGTGCAGGATTTGATATAGTATAGAGGGTTAAGGCTGCTGGCTGCAGTTACTGGTGCAGGATTTGATATAGTATATAGGGTTAAGGCTGCTGGCTGCAGTTACTCTGGTGCAGGATTTGATATAGTATAGAGGGTTAAGGCTGCTGGCTGCAGTTACTCTGGTGCAGGATTTGATATAGTATAGAGGGTTAAGGCTGCTGGCTGCAGTTACTCTGGTGCAGGATTTGATATAGTATAGAGGGTTAAGGCTGCTGGCTGCAGTTACTCTGGTGCAGGATTTGATATAGTATAGAGGGTTAAGGCTGCTGGCTGCAGTTACTCTGGTGCAGGATTTGATATAGTATAGAGGGTTAAGGCTGCTGGCTGCAGTTACTCTGGTGCAGGATTTGATATGGTATAGAGGGTTAAGGCTGCTGGCTGCAGTTACTCTGGTGCAGGATTTGATATAGTATAGAGGGTTAAGGCTGCTGGCTGCAGTTACTCTGGTGCAGGATTTGATATAGTATAGAGGGTTAAGGCTGCTGGCTGCAGCTTCTCTGGTGCACAATTTGATATAGTATAGAGGGTTAAGGCTGCTGGCTGCAGTTACCCTGGTGCAGGATTTGATATGGTATAGAGGGTTAAGGCTGCTGGCTGCAGTTTCTCTGCTGCAGGATTTGATATAGTATAGAGGGTTAAGGCTGCTGGCTGCAGTTCCTCTGGTACAGGATTTGATATAGTATAAACGGGTAAGGCTGCTGGCTGCAGTTACTCTGGTGCAGGATTTGATATAGTATAGAAGGTTAAGGCTGCTGGCTGCAGTTACTCTGGTGCAGTATGTGATATGGTATAGAGGGTTAAGGCTGCTGGCTGCAGTTACTCTGGTGCAGGATTTGGTATGGTATAGAGGGTTAACGCAGCTGGCTGCAGTTACTCTGGTGCAGGATTTGATATAGTATAGAGGGTTAAGGCTGCTGGCTGCAGTTTCTCTGGTGCATGATTTGATAGAGTTTAGAGGGTTAAGGCTGCTGGCTGCAGTTACTATGGTGCAGGGTTTTATACAGTATAGAGGGTTAAGGCTGCTGGCTGCAGTTACTTTGGTGCAGGATTTGATATAGTATAAAGTGTTAAGGCTGTTGGCTGCAGTTACTCTGCTGCAGGATTTGATATAGTATAGAGGGTTAAGGCTGCTGGCTGCAGTTGCTCTGGTGCAGAATTTGATATAGTACAGACGGTTAAGGCTGCTGGCTGCAGTTACTCTGGTGCAGGATTTGATATAGAATAAATGGTTAAGGTTGCTGGCTGCAGTTGCTCTGGTGCAGGATTTGATATAGTATAGAGGGTTAAGGCTGCTGGCTGCAGTTACTCTGGTGCAGGATTTGATATAGTATAGAGCGTTAAGGCTGCTGGCTGCAGTTACTCTGGTGCAGGATTTGAAACAGTATAGAGGGTTAAGGCTGCTGGCTGCAGTTACTCTGGTGCAAGATTTGATATAGTATAGAGGGTTAAGGCTGTTTTCTGCAGTTACTCTGGTGCAGGATTTGATATGTTATAGGGGGTTAAAGCTGCTGGCTGCAGTTTCTCTTGTGCAGGATTTGATATAGTATAGAGGGTTAAGGCTGCTGGCTGCAGTTACTCTGGTGCAGGATTTGATATAGTATAGAGGGTTAAGCCTGCTGGCTGCAGTTACTCTGGTGCAGGATTTGATATAGTATAGAGGGTTAAGGCTGCTGGCTGCTGTTACTCTGATGCAGGATTTCATATGGTATAGAGGGTTAAGGCTACTGGCTGCAGTTACTCTTGTGTAGGATTTGATATAGTATAGAGGGTTAAGGCTGCTGGCTGCAGTTACTCTGGTGGAGGATTTGATATAGTATAGAGGGTTAAGCCTGCTGGCTGAAGTTACTCTGGTGCCGGATTTGATATAGTATAAAGGGTCAAGGCTGATGGCTGCAGTTACACTGCTGCAGGATTTGATATGGTATAGAGGGTTAAGGCTGCTGGCTGCAGTTACTCTGGTGCAGGATTTGATATAGTATAGACGGTTAAGGCTGCTGGCTGCAGTTACTCTGGTGCAGTATTTGATATGGTATTGAGGGTTAAGGCTGCTGGCTGCAGTTACTCTGGTGCAGGATTTGATATAGTATAGAGGGTTATGGCTGCTGGCTGCAGTTACTCTGGTGCAGGATTTAATATAGTATAGAGGATTAAGGCTGCTGACTGCAGTTACTCTGTTGCAGGATTTGATATAGTATAGAGGGTTAAAGCTGCTGGCTGTAGTTTATCTGGTGCAGGAGTTGATATAGTATAGAGGGTTAAGTCTGCTGGCTGCAGTTACTCTGGTGCATGGTTTGATATGGTATAGAGGGTTAAGGTTGCTGGCTGCAGTTACTCTAGTGCAGGATTTGATATGGTATAAAGTGTTAAGGCTGCTGGCTGCAGTTACTCTGGTGCAGGATTTGATATGGTATAGAGGGTTAAGGTTGCTGGCTGCAGTTACTCTAGTGCAGGATTTGATATGGTATAAAGTGTTAAGGCTGCTGGCTGCAGTTACTCTGGTGCAGGATTTGATATAGTATAGAGGGTTAAGGCTGCTGGCTGCAGTTACTCTGGTGCAGGATTTGATATAGTATACAGGGTTAAGGCTGCTGGCTACGGTTACTCTGGTGCAGGATTTGATATAGTATACAGGGTTAAGGATGCTGGCTACAGTTACTCTGGTGCAGGATTTGATATAGTATACAGGGTTAAGGCTGCTGGCTGAAGTTACACTGGTGCAGGATTTGATATAGTATAGAGGGTTAAGGCTGCTGGCTGCAGGTACTCTGGTGCAGGATTTGATATAGTATAGAGGGTTAAAGCTGTTGGCTGCAGTTACTCTGGTGCAGGATTTGATATAGGCTGCAGTTACTCTGGTGCAGGATTTGATATAGTATCGAGGGTTAAGGCTGCTGGCTGCAGTTACTCTCGTGCACGATTTGATATAGTATAGAGGGCTAAGGCTGCTGGCTGCAGTTACTCTAGTGCAGGATTTGATATGGTATAGAGGGTTAAGGCTGGTGGCTGCAGTTACTCTGGTGCAGGATTTGCTATAGTATAGAGGGTTAAGGCTGCTAGCTGCAGTTACTCTGGTGCAGGATTTGATATAGTATAGAGGGTTAAGGCTGCTGGCTGCAGTTACTCTGGTGCAGGATTTTATATAGTGTAAAGGGTTAAGACTGTTGGCTGCAGTTACTCTGGTGCAGGATTTGATATAGTATAGAGGGTTAAGGCTGCTGGCTGCAGTTACTCTGGTGCACAATTTGATATAGTATAGAGGGTTAAGGCTGCTGGCTGCAGTTACTCTGGTGCAGGATTTGATATAGTATAAAGGGTTAAGGCTGCTGGCTGCAGTTACTCTAGTGCAGGATTTGATATGGTATAGAGGGTTAAGGCTGCTGGCTGCAGTTTCTCTGGTGCAGGATTTGATATAGTATAGTGGGTTAAGGCTGCTGGCTGCAGTTCCTCTGGTACAGGATTTGATATAGTATAAAGGGGTAAGGCTGCTGGCTGCAGTTACTCTGGTGCAGGATTTGATATAGTATAGAGGGTTAAGGCTGCTGGCTGCAGTTACTCTGGTGCACAATTTGATATAGTATAGAGGGTTAAGGCTGCTGGCTGCAGTTACTCTGGTGCAGGATTTGATGTAGTATAGAGGGTTAAGGCTGCTGGCTGCAGTTACTCTGGTGCAGGATTTGATATGGTATAGAGGGTTAAGGCTGCTGGCTGCAGTTACTCTGGTGCAGGATTTGATATGGTATAGAGGGTTAAGGCTGCTGGCTGCAGTTACTCTGGTGCAGGATTTGATATAGTATTGAGGGTTAAGGCTGCTGGCTGTAATTACTCTGGTGCACAATTTGATATAGTATAGAGGGTTAAGGCTGCTGGCTGCAGTTACTCTGGTGCAGGATTTGATATAGTATAAAGGGTTAAGGCTGCTGGCTGCAGTTACTCTAGTGCAGGATTTGATATGGTATAGAGGGTTAAGGCTGCTGGCTGCAGTTTCTCTGGTGCAGGATTTGATATAGTATAGAGGGTTAAGGCTGCTGGCTGCAGTTCCTCTGGTACAGGATTTGATATAGTATAAAGGGGTAAGGCTGCTGGCTGCAGTTACTCTGGTGCAGTATTTGATATGGTATAGAGGGTTAAGGCTGCTGGCTGCAGTTACTCTAGTGCAGGATTTGATATGGTATAGAGGGTTAAAGCTGCTGGCTGCAGTTACTCTGGTGTCATATTTGACATAGTATAGAGGGTTAAGGTTGCTGGCTGCAGTTACTCTGGTGCAGGATTTGATATGTTATAGAGGGTTAACGCTGCTGGCTGCAGTTACTCTTTTGCAGGATTTGATTCTCTCAACCCTCATTTGCATACATTGTGACCTTGAGCAAATCATTTAACCAGACACTGCTTGCATGTTGCACTGAAAAGGGATTGTATGTCCAGTGGGCCTCCCTGCTTAACAAATGGGTATTGCGATTATTATTATTATTATTATTATTATTATTATTATTATTATTATCAGTATTAGAACTATGATGATTTTTAATGTTATTGATATTAATAATAATAATAGTAATAATCATAATAATAATCATAATATTATAAGTGGCTTCCTACAGTTACATTACCATACACAAAGTGCTTCAATACAGCAACCCTGAGAGTAGATAATGCAATGGCTTTCATTTTAGAATGTTGTCTTGTAATACAGTACCATTGGTCACTACTGATCGCATCCTCTAACATACGTTGCCCAAGTCATTTGGCCGGTTATTCTTCTCTAGCCATCCTTCTATGCAACTAGTCACTTATTACCCTTGTAGTTTGGTCCTCAGCTCATACAGAAGATGTTTTATTTTTCTCTTCATCTTAAAGTTGATCAGTACTAAACCAGGGAGCCACAGGAAACTGCACTAGGCATTACACAGCTTTGTACAACTTTAGCATCTGTCAATGGATGATTTTAGGATTTTAAAGTGTACATTAATTACTTCAAACATTTGAACTAAATAAAGAATGCCCAGACAGATCAGGAGGGTAATGTCAACTCCAACCAAAAATCAAATAATTACAAAGAGGACATACTGGCAAGGAAGCTACATTACAAATTGTTCAAAATTTTATAACATTGGCATGTTAAAATATGCAAACAAAATCCAGCGAGGTCACTAGAACATGGAAGGAAATAGCATGCAGAGACAATCGTGCATTTAAGAAGCTGTCTTAACCGATTGTCTTGATTACTGCCTCAATATCATGGCAGCTGCAGAAAGATGGTAAATTACCAAGCTCTACAACTCTCATAGTTATCTTCCTATGAGCCTACCTAAGCTCTCAACAATTTCTATAGCTTCTCCCAAAGCTCTCAACAACTCCTACAGCTACAGTCACACAGCCCAACCTTGTTAATATTGTAAACAGCATTTTACTGTTGATGTGTGTATGTAAAGCGTATTTACATTTTCTTAAAAGGTTTGTATGTAAACTGTTTCCACACCTAACAAATATCTGTTTTCCTCAAATGAAACTGTATGATGCCTACCTTCAAGCTTAATGAATTTGTTAACTATGCATGATATTGAATGCGTTTATGTGTAACTTTTCTACATAATGTTATCTGTAATATTAACAGTTGTATCTAAATTGTGCAATGCATCTTGGAGCTTTTCTCCACGGGCCTCCACTGAAAATGGGTCAATTCGGCCCAGTAGACTTCCCCGGTAATCAAACTACAAATAAGTAAATAAATGGCTGTTGAGTCAGCACATTATAGTATTTACTGCCTACAGAAGTTAAAAGGAATGCAAGCATCTAGAAGAAGATGGTGTAGGAGCTCTTTGCATTAAGAAGACTTTGGGCAGCAGAAACGTTATGCAAGTAAGGAAAGCAAGAAGTACCATAATGAAAGTAGGAAATACCATTACAGACCTTTTTTCTTGTATTTACAGGACACCTTCTTAACTGAAAGTAACAAAGAACCAAAACAAAGAACACTGAAATGATCAATAAAGTAAGGCATGGTGCAAACCGAATCTAAGAGTACCATAGAGTGCAGTACCATTACCATGTCAAGCAGTATCTTGGACACTTGTACTGCAGAAAGAGTCTGCTTAAAATAGTTTGGAAGAGAACACCAAGGAAGGATTTTTTTTTTTTTACATCTACTAATCTCTAAAGAATATGTAGACAGGACCACATACATATCAATCCTTAACAAATGTTATTTACTAGAAATGTAACCTACTTTGATTTCAGCAATGCAAATTTATATAAATTACATGGATACATAAATTAACTATCCTTGTATTGGGTCCTAGGGTCATTTTGCAGGTTACAGTCTATCTCAGCATTTATATCATGTAAAGCTGATGACAAGCAGTTCTTGATCATAGCCTCTTTCTTGGGCCTAACATAATGAATGAAGGATTTGCTCTCACATCATACATGCACTACAGCACCACCTGTACAATCTTACACTGATATAGTAACCTCAAAATAAGTTATACTTATCCATCAACAATGCTATGATTGGTTGATTAGTCTTAAGCAAATGAGCATTGCTGACAGCCTCAGTGAATGAGACATCAGATGTATAAATATTCTGTGAATAAATTGAAGTTAGAAGTAGTTCATTTCAGGGTTCCTTTTGGTTCAATATTCTTTAAATGTTAAAATTTAAATATTAGAAGCTTAATAAGTAAAATTGCTGGACTATATGTCTGGATTATCCAACATAAACCTGATATTCTTATTGTAACTGAAATCTGGACTAAACCCAGCATAGACAATTCTGAAAATTACACATTCTGGTTATAATCATCCATAATGACTGTATAAAGTGGAACGGTGTTAGTACTGGTTAAACATTTCCCAACAACTACCACATTTCCCCATACAACAAACAAATATCAACATTCAGTTCAGCAGACCTTCTAATAACTTTTCTGAAATCAAACAATTACAAACAAATATGTACTATTGTTCTTTATATCCCTCCTGGTGAAAATATAGACATACTGGAAGATATCCTACATTGGATATTTATTTATTATTTATTTATTTATTCCAGTTTGGTGACCGTGGAGGTCCACTGGGCTCGAGAGCCCATTTTCAGTGGAGGCCCGGGGAGAAAAGCTCCACAAAGTTACATCACATATTGAATTAACAGAATACAAAGTTACATAACATATTGAAATAACAAAGAAAAATCATTTGCATTAACAGTCAATATGTATTCTTACAAAACACAGCAGGTAGAATAGCAGACGGATATCCATAACGATTCCCCAAAAAATAATACTAGTAGGTGATGTGAATGTGACCTTTAAACTGCAACTCCCCTGCATCTAGCATCAACTTATTTGGATTCACACAACTAACTAATAGCCTACACATTATAGCAAGACATCAAATTCCCTATTAGACTGGATCCTAGTATCACACCCTAGCAAACACATCACCTCAGGTACAATATCTGACTGTGTCAGTAATCTTCTCCCAATCTATACAACCAGACATCTCACACATCCACTTAAAAAGAATGTATCCAAAACAAATTGCAACCTTTCCAAGTTCCAAGTTTAACACAGAAATGTTCCTTACTAACCTATCATCTATTAACCAGAACTTCCCAAAAATCCTCCATTTGTTGATGCTGCAAATGAATCCAATACAACTTTAGTGAAAATCGTGAATAGCCTTGTACCTCACAGAAGGAAGAAACTAAAATTAAATAATACAATTTGACTACCCAAAAACCATTGAATGCTAATGCAGGATAGAGAAAAAGCATGGAAAGAATGGCAGAAATATGAAACACCACAATATCTTGAAAACTTCAGAATACTTTGCAATCATGCTAAAACGCATAAAAAAGCTATGCTATAATAACTTTCAGAATAATAGCAGTCACAACCCTACAAAATTCTGGACAGCCTTTAAATAAATCTTGCATCCTGGCCATGAATTCAACCCTAACTCTTCTCCCAATGACTCATTTGAAACTGCAAACAATTCAACTCTTATTTCTTATTTCATAGACAGTATAGCATCTCTAACAAAGGATTCCCCAACATTTAATCCTAACCTTGCTTAGCAGCCATATATCGTCATTTCCACTTTCACCTTCAAACCTGTGTCCACATCCTATATAAAATTAAACTACTCTTAAACTCAAACCATGATCTACTTCTGCTGATGACCTTCCAAGCAAATACCTTAAAATTGCAGCTGATAGCATTGCCTACCCTCTCTCTGGAAAAAGTCACACAAAAGTAAATTCAATAGACATTACTAACTTTGGAACTATAGTAATCTTATCTGTCCTATCCAAAATACTTGGAAAAAATTTATTCAAAAACAATTGCTAAGCTATCTCCTGCAGGAAGAACTTCTATTACCCAGATAACATGGCTTCCATGCTTACCATAGCACCAGTATTGCAATTCTAATGTATATAGATGCTGTCAACAAAGCTAGAGGCAATGGCAAACTAGTATCCTCCTTATTTCTCGACTTGTCTAAAGTTATTGACACAGTTTGTCACAGCCCATCCTTCCGTGGTTCAAAAGCAACCTTTCCAATAGGTATCAGTCAATAAAATGGCTCTCAGCCCTCTCTCCATACTTCCAGTCACCACTGGTGTACTACAAGGCTCTATCCTTGGTCCCCCTCCTCTCACTAACACCCTCCATACATCCACACAACAGGCCTCACTAATACAGGATATAGATGACTCCACATTCATTTGCACATCTGACAACATGGCATACCTGCAAAAACTCACAAGTCATGCTCAACCCTAAATCCCTCCTGCCATTAAAAAGCAAAATTTAAAGTCCTC
This sequence comes from Protopterus annectens, assembly GCF_019279795.1. Classification (NCBI taxonomy): domain Eukaryota; kingdom Metazoa; phylum Chordata; order Ceratodontiformes; family Protopteridae; genus Protopterus; species Protopterus annectens. The sequence goes on along the minus strand of NC_056739.1, from coordinate 1,446,420,179 downwards.
TCGCTTGATAAAACAACTATTGAAGTCACCTCTCAAAACAAATTATTAGGGGTGATAGTGGATGATAATGTTAAATTTAACCCACATATATACAATTGCATAAGAAGAACTCATCTGCCCAGGACCATACATCTCAAATATCCCTGATTTTGCAGAATGCTCATAATTTTTTTTGACCCGTCCTTCATAACTTCTCAGGCAATCAGTGGTGATTATTGTTCAGTCAAAAATGTTATAGTTTACACTTGCATTACTGAAACCCACATTGATGCAAAAGTCTTATTTTAAGTACACCACAGTGCTATCTATATAAAAAACAAATGTTTAATTTTTAAGGACTTTGTGACACAATTATTTAAAAATTTTGGTTTCTCAAAAATCAGCAAAAAATGAAGTTGGAAGGTTTGCCAAACAATGTTACCAAATAGTAGGAAGTAAGGATTAAAATTTGAAGACAGAAGAAGGTATGATATAGCAAAAATAAGTGTCCCACTGTAAGTATGTGGATAGTATAAGGCAACAGTACTTGAACTTTGTCCCCTGCTGTGAGCTATCAATCATAGCAGCAAACAGCTCAAATTACCTTTGCCACTTTGACAGATAAGAAGGGGAGATGTAGAGGGGAGATGAGTTTAAGGACTATAACTCAGGTATAACAAAAGAATGAAAATTGGCCACCTTAGAAAGAAAAAGAAATAGCAGGCACTGAGAATACTTTCTGTATGATTATCCGTGTTTGTCTTATAAGTAGTCTTTGAAAAGCAAAAAAATGGTAATTAAAACTGAGTTTTTAAAATTTTAAATGCATCATTCATAAACGTTTTTAAAGTATATATTGACTGTATAGTATTTAAGTAGTGAATGTGGTTGTATTTCTTTAAATTTTAATTAAATGAAAGTTTTAATTGATTGTAACATAGTATATAAGCTAGGCCATGGCAATCCACTATGCATCTGATGAAGTCAATGATTTATGCTGACGAAAACGTTATACTGCACTTTACTGATGTTAATAATAAATTGAGTGGTTGCGGTCTCCCACGGACTGATTTTTGTTATTCTTGGTGGAATTTTTTATCAGTAGAGCCTCCGTTTTGGTTTTGGTAATTAAAACTTACTGACTAAAAGAAAGCAGGGTATGTGTGAAAACACATGCAAAGTCAGTGCATTGACAGGAGCTTAGAGGCTATGATGTAATATTTCAAAGCCAAACACCGCATTGTGGGATACCTAGAGGTAGACTTAAAAATGAAGATGTCAGACCTCATATGGGCAGACACTGGGAATTGACATTTAAAAATATAAAAAGGTATATTACAGTCCAAAAATGGTGTTAAAATATAGAAAACACCAATACATGATGCATGTCTGTAGGTGTGGCTCTCCCTAAAAGCAATTAACATTCTATTTACAGTCTAATTATGTGGCATCTTCCATGGGTTGGTATTGCTGAGGAAGTTTAATAAAAAGTGTTACATTTCAAAACTGTATTGAATATCTATAGTTCAATTAAGGTTAAATGTTGGATAACAAGGAATGAAGTTATTAGTTTAATAAGAAACAGATTACAAGAATCAAACTATCTTTATTTGCCATGATGTTGTCTAATGCTGTATAATTTCTGCTAAAAAAGGACTGCATTTTGTAACAACTGATAACTGCATCAATAACAAGACAAATGTGATTTCCCATAATGGTAGAGCCTACAAATTACTAACAAAGTTTACATTGCTCTTCACAACGGTATGGCTAGGCAGACATTAAGATGCTATTGTTGGTTTCATCATTTTAGAGGCTTTCATGGAAGTCTGGGTCACACAAGAGTACTTCTGTCCCTAGCTTCCTCTGTGATAATTTACCAGTGCTTCTCTTGTACAGCTCACTGGTTGTCTCAAATGCAAAAAATATACAGGAATTTATACCGCAGCATCTGAGCACAAGAATTCTAAACAAAGCCAAAAATAATTTGGGTGTGTAAAGGCCCAATAGTAGCCAGGGAGTGATTTTAAACATTTCTGTCATAAGCACAGATAGTTGCTTGAATAACAGATTTTTCATTGCCATGCATTTTCTGGATATGAAGTCTGAAATTGACATTTTTGTCATTATTTAGTAACTTCTGTCCTCAATGATTTGCCACAAAACCACAACTTTTATGAAGAACAGAGCAAAAATGTGAGGCAAAAATCAGAACAATCAATGAAATTCTAGACATAAAGAGTTATGCCGGAATATTACTTCAGAAAAAGCAATCACCCATAACAAAATAAGCCACTTTGTCCTTGGTAAATCTCAGGAGGTTTACACAGGCATTCTTGGCTGTGTGTCACACTGAGTCAGTGTTGGATAACATATGAAGATTTTCCAAGCCACACAGTCAGTTCTTCCTGAATGAATAAGCCAAACAATTCAAAGCGGTACCAAATGCATCCTTGGTTTACTTTATTAGAGATCTTACTCCAAACAGGTATTCACCTTATCCCTGCCCCAACCGCAGACTCATTCCATGATACTACATTTATTCGAGAGATATGGTCTAGGTAGCGTCTTAGGGATTTTGTGACATGCGTGTTATCATAAAGAGCCTAAACATGAAACACATTGTTTCATTATGAACATGCCAAACCTGCTTTAAGTGTCAAAAATCTGAATGTAATTTCTTCATGCAGCTAAGCATAATGTTTAGAAGGTTATAGCAAAACTTTAGCAGATATTGTTGCATAAACAGTCAAACAAAGAAAAGAAGAAAAACACAGAATTTGGTAAGGAACATTACTGTAGGCTTCACCAAACTGGCATCTGAATTGTCTCAATGATCTCAAGACTCCAATCTGGATATTAAATAAGACAGTTGGAAAATACTACTGGTAGGGAAGTTGTTCATAATCTGGGAAAATATGAAGCTGACCTAGGAAAAACAAAAACTGATTTCTCATTGACTGCATCTGAAATTGAACTATCGTGGCATTGAGAACCTGTGCATTTTTCATAGTATGCAGGATATAAGAAACAAAGGCAATGCTACCAGCAAAGTGCAATCAAAGAAAGCACCAATTATTTATTTTCTCCAACATAACCTTCTATCCTTCTTAGGCCTGCCTTGTGCCTCACTATCTCTTGGGAGCCATGAGACTGACAGAAGGAGAAATGAATGCACCTTTTGAGAAAAGAAATATGTGGTGCTTTGTTTGGCAACTTGTGAGAAGATGATCATTAGCATGGAAGAGGGACTCTGTTGAATCTATTTTTAAAGGTGATAGTATTTTTTGTGTAAGCAATGTAAACATCATGTTATGAGGTGGTTAAGAGGATGCCATCCTCTAGGAGGTGCCTGGTTACAGTGCAGACCACATGGATAGTCAGTGACCTCTACTGATGGTCCAAGAAGTAAAAGATTTTCCTATTCTTCATGGTAGCGTTTCATTTTCTTAGCACTCATTAATCGGTTTGATAAGAGCTGTATGGACATAGGTCAGGAAGGCAACACATACCATTAGTCATACTTTTTGATTTTTATCCAGGGTCTTAAATATGACATGATGGCTCAGTCTTAGTTCAGAGTCTATTATAATGCCCAATTGTTTTTATAGTATTCACTGCTTTGAGGAAGTTACCACCAAGAGATTAGTTTTGTGTTTCAGAGCTACTTGGGATCATTATACTAGTTGTGGCAAATAATATATTATTTGTTTTTTTACAACTGTTACCACCATCTGTATGTTTACAACTGTTGTCACCGTCTGTATAGAGCTCTTATCCCACTATCAGACCATCTGTTTAAATGTGCATTCTCTTCCATAACCTACTCACACATCAGTTGGTGCCATTGGAGAAAGCACAAACATTCCTTATGAAGAAAATCAGAGTTTCATGGCTTGTCATTGTCAAAGACTACAACTTTTTCTCATCTTTATGTCTTTTCTCTTTCTTAGTGAAGACCTATGTCTGACATTTAGAGCAATGAATGATCCCTTAATGTTGGTCTAAATGCCTACCTTAATGACCTGATCAAAAGATACCACTTGGCATAAATAAAAATTAATATAAATCAAACTTAATTTCTAACATGTAATCCAGGGCATCATGTTTCTTAATGGCTGATAGGCCTTGAACTTGCTCATGAAGACTAAGAAACTTTTTTCACTAAAATGGAAGCAGGTTTGTTTAGACATTATTTAAGAGTGAAGAAGTTGCTCTACATATTGTATCATATAGCCATTTGTCTGTACAAGATACTAGAAATGTCTATAGCATGAGGGATGAACTTGCATGGAGTACAGAGAAGTGGATAAGTCTTGGTACAGCAGCTTGGAAAGGCAGACGAAACTTCAATTCTCAGTGAATTAGTGTTGATGTTTATCATATTGATTACTGCTGTATGTAGCCTTAGCAATATGGATTATATCCTGCATAGGACATAGCAGCTAGTCAGTTTTTAAAGTATCACAGCAACTTCCAAGCACCCAAACCATTTGTGAGCTTGAGCTGAGCTGATTGAAGAGACAGGTTTTAGTGCTAAGTCTTTCAGAGCTTTCTGCAACCTAAAAGTACACTTCCTTCTTGTTTTCCCTGTGAAAGTGGGACCATTTTCAGCTTGAAAATGGAACAAATTGCTGGTCTCACAGATGGTCCTTCTTCCAGCCATGAAAAGAAAAAGTTAAGCAAACAGCCTCTGCTACAACAGCATGCTAGCAATTTGCCTCAACAGCTGGGGAGACTCTGCTGTGGCCATTTGTTTTATCTCAGAGCACTCATGTTTTACCCTAGATCTCTCTGGTGTAGCACCAACAGCCACTATGGGCTAGGGGTCAGCTGTGTCGTCTATGGCCGATTGTTTCCTTAAGTAGACAAGGGAGAGCTACTCTTTTTGATCCTGAGGAAGGGTACAGGGAAAATGTCCTTGTTTTAGAAAAATGCTGTTTTCTTCCTGGGAGAGCTGCTGTTGCTGCTATTAATAACACTGTTGGCCCCATTTTCCTATCAAAAAGAAACAGAAAACTAAACATGTATCTAGTCCTGCTCAAACTTCCTTAGCCAGGAGTAGTTTATTTGGTCTGGCACAGGGTTTAATTCAGATCACTGATGCTTCTTATAAAGTAGTTTCTGGGAAAAGAAAGATAAATATCACCTTTCCGAAAGAGATTCCAGATTCTAAATCTGGACAGGAAGATGAAGGGACAGATAAAAGGTTTTCTCCTCAGATTTCTGATTCAGACTCAGAGGGCAGTTTAGTTTCTGATTCTCCCTGTTGGAATTTCTCTTTTTCTGAGACTATTTCCAGAATGTCCCATTGTTTTCAGTGGGAGAACACTGAAATTTCTCAGTCCCTCAGAAAATACTATGAGTTGTTGCACTATTCCCAAAGCTGACCCAGCAGCTATAGCTTTTAGTTAATCCTGCTGCTATTGCTAAGTATTTAGTTACTTCCAATCCTACTCTTTCTGAGAAGGGTGGGAAGATTACTGATAAGTATGGGAAAATGTGTATTCTTATGCAGCTTTGATTTTCAGAATATTGAATTGTCAAGCTCATATGTTAAATTTTTCTGACTAATTCTGAAACTATAAGGAATGTTTTATATGCAGTTTCTTCCTGTGAGGAAAACTCTTCTTTAACTAATTTAGTTTCTTCGGTTGTACAAGTCACTGCTCATTGTTTGCAGTGTGTGTATGACTCAGTTGGTACTTCCTCCAGGGCTATAGCCACTGGTACTGTTTTGAGGAGGTTTGCCTGGATGCAGTCTCAGAACCTCCAAGATGAAGTTAAAAACAAGATTTTAAATTCTCCTTTAGCAACATTTTCAGTTTTTGGGAGCTGTGCTACACAGGTGATCAAAACATGTGATGAAAGGGGTAAGCTGATTCAGAACAATTCTAAGAATTTTTAGCCCGCCTTTGCCAAATATTAAGAGTTTCTTTAAACAATCCAATTTTGGCAAAAAATAAATAAATAAATAAAGAAACAGTCTTAACAAGATGCGGGTAAACAGATATTTATAAAGAAAAGGCAAGAAGGTTCCAAAAAATTCTAGAGCCTCTCAAAATTAAGGCCAGTCCAACAAGTCAGAATGGCTATTTAAGCAACTCCCCCCAGCAGACCCATTCCCTTTCCAGAAATTCTGAATCTCCACTTTTCTCTTAGGCAACAAATATTTTCATACAATGGATTTTTGAAGATCATTCATCAAGATTACAGAATCATTCATCAAGATTACAGATGGCGGTGGGAGAAAACTTTTCCATTCTAGGTAGTAATTCCTCATCCATGAGACCGTACTCCTTTATTTTTACCTGTTTTTTTCACATGCTATGTGAGGGAGTGATACAACCAGTTGAATCATCATAGGTGGAGAAATGTTTTTATTCAAGGATATGTTTAGTGCCAAAGAAAGAGAAAGCACACGGAAACCAGTTCTGGATCTTTCTTTATTTGTTTGTGATTCATCTCTGGAGAGTTCCTCAAGCAGAACTATTTGCCTCCTCTCTAAACAATCAGCTGGAAAGATTCTGCTGCATGAATCCATGAAAGATGTCACAGAAGACTGATGCCTTTTCTACTCTTTTCATTTCTTTTCCTTGAACCGGAATGTTCCGGGATGCTTTTCTACCCTTTCCACTGATATTCACACTACTTCTGAAGATTAAGAATGAATGCCCTAAGATCATTATGGTGACTTCCTTCTTGTGCAAGTAACCATGGTTCTCACTTTTTTTTAAATGAACAGGGGCAATTACCGCAATCTTCCTCACGGACTGGATGTACTCATGTAAGAACAGTGGACACACCTGAAGCCCAATTAACTTCACCTGACTTACTAGATGATAGGGTCTTACTTGCCTTTAGGCACCTATTTACTGAGGATGTACGACAGGTACTAATGGAGGCAAATAAGCCTGCTACCAGAAAAATCAAATATTAGAAAATGGAAAAAGGTTTTCTATTTGGTATCAGCAATATAACCAGCACCATTCAGATTCTCTGCTTTTACAAACTTTGTGTGAGTCACTATACTGTGAGCTTTCTTCTTCCTCTATTAAGGTTTATTTATCAGGCAATTTCAGTAAGTCTGCTCATGGGTCTTCCTCTTTCAATGCATTCTCATCTCAAAAATTTTTTGAAAGGGGGTAAGAAGCCTACAAGTACACCGGTGAGCCCTCCTTGACACCTCAATTTTGTGTTAGAGAAGCTAACATTTGCTCCAGTTAAACCAACTAACAATGGCTGACTTTAAGTTCTTAACAGGGAAAACAGTTTTACTGCTTGCTCTGACCTCTGAATGAAGGGCACTGGAGTTGCAAACTCTTACAGTGAGTCATTTTCCTTAGAAAAAGGGTTTCTTTGAGGATTAATACTCCCTTTATGCTGAAAATGGTATACAAGATTACTTTGAGCTAAACTATCCATCTAGTGATTTTCTTTCTTAAACTTAAAAATGATGGAAAAAGGATATTCTTTACCTTGAATATTCACAGACAGCTAATGTACTACCTAGACAGAACTAAATCTTTCAGATCTTTAAATTAATTGTTCATGTCTTATGAAGGTAAGAGGAAGGGACATCTTGTGTCAAAACACACTATTTTCAAATGATTACCTAAGGCTATTACCTTTTGTTATACTCACCACAATAAAATTATTCCAGACAGAGTTAAGGCATACTGTACCAGTGCCTTGGCTACATCTATGGCTTTTTTGAAAGAATTGGTTTCTTGAAGTATTATAGAAGCTGCAATTTGATCCTCCATATATACTTTTGCAAAGGACTATAAGACTGATTCCTTCTCTAAGTTTAGATCAGACTTTGCTAAGACCATTCTCAGAGGGCTCCAGGATTCTTCTTACTCTGCCTCCCAAATGTAGTCAGCTAAGGTAATCTATGCATATAGCTAAGGCTACTACCGCAGTGATCAATATGATGCAGACAGTACAGTTACATAAGTAAACTTACCATAACAGCAACTATATAGCCAAACTGGAGGCTGAGCACTCTCAACCCAGGACTGGCAGTCAGTCAGGAGGAGAAGGTAACCACACGCACCACAAAGCCAGTCTCACATAGACCTATCGCAACAGCAAACCAAACACATAAACACACAAAAACATTCTCGAAGGCTCTAAATAAAAATCTGCCCAAGCAGCAGGGACCTCCAAAGCAGACATCCAAGCAGCCACTACCCCAAAATAATACCCACGTCTCACATAGTTCACAAAGTCAGTGTGCCACACAGTCACAGCCCTTAAAGCTAAACAACACACCTAATACACTTGTAATAGGTGACTCTATTGTCAGACACACTGACATCCCACTCACCAGGTTGAACAAGGAGAAGGTCACTGTAAGCTGCCTGTCGGGTGCCAGGATCTGCCACATAACACAAGCACTCAGGTCACTCCAAAGCAAGTACAAATATGACTCTGTCATTGTCCATGCTGGTGTGAATGACCTGAGACGTACCTCCCTGGACTACATGAAAAGAGACATAAAGGAGCTCTCTGATCATGTAGCCCAGGCCGGTATGACCCTGACCTTGAGTAGCATCTTACCCTCACCAAGAACGATGCCACAGTACAAAGACAAAGTGATCAATTTTAACAATTGGTTAAAGTATTGGTGTCATTCAAAGGGGATCCAGTGTCTGTCAGCCTGGGATGACATGCTCGACAAGCCACATTGCTTCACTAGGGATGGCTTGCACCTGTCACCCCTGGGCTTTCGAATACTGGCTAAGGCTCTTGCCACCCCCATAGTGCCTTTTTTAGGCAGGGCTCAAAAGACAAACCCAACTCCATAAACAACACAAGAAAAAAGAAACTAAGGGTAATGCTGCTCAATGCCAGAAGTCTTAACCTCAAGATGCACGCACTCGAGGCTCTCCTCAGTATGGAGAATATCGATATCTGTGCAGTAACAGAAACCTGGTTCAAGGCTCCCGAGAGCACCCCAGCACTACCAGCTTATACCTCATACCATGCTTTTCGGCCCCAAAACACGGACCGAACCACAAAAGGAGGGGGAGTATCCATATTCATCAAAGATACCCACACCTCCAGGTTAGTGGCACTGCACGAAGCATCGGAGACCATCCATGTGCAACTAACAGTGGGTAAAACTGCCTTTCAGTTTGTAGCCTGCTACAGACCACCCTCCCAAACTCAGGAACCCCACTCGGCTTTCCTGAGAACACTAGAGAATATGAAGGTCCCTCCAAATACCATTATATTGGGTGACTTCAACTACCCAAACATAGACTGGGAGCACTACTCAAGCCCCAACACCCTCGCCCAATGGTTCTTAGAATTTATAAATTCAAATGCTATGGAACAACTGGGCACCACTCCCACAAGAGGGGAAAACATATTGGACCTGATCATCACCAACATGGTGACTCTATGTTCCATACCAGAGGTATACCCCTCTTTGGTAAGATCTGACCATAAACTAATCTCACTGGACATCAATATCCCATCCCCACCCCCAGCAAATGAAATCATGGTGAAGAACTTCTCAAAAGCAGACTTCACACTTCTCAAAACTGAGGTGGAATCCTTCAAAGCCCCCGGGCCAGTGGAAAATACGGCCCAAACCACAGAATCCTTAACAAACGCATTCTATGTACACCTACATGAATGCATGGATCATGCTATCCCAAATAAAACAAAGACTCACTCCTCCAAAGGCAGGAGACCTGTCTGGTGGACTCCAGCCATAAATAAGCTATACAACAGAAGGAGGAAGCTACTACATGATAGAGTAAAATCCCAAAAAGGGAAGGCATCTCTGATCAGTACTAGCAAAAAACTATGATCCCTCATAAAATCATCTAAGGCCAGCTTCGAAAGAAAAATTGCACAAGATGCTAAAGATAATCACAAGGCCTTCTTTAGTTATGTCAGGAACCTGGGTGGAAACTCCCAGATATGCTCGGAGTTAGTGCAAAACGACAAAAAATACACTAAACCAGACATTGCCAACTTCCTGGCAGACAGGTTCAGTGCAAACTTCTCCCCCCCTTCCCCCCCAAAAGAGCAATTGTCTATCCCAACAGAGTGTAGCCTCTCTGACATCACAGATGCACAGGTGAGAGCTGCCCTTTCCAAAGTAAAAAAACACAGCATCAATGGGACCAGACGGTGTCCCAGGCTGCGTCTTACACAAGCTCCAAGAAGAACTGAACTCTCACATAAAATCACTGTTCAATCTCAGCCTTACTACAGGATATGTACCCAAGGAATGGCATACTACAACAGTGGTCCCACTCCACAAAGGTGGTGCCACAACGGACCCCAGGAACTATCGCCCTATAAGCCTGACTAGCCTGGTCTGCAAAGCTATGGAGCGTATCATCATGGAACTCATAAACAAAGACATTGGGAACCTCCAAACACTGGATCCTACCCAGTTCGGCTTTGTTAAGGGCAGATCTTGCCTCTTGAACCTGGTAGACTTCTTTGAAACAATCACCAAGGCCATATATGAAGGGAAGGTAGTCCGCACAGCCTACCTGGACCTCGCAAAAGTCTTCGACACAATACCCCACCCGGGCATCATAAATAAGCTCACCAGCATAAATATCAACCCCTATGTCACAAGATGGGTTGCAAACTGGCTCAGGGATAGAACCCACATGGTCAGAATTGCAGGTGCCATTTCTGACTCTAAACCAGTTACAAGTGGCATCCCACAAGGCTCAGTCCTGGGACCACTCTTGTTCGGTATATATTTCTCTGAGGTACAGACTAACACAGGAGGACTATGGCTGACCAAGTTCGCAGAGGACTGCAAACTGGGTGCTATAATTGACTCGCCGACTGACACAAGCATCCTCCAAAGGGGTCTCACAGAGACAGATAACTGGTGCCAGAGCCATGGCCTAAAACTAAATGCCAAAAAGTGCATAGTCATCCCCTTTGGAAAAAACTGCCCACAAATTACCACATAAGTGGTAATCCATTAAGTACAGAAGAAGTAATTAGGGATTTGGGGACCCAAGTAGATAGCAATCTCTCCTTCGACAATCATGTTGCCAAAGTGGTTAGAAAGACCTTCTATATAGCCCACCTTATCACGAAAGGGTTCACATCTAGATCAAGAGAGGTCATTGTGCCCCTCTACCCATCACTTATCAGGCCCATAATTGAATACAATGCCCCATTTGGGATGTACCTTACCCGACACCTGCAGCAACTGGAAAGACCCCAAAAGTATCTCACCAAGAGGATCAAGGGACTCAAACAGATGCCCTACTCAGTTAGGCTAAAGAAACTCCAGCTCTACTCATTTGCTTACTGTCTACTCAGAGGAGATCTGTGCCCGACGTATAAAGCCATGTCCAACCCTGAATTAATGGACATGCTCCATGTCAGGAAATCCAAATCCCTTAGAGCTACAAGCTCCAGGGACCTAAACCTCAGCACAGAAATAAATAGGACATGCTGGAGGGACAGATTCATATCCCAGAGGCTCCTCTCACTCTGGAACAAAATCCCAATCCATGTTAGGCAGAGCCCCTCAATGACCCTCTTCAAGAGAAATCTTGACGAATGGATGGGAGATCATAAGTTTACCCCTGGGATCTCTTCTGTGTCCCTACTAGACAGAGTAAACCACCTACGACCAGCAAAAAATGATAGTGAACAAGCAGTAATGAAGAAATAATGATTATTTATTTATAGTTCCTTCAAATCCAGACCGGTTTCGGCTATTCAGCCTTTATCAGTGAATACAATAAAGTTTCCCTACTAGACAGAGGCACAGTAAACTAAACTTAAAAGGGCTATTCTTCTGTGACCTACTATAGAAAGGCACAGTCAACTAATCTAAAAGGGTGGCAAAAGCCAAACACACTCTGGCTAGGCTTATAAATGCCCTAGGGCAGAGCCTAGTATCAACCTATGAACCTAAGTTCAAATGATCCTTGTTGCGTTAGTTGCTCCCTTCCACCATCTCCCTTGTGTTTTTTTTTTTGGTGTGTTGTTTATGTCAGGGTGTGGACAATTTTTTTTCTAGTTTTGTCCATTCAGGGCTCAGCCTAACTCTCTCTGTTGGAGTGAAAGCTATGATGGAGTTGGTGCTCAAACCTGATTTTTAATCAACAGCTCAGCTTTTGCTGACTGACAGTTTGAGCACATGAAAGATGTCTTGAGCTTTGGAAGCTGACTGACTGTTATATTCCATGATAGATATAACTCATATATATAAGGCTACTGCAGCAGTCATCATTCAGACTTTTACTGTTCTGGTAAGTTTAATTGCACAACTGTAATTTCCAACTTTTCAGATTGGGTTCTGTCCTTAAGATAACTAGGGTATCAGCTCTCAGACTCTGTAGAAAAATTTACACTCATGCCAGTACTGCAAAAGACGGTTAGTGTTAGCCATGCCAAAGGCAGCTTGAAAGTTCAGAAAAAAATAGCACCAGCAAGCTATCATATATTTTTGTTGCTTCTTTATGTTTATTTCTAAGAGGCAAGTTTATGCATTGTGTCAATGACAAAATTCATTATTAGGAGATTATTTTGTGATTAATATAACAATGCAGAAGCTGTTTATGGATATTCTATTCCAGTATTTTAGACAGAAGTGACAGAAGAGTAATGTGTCAATAGCTGCTGAAGGTGTTAGAAGAATATCCCTTATAGAGAGGGGTAGCAATGCTGTTTTTCCATACCTCTGAGATATCGAGTAAAAGAATGTAGTGCTTGATAACCAAGAATTATGAGTAAGCAATGATATATTTTGCCAGCTAAAGAAACTCAAGAGGAAGACAGCTGACTGAAGAATAAGCTCTTCAGATTTACCAAACAATAACTACAAATAACTACCAGAGCAGAGAAAAGAATTGCTGCTGTACCTTTGAGGTGTTGTGAAGTGGCCTGGCCTCTTGCAATGACTTGCCTTCCAATGAGAATCAGTTATGAGGTGGCTTTTTTAAAACACTTGAAGATGCCTGGCTCAGTATATGAGTAACTCAAATATACCTATGGAGCTCTGGTGCTTAGATTCTTCATATGCAGGACCTTCACAGAATCACAGAATGGGAAAGTATATGGCATATCTGTTACACGACTATGGTAACCAATTGCTCATGAAATGTAAAGGACGTACCATGTCTGTTGTATATAGCACAAAACAGCATGCTTACAATATAGCATCCTTTTTATGTGGTTTTCTAGCCACTATATCCTAGCTTTTCTGGTTTTAGCAAACAAATGTGTGCTGCCCAGCTGTCTTGTCCTAGTCTCTATGAATGCTACAGGTTCCTATGCTTGTTTGTCAATGAGGCACCCTTTCTCTCATCGTGTGTCACTAGCCTTAAATTCCTGGGACTCTAAAATTGAGCAGGTTTATGATCTGGTCAAGTCAGTGGCAATAGGAGAATAATCTCAACATGATAACAGTGATCCATTGCTTACGGATTTCTTCTGGAACCTCACTATAGCTGTTTCTTGAATTTATTATATGACACCATTCCTAACTACAATTGTATTCCAACAAACAACATCCTCAGACAATATACAGATGTTCCTCACTGTAAAATATCCAGGTTAATGACTGGACCACAGGACATACTTTTCTTTACACTAATGTGTACTATCACGGTATATAGAACTTAAAAATGTGATGTTTCACTGCAGGTCTGTACTGTAAAAATAATTCTGGCCCACTGAGCCCCCGCAGCAACAAATGCAATGAAGGTAAGGTAAGCCAACAGTAGCCAGCCAGAACAGAAAAAAAGCTGAAATGTTCAGTATAATATTAATACAGTCTCTCAAAGAAATGATAAATGAGACACAATGTGTTCAGGTGTCAGTGCTTGAAACTAATGCCGATGTTTACTTAGCTGTGAGATAATGCATTATTCTGGTACTGTAGAATTCCCGTTATTTCAACACATATTAATGTTCACCACAAAGCATATCAATTCTCTCCTTGAATCACAGGAACTATGGTTTTACTAAGCATAACATGCTTTAATCAAAACAAATTGCCTTTGTGTAAATTATTAACTGTAATAAAAATGAACAGAATAAGTGACTAACCATGTGGCACATGTGTGCTAAATGTATTTAAATGGAAGGCAGTCATGGTCTATTTATATTAATTAAGGTTCTGCAAATTCATATCCCTTACTGAGGAAACAGTCAACCATTTCAGTGCTACATTAATGAAAGGAATAAAGAAACAGAAAAAAAGTGTCTGCCTCTTTCTGTTATAAATTAACTTCTTTAAAAAAACAAAATATTACCGATAACTCTTAGTTCTGCGCCAGCATAGATAGTCCCGTATTTGTTTTCAGCTTCACACTGATACATGCCAGAGTCAGACAAGTTCAGGTTCAGAAGAGTAAGTGTCCCTTGGTCAATCTGAAGTCTGTCCTGTGAAAAGAACACAAGCCAACATGTTTTTATGCAGCTTATTTAACATCAGGCATGGTTATGACATACCTACTTACTAATTTGGGTGCAATTATAACACTTTTAATCTTCATGATATAGATTAAGGTTCTGGAGCTACAACTTTCAGACAGTTCATCTTTTTGACTAGTGTAAAGTACATAATGTAGAAGAAAAAATAATATTGGTGCATCTACCTCATAGTTTTGCACATGCAGACACACATATGTGCACACACACACACACACACACACACACACACACACACACACACACACACACACACACACACACACACACACACATGCTTGAGTGCATCCAGATTTGTATCACATTATTTCATGTGTCAAATAACCTTGCTTGAAGAACTCATGGAAAGTGATAGAAGGTACAGTACAATAAAATGAAATGTGTCCATGAATATTAAAAAAAATATGAGCTAAGTGTGGGTATTTCATATATGTTAAAATACTCTGTTATCAGTGTTTCTGTTAGTGCATATTATTTTCTTTCTTTCTTCCTTTCTTTTTTTTGTTGATGGTAATAATGTTTTATTTTTTTAGTTTAGACTTTCGATAACTGCTTTCTAACACTGACTGATGCTTTGGCACTTTACAAATAGTTAACAAGTTTTAAAACCACTAGTGTATAATCATTTTCCATGCAGTTTCACTTCCAAGTACAAAGTAGCATTCACTAGCATGATGTTGATTGCATTATAATATAGCAAACGTGATATTAACATTCTATCTTTAGGACATCGGTTATTATTATTATCAGAATTAATAAATAAAACAATGCACTCTCTTCCTTGAATGATTTTATTATTTTCATGAAATTAAAATGAAAGGTATTGACTTTTGTCAGCCTTGGAGGCAAATATTTCATAGCATAATCAACTATTAGCTTTATAACACATCTACCAAGCTGTATCTCTCCAAGTATGCATTACCATCAGAAAGTAAGGACAATACAGACAACTGTAGCACTAAATGTTTTAGTCTAATCTGTTGTCAAATATCCTAAATATTCCATAATGAGTCATTTGTAGAGGATTACTTTTTTCAGCATTGTAGAAAGGTTTCCTAATAATATTATTTTGTGGGCAATTAATTATGGAAATATTTAATAATCAGTGAAGTTAACAGGGGACTGTCTGACTGCAAGGACTGCATTTAATTAAACATGTTCAGCAATTAATTGTATACTTTATACTCCTCACAACAGTAAGATTTGTTGATGCGTTGTCCTCCAAATGAAGGAAATCATAGAATCCTTGCAAGTCTTCATAGTCATGAGTCAATGATAAACTATATAAATATCTCACGTTTCCTTATTTGCTTCCTGCATGCACAAGCCAGCCTTACCTTTGTTATCAGTGGCACTCCATTCTTTAACCATCTGTAGGATGGCTTTGGCCTTCCACTGGCTTTGCATTCCCAATATATGCTGTCTTCTATTGACATCTGGGCATTGTTTATTGTCTGAGTCCAGCTGGGAGGTGCTGTAACAAAAATAAATAAATATAAATAAATTCAAATAATTCAGTATCTGAATAAAATAAACATTTCCTGTCAAGTACACTGCAAGATAATTCAAAGGGTTAGCTACGCAAAGATAATATTGTCATCCAGTATTCTTCAAAACTGTAGTTTTGTTTTCAATAAAAAGAAAACAAAAACAGATATTTATTTCTTGTTAGTTTGGATTTTACCTTCAGAATGGAACACAGCAAAAACTACAATAATGTAACACTTTGCTGCACATGAACAGTTAAAAATTTATTGAAATATCTGGTTGTAACTAAACCTTTACCTCTCATTTTACCATCAATATATGCCTGTTAGAGAAATTGTGACATCAAGCAAAGTGTAATCTGAGAATTATCCTTCGTAGAACAGTTGCTCTGACACTAACATCTTTCCTTTGAAATGAATGACTGATTTTTATAATGTGGCAAAAATATATAAGATAATGTATGTCAAAGCCTGACCTTGTCACAACACATGGCTAGAGTTTCTTTTATAGATTTATTTTGTTGCCACATAACATTTTAACAGTGCAAAAAGTTACAAGAGTGACAGTGATATACATCAAATAACTACCATTCATCTCATTTTTTGAAGAAATCAGATACACGTGATACATTGTAAGTCACGTAAATGGGGCTTAAATTAAGTATGAGGAACTGCAAAGCTATGCAGTGGAAAATGAGGCAATGCAATCCATCCTCAGCTGACAGAGGAAGAAAAGTTGTATTCTTCCAGAGTTAAGTGTCCATTTAGGAGGGACAAACCTGCTGATTGAATTGCTGCACTGGCTAAGATTAAGTTAGTACTGTAACAGCAGACACTACAGAAAGGCCGATGTATAATATGAAATAAGGTTTCGCATGACCATATGACAGGAAAGTGTAAGCTTGCTTACGGGACTGCAGCTGAAGAGATATGATTTTTCCAAGACCAATGAAATGAAAATAAAAACCACAAAAACAAAACATGTTATGCTTACCTTTTTGCAGGGGGGCACCCGTCACACCCCCTGCTACTTAAATATACCAACTTTGTGATTGCACTACAGTAAGGATAACAGCAAATCCCAAGTTCCATGCTGTATGGTGATCCCTTGGAAAGTGTTCATAGTTTCAAAACTTCGATCATATGGTTTTTGAAGTTTTTAAACTTCGATAACCTGTAGTAGACCCATAAATATATGGATCTACTTTACCTACCCAAATGGCCACATCACCGACTTTCACTTCACTGAGATGAAAGGACCGATAAACCAGAAGAGCAACATCTGGACACTGACTTTCCACTCAAGGTAAGTAACCGCTTGGTCATCCTGTTAAACTTTTCCATTTACCTCCACGGTAGTGCAATCATGGAGTTGGTATATTTACTTAGGGAGCATGGTTGGGTTTCATTTTTTACAGTTTAATTTTTTTTTTTTTTTTTTTTTTGGGGAAGGCCAAGTGGTTACTTACCTCAAGTGGATGCCGGTCTTCTGGTTTGTTGGTCCTTTTGTCTCGGCGAAGTGAAAGTCAGTGATGTGGCCATTCAGGTAAGTAAAGTACACCCATATATATATATATATATATATATATATATATATATATATATATATATATATATGTATATATATATATATGCATGTATGTGTATATATATATATATATATATATATATATATATATATTTTTTTTTTTTTTTTTTTTTTTTTTTTTGCTGTACCAGTTCTTTGATGCATGCAGGGATATAACCATTAATGCAATGGGTGCAATATAGAACAGAGCTAAGTTTGCAGGAACCTAGTTCTTTTCCATGTCTCAGTTAATTTATTTTCAAATATATAATTACGACAGTTAACAAAAATGCTGTACAGACTGGCACTTGTCTGCATATGGACACATTTTTATCAACGTAAGAATAAACAAGAAAGTTAGATGACTTATCACTACTAAGTGGAGCTAGTCTTTTTCAATGAAGACAGAAGGCCGCATCCACCACTCTGGTTATGCAGCTTATAGCTAAGGACTCAATCCAAGCATGCAGTAACCAGCAGTAAGACGTGCAGTGCATCAAGTGGCTGCAGGCTCACTCAGTAAATTACATTTAAAGGTTTTGGAATGTCATGTATAGAGAGCTGCATGCTTATTCCCCCACACTCAGAAAAACAAAAAGCCACTCAGATGCTGTTGACTTTCAATTCTTTAAAAAGTGGTTTCTTTCTCATGCTAAATTCATACTAGCAGACTCTAGTCTAAGTCAAAACATGGTCAGTTATCCTCTGCAAGGGTAATACTCCTCTTGTAAGAATATGCTGAATCACCAAAACTAATATTTACTTTAGTATTTTTTTTTATTTTTGTATTCTGTTTCAAATCGCTCAGACATTTTTACAGCTATACAAGTACTTAACAAGGTTTAATATGCATAGTTCTGTCCTTCTGCCTAATCTAATTTGCTTTGCAGCCACCTTAACAGTGTCATCTTAACAAATAGTTATTTTATTTAAAGCTTGCGTCCCCTTTACTATTTATAATTGAAGACACACCAAATACGCTTCTCTCTTAATCAACTTCAACTTTATTTTAGGTATATTTTAATAAAACACCACATACAAATTTAAAATAAACATGTATCACACAATAACACCAAATGCACTTCGGAAAGGCTAATTAACATCATGCATCATCCTATTTCCTTGGAAGAAAGTTCAAAGAGCTGTGTTTTTAGTGATCTATGGAAGCTAGCTAAAGGGGAGGCACTCCTGTAGCCCCTGAATTAGTAAACTGAAAAGGAGATGGGGTGGGTAAGAAAAGAAATGGACACTTGAATTGTCAACCCTCAGCTCTGGAGTCACCAACAGCCCCTGAGAGGCTAAGCATAGAACCCTCGTCTGGGTGTACAACACCACTAACTCTTTGAGGCAGGAAGAACCTGAGTTATATCCCAACAAAAAGACCCAAGCTTGTGCAACAAGACTGCTTAACTTCATTAAACTGCTATTTTTGCATGGAGCCGCATTTTTTTTTTGCTTAAAAACCTTAAAGAAAATCATAAATTGAACCACCAGCCAGTGCAGACTCTGCAGAACAGAGTTAATAGATTGGTAGTGCACAGCACTGCTAAGTTAACTGGCATTTGATTTTTGCCCTAACTGTAAGCAGTCAAGTTCATTGTTGGGGAGTCTTATTTGAGTAGACTAATCTAGCTCTGATGATTTGAAGGCATGCGTCACTACTGAAACATCAGCTAAAGATAAGAAGTGCTTTTTCCTAGGTATGTTTCTTAAATGGAAACAAGACAGTTTTACAAGAGCTGACACGGTCCCTAACAGCCAGCTTTTGATCAAGGATAACTTTTAACTTACGCATTTTCCAAACAAACTTGCTGTTATTACAGTTCTAATCTCTGTCCTTTATATTAACTTCTGTATAATTCCTAAAGCAACGCCCCCTTGCCTTGGTCACTACTATCATGAGCTACCAGTTTATATCCTGAGCATTCTTACAGTGTCTTATGTTCTATGATTCTTTTGATACTTAATGTCTTCCTCTTCTTGATATAAACAACCTGTGATATTTTTTTTTCTTTTTTGTCAAGATCTAAGCAAAGGCAAGTTTGTGTGTAAGAAAAACAATCAGAATTGACCAACAAGTGCTGTGAAGGTGTAAATCATTTCTTAACCATTTATCAGATGAAAAACAGCATAACCTTGTATCTGTAGGCTACTGTGCTCTCAATTAAATTAACAAACACACACAATATTTGATCAGTTATAGATACTCTGTTAAAAGAAGGGAATAAAAGACAAATGGAAGGTGAGTGTGTGTGTGTGTGTGTGGGGGGTGTCTACTTACAAGCCAAAGCAGAGTACTTTCCGGGGATAAAGAATATTAGCTGGTGGCTCAGTGGTGCAGTGGTGGCGTTGTCACCTCAGATCAAGAGGTTCTCTGGTTCAATTCGTGGGTGGGGTGCCTTCTGTGTGGAGTCTGCATGTTCTCCCTGCATTTGTGGTGCAGTGGTGGTGTTGTCACCTCAGATCAAGAGGTTTTCTGGTTCAATTCTTGGGTGGGGTGCCTTCTGTGTGGAGTCTGCATGTTCTCCCTGCATTCGTGTGGGTTTCCTCCAGATGTTCCAATTTCCTCCCACATTACAAAGACATGCATCTAGAGCATTTCTCCCTGGGCCCCTGCTGAAAATTGGCTTCATTCCAAGTCGGACTTTCCTGGTAAACAAATGTCAAATGAATAAAATTGTACATTTTCCTTTATTCTTTGCTTAGCCACCTTTGTGGCACAGGCATTTTATATCAATACAGATATATATACATATATATAAATGCCTGTGCCAACAATGGTAGCTAATATCTATATATATGTTTTTTCTTAAATTGGAAAACCCAACTATGTAAAACTGCCTCTTTTCAGGCATAAGCCAGGATCACTATCTGATTAAGTGATGCACTCAGACTCACACAGTGAGCAAATGGATGCCATGGGACACAAACTCAAGACTACAACATGTATCAAATTTGCTAGAAGCTTATAACCTTAGTTGTCTGTGTTAAGTTGCCAGACATCAAATGATTGTTTATTATTTTATTTTATTTAGCTGTAATTTTTTTCCCTTGGTATTCCTATCGTTACAAGTCTATATAGGCAAATGTTTTGTCAAAAATGTTATTTTGAATTTGTCATATGATGATTGATACCTTTCTGGAAAATAATGACTAGCTATACTTATTAAATGTACCTATTTGTTCCCAGAAAGGTTTCCCTTTTGTACATGTCTAAATGATGGAACTTCATTGATGCAGTGTTCTTATCCCCCTCTCCACACATAACACAGACATGACTGAGGAGCTGCGTCATGCAGTCCACAGATGTAATACAATATTTTGAAACTTGTTCAATTGACATTTTTTTGAAAGCTACAATTAAACATCATGGCATTAGTGAAGTAGGGGAAGATGGTTCCCAATAATTCCCATAAAAGGGCTTCAATTCTTTTATAACGCTTTTACTTAATATAGTGTTATTTAAAGTTGCATAACCTCAGAGGAAGTGCAGGACTTTTGGCAAAATGATTTGTTATTTGAAATCAGCTGAGTGAACTGTATAGTTAGGTCAGTTTTCACTTTCAGAAGAATTCACTGGATGTTAAAAGATGTTCAGATTTATTTCAAAAGAAGTATGCAAATGAAGTCACCCTGTGTCTTGTCTATTTGAAGAAAAAAGTTCCATTTAGCGTCTGTATTCTTCTGCTATTTGACAAATACAGAAACTTTACACCACAGTCTGAAATTGAAGTTAGTAAGGAGAAGAAATGCAATGCATAATACTGAAATGCGAGTGATACTAGACAGTGGTACAGAATTATTATTTTCTGCAATAGAGAAGCATATAGATTACCATACCATTATGAAAACAGCAAGTATGAATATGAAATGGAGCATTTACAGAAGTGTTCAGTCTTAAATTCAGTGTATATGTAGAGACAAATTAATGGAGCGTTTCTGTAATATGACACTGTGGGTATGGAGAGACACCCATGTTACTAAATGGAAAATGATCCGTTTAAATCATAGGCAAGTGTCATGCTCCTCAACCATTAGTCTGATGCACAGACTGATTCAGTGAGTGAATGCCCTTTGAAATAGCAATACATAACTATACTGTAATAGTCATGGCAGCTAGGAATAAGGTAGAGATGCATACAAAATCACTGAAACATGAACTCCACATATAGAAGTTAATGGAGCTTTCAACAGATATGACATATTCTTATATGTCAAAAGGCTGTTTTAAAATAATGACATTTTGCTGCAGACACCATTTATATAAATATCATTGAAAGTGAATGGTCACTTATGTAAGTTATAGTAAAATGAGCCTGCAAATGCATACTGAAATAAAATGGCTATAAATGTTATTTGGATGCAGAAATCTCTCTGCAGTGGAATGTAACTCAGAAAAAATAGAGAGAAATAGAGGTTGGCTGAGGTTATTACTGAGTTAGTTTGGTATACAGAAAAAATAACATGGGCAGCGTCCAGGTTACAGGTGATTCTAAAACATAGACTGCATGGTTTGAAAGTTCAAAATAGTGTGGTTTGCAGCTATGTTAATGAGTGCATAATAACATGTAAATAAGGAACTCCAGACAAATAAGGTGCATGAAGTATGCAATTAAAGGAAGCCAAAATGGCAGAATGATTTAGAGATGTATAAAACAGCAGTGCTGCACAGCCATGTGTACCCATGTAAATGCACAGGTTTACAGCGTACATGATAAGCAGGAAAGTCACTGCAAGCACAGCAGCATCTGTTGTGAGGTGCAGTCAGAGGCACTGCTTGCAGTGTTGTGCGTCATGCCCATCTGTACTGATGGATGAGGTACAAATAGCCCCTGACAGACCAACAGACAGCAGACCACTTCTTAGTGGACATGAATAATCTAGGGGACTTAGCGGTGCTGTGCCATGTGCAACTACAATCAAACAGCATGCATGGTATCCTGCTCCTGTGATACAAATGTATTAACCATTGTAGCTACAAGGAGCTTCCAACAACCTATAGATGGCATGGTAAGGATTTCAAAGATATCAAGCTCATGAATCCTAATTCACTGCCTCAAACTTGTGCTGTAACATCTAGAGGTGTCTACCTGTTTCCACATGATACCACAGCACAGAAACAAAGCTATGCAGGCCTTCAGTCAGGTGGCCCATTTCCCCAATGCTCCTGGAACTATGGGTTGTACTTATGTTGCTACTAAGATCCCAATTAGTCAAGACAGACAGAGATGCATAAAGAAAACTTCCTTCTACGAATTGATAAGTTACCTACAATTCCCAGAGCATTATTTATAGTGTGTGTATGTGTCATAACATTCACATGTATGGCATATGTTCAGTCTATTCTAGTGAATCCCACAAGTGGACTACCTACAGGGTCACCTTGTAGTATCTGCTCACACATGCCAGATAGCTACATATATTCTCACATGCATGTTGGGAACATGCCACATATAATATGTTGATTTTTTTTTGTGTGTTTCAGTGAATGACAGTCATGCATCAGCACCTTGGTTTTTAACCCAAAGCTAAAGCTTTGGCTCATGCAGGTAATGTCCTCCCATGCAGCTCACTCACAATCTTGAAACATAATGGAGGAGGTATTTGGACCACTGAAGACAGACACTTCCAATGTATACATACCTCAGCAGGGGTATAAAAATCCAGTCTGGACATATGCAACAAGATATTTGTTGTGTGCACCATGCTATGTAACATGATAAATGTGATATAGAACTTATAGTACAAGTCCCAGTGTCAATAGAAAGGCAAGTTGGAGAGTCAGGTGAAGAACATGTAGTGGTGCTTGTAAACAGATATCTGATCTGCAGTTACCAACCTTGACACAGACAACACAAAATAAAACGATGCATATTTTAGCTATGCAGGACAGTGAATGGACTGACGGTACTCTGCATCAGGCATCACCATAGTCACACAGGTTAGGGTAGGCAGGGCACAGCTATCATCACTTGCACAGCTGGGGGAAGGGGATGTAATAACAGTATTTATAGGACTTTAATGTTGGGATAAGGTCACAGGAGCTGAACATTGTAGCCACACATGCTAGAAGGTTTTGAGGAGTCAGGGATCACATTCTACAGTGGTGGGACTTTGCTGCCACAGCATGATCATTGCTGTGTCCACTGAGGCACTTTGCCATTCCATGGCAGCAGAGATGTACAATAATGGGAACATACATATACACCATGATGAGGAATCTCTTCTGCTTATGCTGAGCATTGCACCATCCATGGCTTGGATGGTACCTATGCCCAGTAAACACTGATGCTGCTTTATTAGTGATTTCCATATTACGAGCCTGCAGCAGCTTCAGGCTATTGATTTTTTTCTATTTGTTGCTTCCTTTATGTGGCCATGCTATTACCTGCAGATAAGACATGTCATCAAGTTGGTATCAGTGCTGTACTAAAGGCATAAAAAGGACTATGGTGCCTTACTTCTCTTACAGACCTAATTAACAGCTAGAGATATTGCTGTGCAGGTGAAGGTCACATAGCTAAACTATTGTGATACTTTCCTAATATATACTATGTCTTGTTCGCATAAAGCTATCATACTCCCCTTTCTCCCAAATATGACTTCTGTGTCTTATTTATATTTACATACTACTCCTCTAAGGGACACTTTCTCACACAGTATGCTATTAACTCCACACTAACCTCTGTATAACACTACTATTGTACCACAAAAGTAATAACTGATCTATAAAATATTTGGCTTGCATTTTTTTCTTTTTATACAAATATGCATGCAGTGCTATACTAATTTATTTATATGACATGACTATAAATAAATGAGAATATTCAAAAAATGAAACACACTGTACAACCCTGTTTCTAGCGGGATTGCTTAGTACATTATAAGGGAGTGATTCAAAGACCACTGTAGTACTGCAGTGACATAAAGTTGAAGGCCTGTGTTGGTAAAACAGAAGGCCATTTATTTTATTTTATTTTATTTTATTTTATTCATTTATTTTACATTTGTTTTCTGGGAAAGTCCCACTGGGTGAATAACCCATTTTCAGCAGAGGCCCAGGGAAAAAAGCTCTGCACAAAAATCAAATAATGAAAGAAAAAGAGTCAAATCGAGGTTACATGAACATATGATAAGGGGATACATAGGAAAAATTCCTTGATAAGACAGACATTGTATATAGTTAGATGACATAACATTTGAACAGTTAGATATACATTATATATACTATTATTTAGTCTTGTCTATTATAGAGTAACTACAGTCTGATGAGGCAAGAGTAAAGTTCATTCACAAATAGATCCTAGACTAAACAGTTTGCTACAATAAATTTTATACATTTTGCAGTAGACAGCTTGTCATTTAGTTTGCATTTGTAAAAGAGAAAATAAGAAATGTGATAAAGGAACTGTGGTGTACAAAATCGAGGGAGGTATAGAGGTAGTGCTGGCAATAGAGTAGGACAGCAAGGAACAGTGACAGGAAGGTAAACAAAAAAGTAAGACAGAGAGGATTGTTGTTGTTTTTGTTTTTTGTTTTTGCTGGCGTTATTTATACTGGGAGGTGAGGTATATTGAAGAAGAGCTAAGCTAACCAGGTTTGCTTCATGAGCAAAACCATGTACTTCATAAATGGGTTTTCAGTATTTTTTTAAAACTGAATGGTGTTGGTAGTGGAGCTAACTGTTTGAGGGAGTAAGTTTCAAAGCCTGGGTACATGATTTGAGAAGAGAGAGCCTCCAGCAGTCTTCTTAGATTTATTAACTTTTAACAATGATTTATTAGTGGAGTGTAGAACTTGATCATTTGAGTAGCGTTCAATTACGTTTTGGAGAACTGGGGTTTTATCTGGTTGGTAAAGTAATTTCTGAGCTGTGATCAACTGATTATAAAAAAGTAGTTGTGTAGTAGCTTCAGCCAAGAGAGTTGTCTCAGGGCTAGACAGTGGTGTGATTGATAAGCAGAATGCATTGCAAATTTTCCTAATTTATTATAACAATATTCGAGTTTACCCAAGTCTGACCTCTTCAAGGTTGCAAGTATTGCAGAAGCATAAAGCAGGGTAGAGAGAAGGTGTGTTCTTGAGATAGCGATCCTAGTTTTGTTGGTTAGGAATTTCTTATTTCTATAAACTATGTCTAGCTTGTTAAGAACATTTTTTATATTGGGGAACTATGTATGTTAAATTTCATGTTGTTGTCATTTATGATTACGAAGAGTTTTGCAGAAGATATTGGTGCAATAGTTGTATTGTCTATAGTTTTGATAAGAAAAGAGGGATGGAAGTCATTGGTTCTAGTGGGATGGGAGATCATAAGTTTAGTTTTACTAGGGTTAAGTATGATTTGGGATTTGGAAAGCCAGGATTCAACATCAAAAAAGGACATATACATGTAGAATTGTCAGCATATTGGGCTAAGGAGGTAAGGGAAGTAACTGTGTTAAGTTTATTAATAAAGGGAATGAAGAGAAGGGGACCAAAAGTAGAATCCTGAAAGGACCCCCATTATTACTGGCAGTAGTGGGGTAGCTGCTTTTTTCCCATTTTACTGCTTGTTGGTGACATGTTAGATAGTTTCTGAAACATGTAAGTACAGACTGAGGTTAAGGTTAAAGAGTTCCATTAGTAGTTTGTCATGGGAGACAGCGTCAAAAGCATTTGACAGATCAAGGAAAATGGTTGAAATTACTTTGCTTTCCTTCCTATACTGATTTATAGTCTTAGTGAAACTAAGAAGGGCAGTTGCAGTACCATGATTAGGTTTAAATCCATGTTGTGTTGGGGCTAATAGGCTAATTGTTGAGAAGTAGTTCAGAAGCTGAGAATGTATACACTTTTCTAGAATTTTGGATAGCTGGGGCAGTATGGCAATAGGCCTATAATTAGAGCGCTCTGTAGATTGCCACCTCTATGTAGGGGGATTATGTATGAAATTTTCCAGAGAGATTGGATTTGCTGTTCGGAGATAGAGAGGTTGATAAGAATTGATACAGGGTAGGTGATAGCATCAGCACAAAACTTTAGATATTCGGCTGGTAAGTTGTCAGCTGCTAAAGTTGTTTGTTTAGGTTTTCTGAGAAGGTTTTTTATGTTATTTGTTAAAATAGGCTGGAAGGAAAAAGTATTTTCATTGCTGTTTAATGCAAAGGTTGGTGGTGAAGGTGAGGAGCTGCTATTTTTGGAGAGTGACAGTATGATTTCAGTGAAGTATTTATTAAACTGCCATAGAACTTAGGTTGTTTGAGGAAGAGAGGTGTGGGGCTGATGCTTGGCTGGGGTGTAGGGTTGTATTTACTGCAGACCAGAATTTTTGGGGTTGTTTTATGTTTCATTTGGATATTGGTGTAGTAGTTTATTTCTGAGCTCTTGGTATGCTAGACAATTAAGCTGAAATTTATCACTCTACCATCTTACTCAGGCCTTATCTCTCCATTTGAGTAGAGCCCTAATTTTCTTAGTTAACCAAGGAGCATAGTCTGATGTTGACCTTATTGTTCTGGGTGGTGCTAATTTGTCAAGTATATTGAGGAAGATGGAGTTGAGATATCTAATGGCCTCGTCTAGGTGTAACACCTTTGGATGAGTCCAGCTGCAATGGCTGAGTATAGACATAAGGTATTGAGGGTTGAAGTTTCTTTTGTTTCGGATATGATGATACATGGTGTGTTTGAGAGGATGTGTATGATGCCCGAGTAAGTAGGCTGGTATGTATTTGCTAAAACTGCCAGGAAGATATCCATAATACCAAGAATGGGATGGTTTGTTAGTTAGGGTCCAGTCTAGTATGGACTGTATGTTTGAGGTTTTGCATATTCTACTAGGAGTTTGAATGATTTAGGTAAATTTGTGTAGGTCAATATGGTTATTTGGTTTCTTTGAGTTACACATGAGCTAATTGGTGTTAAAATCACCCATTATGAGTGTTTCTTGGGAGAATGTTTTTGATGTCCATTCCAGTATATCTATTGTGGTTAGGTTGTTGCCAGGTGGATTGTATTTTCTGGGTCTATATTACGTTATCAAATTGTCATAATATCAAAAACGTAATAGTCGACCCTGAAATATCGAAGTGTAAGTTTGTTGAAGTCTGAAAATGTTGAAATTCTGCTTGTCAAAGTGTAATAGTTGGCCCAGTGGAATTAAATGACATACAACGCATATACAAACTGGTGTCACAGTCATTAAAATATGTCTTTGTAATTAAATATTTATTAGGGTCAGGGTTAAGGCTAATTCTACTCTTGATTTTATATCTGTCATAGCTATGTTATTGAAAGTGTAGTGGCCTACAGATGTACAGACTTGCGGTATTTCATTTGAGCAAATTGTTTGTTTTCCCTTTGATTCTATTTACCATTATATGACAGAATTCAGAACCAGTGCGGTTAGATAGTAAACCAGAGGATTCCCATAATGTACTTTGGTTTTATACTGAGGGAACAGTTTTAGAGAGTGCACTCCCATAATGTATTTTTTTTTTATACTGAGGGGACAGTTTTAGGGAGTACATTCCCGTAATGTAGTTTGGTTTTGTACTGAGAGAACAGTTGCAGAGAGTGCAATACTTTCATTTTTCTCTGTGTTATAGTAGTGTCAAATCAGACATGCTTGTGGTGTAAATAACTGACTGATGACTGACTGGTTGTCACATTTCTTTTCCTAACACTATTACTTTTGGAAACAGACATTTGTGTTGCTCGCAGTATATGGGGCATTCTCTTTTCTTACATTTCATGAATAATTAATCAGACACAGGTTCGTGTTGTGAAGCTGGCCAATTATAATGTTTTGATATTATGAATCTCATTCTTTTTTGCATTCAATGTAGTTGCACATCGATATTTTAGGGTCGACTATTACATTTTCGATATTATGACAATTTGATATTGTACTACAGACCCTATTTTCCTACTATGACTGAATATTTTTTGGAATTAATTTTTAGTTTAGTGTAGAGCATTTTGGCATTATTGAAATCTGGGGTAGTTTGTTCAAATGGATGTAATATGACTTTATTTATAAATAATATTGCTATTCCTCCACCTCTTTTGGACTTTCTGTCTGCTCTAAGAATTATATAGCCTGGAGGAATAACTTCACTGTCATCAATATTTGACTTCAACCAGGTTTCAGTTAGCTGTACTATATCTGGTGAATAGAGTGAAAGGGTAGTATGGAGTTAATGAATTTTGTTAAGGATGCTTCTGATATTTATATTTATTAGAAAACGATTCGATCCATTTCTAGATAGGTTTAGTTTGTTTTGAGGCAGTGAGGATGAAGTGTTTATTAGAGATGTGGAGGTTGTGGGCCCAGGGTTTGGATGGACATCACCACTAACTGCAGGATGGGATGCTATATTTACAAGAGTGTTAAGGAATTCAGTTATATATTTGTCACACCTGAGGGAGATGTGTGGTGAGACTTGAAGAGGTTTTATGGTACAGGAGAAATGATCAAGAAGTTTAAGTTTGTAGATAGCTGGTGATATCATAACATGTGTGAGATTTATTTGATGTGGGCAAGGGGATAGAGTTCCATGGTGGGACTGACAAACATTTAGTTGAGAGTGAGAGGAAGTTAGATGAGTAGCTAGTGTGAGAATTAAGAGTGTTGTAATATATAGGGGTATCATTTTGCTATGTACTAATTTTGGTGAAGAGATTAGTTATGAAGTATAGTTATTAGGCATCTTTAAGTTTTTGGCAGCAAATTTAATTTAAAATAAGTGTTAAACAGATACAGTGAATATATATTAGTGGAGCAGATTGTGAGTAGGTAAGAGTATGGTGATATTTTATTTATGTATGTTAATATAGTTAAGTATGTTTATATAGTTAAGTAATGGAGATAGATTGCTCTTAGTTAGAGATTGGGATCATTCTAGGTGTGGTAGAGTAATTAGCAGGCAGATGGTTTTGGACATTGTATTGTATTAGGGCTGTTAGGGAGGGTGGGTTGGATAGACTGTGTGTGCGATAGGTGGGAGTGGCTTGTTTAAAATAAATGTAGTTGTAGAGGGTGTGGGTGAGAATTGGGGGTAGGGTAGGATAGGGGAGCATAGTGAACCCAAGCAAAGTGAGGGGAAATGGAGCAGGCAGATACATGGTTACAAAAACAGCAAAAGTAAAGAAAAACAATCAGTAAGCAGGCCAATACAATAGCTGCTGTTGCATGTAGTCTGTACTTGACAAATAATAGTTTAGTTTCAAAGTTTGACTGTGAGGACCCCTATGGTGCTTAAAGCAGAGAATGGAGATGATACTAGTGGAGGCAATGACCTACTTCTAATAGTAAAGAAACAAGGCTAAAAAATTATGAGAAGGGGAAAGTGTTCTAAAAACAAAGGCCTTTGCTTTTGTTTTCCTGTTTCAACTACTAATAATTTTTCTACAAACTGTATCTTTTGATGGTAATAAAAAAAAAAAAAACTGTGAAAAAGTAAGACAGGAGTGAGGTGTACTGAAACAGAGGGGTGGAGGAATTGATTCATTACCAGCTCTTGTGCACTCTACTATGTTATTAACTTAAATTTCAGGGTAATAATTAATTTAATAATTAATGTTTGCAGGACAATGGGAAAGTAACATGCATCTGGTTTCTTGAGCTTTCTAGACTAGGGCATATTTTCAACAGTATAGAGAGTGCAAGGAAATGTACTTTAACCAGGGAAGGAACAATTTGCAAAAGGAATTTAATATATAGCACAACTGAAAAAGAGAGGAAATGTATGTAAAAATATAGTAGTAAAAATATAATGAATACCTAAAAGGCAAAGCAAATGAAGAGCCTTAAAGTGTTACACCATAAGCTGTACTTCTAAAACAATTTTCCATAGTGAACTATACTCTCTTTATTATCACAACAACTTGTATTAATATCATACAGTATAGAGAAATGGCTATGAAATGGTTTTAGCAAGTATGCTAACACAGTTACACCAGCATATGATGATTATCACTGTTACATACCAAAATCAGTCTAAAACTTTACATCCGTACCCTACAAACAATCAGTCTTACATTAAGAAGCCTGTTCAGCAAATACAGGACAACTACTGTGCTGGAAAATAAGCAGCAAGGGGACTGTTCACAGTAAAAACAATTTCTTATGGGGAAAAATACTGTTCCTGTTTGAAACAAACTAGCAGAGCCTATGTAGTTGTATACAAGCTAATAGTCACAGCAAGGTCTTCTTTGTGATACAAAAAGTATTAAGTAAATCAATCTCCCACCTGTTTTAACAACTACATAAAGTAGGAGTCAGCCAGCGCTATGCAACTGCCTAACCTAGGCAAAGTCTGGTAGACTCTTAGTCCGTATACATCCTACGTTATAACAAATGTTGTTAGCAGCTACTGACCTGAGTCAAGTCAAAGCAATTTGAAAAAAAAAACTTAATTGCTTGTTAAAATCAGAAAAGGATATTGGTATTGAGCACACAGAACATACACCGCTGATGGAGTACAGGAAACAGGAGAAGAATGTTTAAAAATGGTGCCCATTTAGCAACCCAAAAAAATAAACTTTTGTGTTATGTATGAAAGGGTGTGGAGTCACTAGTGGAATCTGGCTTAACCTAGGAGAGATGTAATTGGTGCTGGGATATTTTAAAGAAGGGTTTATCAGCAGAAGTGGTTAACAAAACAGCAAGAGTAAAAAAGAACAATCTGTAAGCCAGTCAGTACAATAGCTGCTTTAAGGTATAGCCTACACTGACCAAATAATAGTTTAGTTAAAAAGTTTGACTATGAGGAGCCCTATGGTGTTCAGAGCAGAGAATGGAGATGATACTGCTGGAGTCAATGATCTACTTCTACTAATAATAATAAAAAACAAGGCTAAAAAATTATGAGAAGGTGGAAGTGTTCTAAAAACAAAGACAACAACCTATTTCTTGGAGTAGCCTTTGTCTTTTTATTTCAGCTACTAATAATTTTTCTACAAACTGTTTCTTTTAGTAGTGTTAAAAAAATATATATATGTATATATATATATATATATATATATATATATATATATATATATATATATATGTATATGGGAAAGTAAGAGAGGAGTGATGTGCATAAAAACAGAACAGTGGAGGAAATGATTCACAGCCAGCTCTTGTGCACGCCACTATATTAACTTAAATTTCAGAACAACAATTATTTTAATAACTAATGTTTGGAGAACAATGGGAGAATAACATAAATCTGTTTCTTGAGCTTTCTGGGCTAGGCTACTTTGCAACAGTATACAGTGTGTAGTGAAACATTCTTTAACCAGTGAGGGGAACCATTCACAATAGGAATTTAATATATAGCACAGTTGCTAGTTAAAATCAGAAATTGATATTGGTGGTAAGCACACAGAGCATGGACAGCTGATGGAGTAGAGAAAACAGGAGAAGAATCTGGCACAACTCTCCATAACACTGCGCCTCCAAAAGAACCACCAGTGACTGATACTTGGGTTGAAACATTGATTGACCCCCTGGGTCTGACCGGCAGCCAACCATGCCAAAAATTCATCATTTGCACTTCCCAGTGAGTTCCTTCCCTTGTGAGTCATTCCTCATTTCTTGCTTATTTTCCAGTCTTCCCCATCATCAGTTGAACACCCTTTGCATGTATGTATGTATGCATGTCTCCACTTACTGCCCTCTCTAACTACTGTGTGTATGTGTGTGCATGTGTGTGTGTGTGTGTGTGTGAGTGTGTGTGTGTGTGTGTGTGTGTGTGTGTGTGTGTGTGTGTGTGTGTGTGTGTGTGTGTGTCACACCTGCCTTTCTGTGTTTGTGCTCCATATTTGTCTACTACCTATCCTTAAAAACTCTCCCCTAAATGTAGCCATTTCACACAGCATTCTTCTCCTTTTAGTAAATAACAGAAGGGGATACATTCTATAAAAATAACCTCCCCTCACCATTCCTACCATATGGTTAACATCTGTCTGTTCCCCTGCACCTGTTGTTCCCCTTTTGCTACTATCCTATCTGCTCTATGGCCATGCTAATTATATGATGAGCAAGGTTGTTGTTTTTCTGTGCAGATCCACATTGTTCTATCTGTTGGTCACTGTGGTAAGCTGTGATTTCCTTCCTGTGGCTCTCTTCTGCTGGCTACAGCTATGCACATGCATTGCATTGCATGCAGTAGCCTGTGCTGACTCAACCATGGCAGCATGGCTTAGCTATCATATCCTTCATATCTCCCATGTATACTTCTTTAATGCTGCTCCTGCCATATGCTGCTATAGTGCTATTCTTCATGTTGCTGCTATGTTTCTGTTTTCAGCATGCAGCAACCTGCCTGCTGTTTGTATCATTAGATCCCTGGTATTTCATGCAGCATGTTCCTTAGATGTTAGAGCTGTGGAAGTGCATAGCCTTTGTCTACAAATTCCACTATTCTTTAGGTCCAGTGTTTCAAAGTATGCTTGATCTTAAAATATCAGAATGTAATTCTTGAGCTAAGGATCACAAGCATTTCTGTGTGAATGGGACATCTTGAATTAAACAACAGATCTGTATGCTGTCCCAGCATTATAAATTTCATCTGCATGCTGCCATGCCAGAATGTGTGCCATGCAACTTCCATGCCTACAAGGCTGACAGTGGAAGCAGACAGCAGCAGACAGATAGCAGCAAAGTTCTACTCTTCACCAGCTTTTCACCTATGACTGGCTCACCCTCTTCTAGGCATCAGTTAGCTAGTAGCACTATAGATATATAGAACAGTTTAACCTTAGATGTTACGGTGTCTCTTCTGGAAAAGAAAAAGCAAGTGTTATTTAAAGGTAAGTAAAACTGGATAAAATGTGTTAGCTAGAAACCAGAATTCAACAATGTGGGCTGTTTACTGCTGCTACAGTAGGTATACTGCGCATCAGCTGTACCAGTCAGTAGTTTCATGCAGAACTGTAAGATACAAAAAACAATATAACACCCTATGGATTATGCTAATTGGTGAAATTTAGTCTGTTTGTAACATAACAATGCTTAAATCATATGCAATTACAGAGAGACATTAACATTTACTTCATTTATGTGGAGGTTTACAAGTGTTTGAAAAGACTAAGTTGATTAACTTAACACATGGGTTTGTAATTCTCAGGTAAATGGTGTTAAAGAAACACTATAGTTTTAGGTTGCATCATTTTATATGCTAAGTTCACCACTTGGAGTCTTGCATGCATGTTAGGTGTCTTTCCACTGTTAGGAGTATGAAATGTTTTATATAAATTTTGCTTCTTCTGATTAATTCTGTATTTCCATTTTTTATTTTTTGACTATTTCATCTTCTACTGTTGTTTTCCTCTCTGACCATTGCTTCTCTCCCTATCCACTTTCTTTGGTTTTACTATTTGCTGTAACTATACTTCTGAATGTCCTATGTTCATTTGGAGCTATGGCTACATTTTGTGAATCAAGTTGCCCCTTATTTATCATATTTACATACATCTATGAGTTTTAGAACATGGAATTATGTTGTTGATTATAACCTTGAGACATTATTAAATTATTCTTTTATCATGAACAGTTTCTTTATTTTCAGAGACTTTACCTCTTAGGGGTCCTTAACACCCCAAAAATAAGCAAATAAATACATAAATGAATGTATAAATAAATAAAAATAATTGCTTATCTCATATTAAGCATAACATTTTTACTGCATTGCTTAGGGTTTGTAGTGACATTTTTAGTCACATTTTCTTACAAATATTCATATGTAATTTTTTTTATTTTATTTGTATAGAAAATCATTTTGTTTGGAAAATGTATTTTTCTTGTTCAATGTTTGGGCCCAGCTCCAAAAGATTGCTCTCTGCGTAGGTAATAGCAGGTCTTTTGGAATATGGCTACTGGTGTAAGCCTATTTACAGTATGTATAGGACTTATTCCTAAGTAAGTCACTTACACTGACTGCAAGTTGTCAAAACTTTTTCAGATGATATAAGAATGCCATTTGGTCTTGATAAATGTGCAAACGCATCCTTTAAAGCAGGAAAACTGCAGCACCAAGAAAACATTAGACAAGCATGTGATATAAAAGAACTTGAACAAGAGGGAGTGTATAAATAAATAAGGATGATTCATGCTCGCCAAATGATTTATAAAATTCACTGCATACCAAGATTATATATTCCCCATTAAGAAGGAGGCTTGGTCCTCCATGAAATTGATTACATGTATAGAGCTGCAGTTGTGGGACTGTACACATATCTGCTGACCTCACAAGACATAAACGTAATAAAGTTTTGAAACATGAGGAGAATACATCTAAGATTACTTCTCTGCTTAATCTAGCAGAAGCATATTAGAGTCAAGCAGGAATGGAAATCAAACTAGAAGTAGATAAAAATCAGGCAGCAACTGAATGTGCCAAAAAACAAAAGAAAGAATATAAGGTGAAGCACCAGATGAGAAGGCAAGAAATGTGGAAAATGCAATAATATAGTTGCAAGTATAGGAAACATTTGGAAGAACCTCATGTTGATCAGGATCAAACACAGGAATGGTTAAGGAGAGGTGAATTCAAACTATGAGATGAAAGGTTAATATTGCTGGCCCAAAATAGTGGGCTACATACACATTGGTTTACAAAGTCCACTGAACATGTGGTAGAAACAGACAAATGTAGGTTTTGTAAAACAGAATTGGAAACAGTTGCACACCTTGTTGCTGGTTGTGATATACTAATGGCAGAAGGACTGTATACTGAAAGGCATAATAATTTGGCAAGACTGTTGCACTGGGGATTGTGCAAACATTATAGTATTGAAGTGGCTGAAAAACACTGGAAACATTAGCCACAAAGCATCATAAAAAATTATGGTCTACATCACATGGGCTCACTCACTACCAACAGTTCAAAAGATAGATGCTGAAAAACCAGATTTAGTGGTCCATGAAAAGAAGACAAAAGTAACATTGATCATTGAAATTGCCACACCCCATGACTACAGTGTCTTGCGTACAAAGAGACACAATGTCATAAAATATCAGGATTTGCAGGAAAAAATGAGAGCAATGTGTAAGAAAGATACCCAGACAGTTCCAATAGTAGTAGGAGCAACAGGTCTTATAAAATACAATTTAAAATCATATTTAGATATGTTACCAATCCATGTAACCCCATACAAATTGCAGAGGGAGTCATTACTAGACACACTGAGGGTGCTGCGAAGATCATTTCTGGCTGACATCAAAGACTGAAACAATACTAATTTCATGAACTTTAATTGTACTATGACTTAAGAATGGGGGTCCATTCCTGCCATGGTATTAGAAACCCAAAAGACTTGGATAAATTAAAAAAAAAGAGCAAGGATTTTGGAAACGGGACAGACATATTCTTTGAGTAACTCTTTTGAAATCTGGCCTTTTCTTTCCCTTTAAGAACAGAATTAACACACATATATTTTTGCAGAGATGTTAATTTCAGGTTCTACTTCTTTCTCTCCTGTCCACTTGAAGAATTCGGCTATTTTCCTGGGTTGTCCTGCCACATTTTTCCAGCTCTGTTTTTGTGAACTGTTGTGAGAGTTAATATCACTTACTCAGCAGTCTTGGGAATACAACCCCAGAAAAAAATAAATTCAGAAATGATTACCCTTCTGCCCAGCTGGAGAGGAGTAGAGGCGATACCTCTATATCTGTGTCTGGACAGGCATCACAGTTATATTCCTTGAGTTCCCCTGTTTATGGCAAGGTAGCATACCTAATGGCTACTCTTTTTGTCAGCATTTAAATGATAACTGAATTTTGTGGTGTATCTCATACCTCTGAATTCTTTAAAAGAAATGAAGACCACCATTTCAGTCTCTTAGTAAAGGGAGTACTAATCAAATGTGACATGCATCATATTATAATTTTACTTTAACTACTTTGTGATGCTCAAAACTCTTCTATTTCCTTAAAGATTTAATAAAATAGGTCACTGAGCACTGAAAGCGCACTTCCCACTGAGCTGAACTGCTATTATATGAACACAATTCAAATCACATAAGGCCATTTATAGTTCATGCTGGTTAATGACACATAAATGTGATAACTGTTTTGAGGTACAATGCATGCAGACAGAATGTCATGATGTTCTGAATTTAAAGGCTGGTTCAGCAAACATTTCTTGTAATTCTAAGTACTAAGCACTTATGATTTTGACAATCATAAAATTAATTCAGTTTAATTCTTAATTCTATGTGCAACAAACAACTCCCCAAAGTTAGACTTATCAGCTTCTATAAACTAATTTAATTTCTTGTTGAAATCAGATCAGTTTTTGGAAGTGTTAACAATTAATGACATATTTATCTTCATTCGTTGGCTACATTTATGGTTTAGTTTATGAGTGTGTCAACAATTTTTTTCAGTTATTAGCCTTTTTAATATTGTACCTATTGCCTAATACTTCATCATACATACCAGATTATTGACAGTGAATGCATAACTCATGATTGCCATCTCTACAGATGTGTTTGTGACCATAAAAGAGCATAGGATCAGTGGTTCCCTAAGCACATTTTTACCTATTTTATTCTGGATGCTAGGAACTGAGTCATAAAAACAGCTTTGAACAGGACTTTCAAGATGGCTGCACACTGAGTAACAGCTTGCTTCTAGATCTGCCTGTGTGAAAACAGAAACTTAGCAGAGAAGGCCAGTAGACTTGTGTTTATGGGTAAATTTCGGTAACTGGATTGTAAGTGCACTGCCTGGATGCCGGGAATAAAGAAATACAGAAGACCTGAAAAAAAATCAGCTACATAAAGTGAGAAGAAACACTGACTGTGGAAAGTTCTGCAGCTGTTCAGCAAAAAGCAATGCAGCCTTCAGAGATGACGTCCACTAACCTATAGGAAGCTATAAGACAAGTGCATGCAGACATGATTAAAATAAACAAAACACTGATGGAGCATATCAACACAAACAACAAAAGGCTGGAAAAAATGGAGGAAACTTTAAACAGATATTCAAATGAGATGAGATAAAGCTGCAAAAATCAGAGATTGAAATGAAGAATAGACTGGCTGAATATGAAAATGCTCAGAAAGAGATGTTTCAAAAAATAATAGAATTAGAGGACAGAGCAAGTAGGGGAAATCTGAGATTTTCAGTTATACCAGACAAGCCAGAAGGAACAGACTGCATTAATTTTATGAAAGCACAAATAAGCAAGTCGACAGAGTTGTTAGTTGAAAGGGCACATTGTGTGCATGCTCCAAACCTAGCTTTAAGAAAGCAACCTAGAACTTTAATAGTAAAGATGCAATCCTACCAGCAGAAGGAGTTGATTCTGACAAAACTGTGGCAGAAGGACAGAATCCTAAAAGTGGGAGACAGCAGAATGTTTGTGGAGAATGAGTACTCACTGTACACCAGGCAGAAGAGAAGTAAATACATTCCACTATTCAGTGCATGTTGAGATGCAGGTGTGGGATTCAAACTGCTGTATCCAGCTGTCTTTGAGGTATCCTTCCCTGGAGGAACAAAATCAGCCATGTAGCTGAAACACCTGGTGTCCTTAAGGGCTCATTTGCATATATCCCATGTTACCTCAAATACAAGAGATTTTAAGGAATCACACAGCGGAAAATCTAGCTTGGCTAGATTTTTCTTGTAGTTTTTACTGATTGGTTTGTCTATGTGACCTTGTTACTCAGTGTTTTAGTTTTTAAAAATCAAGTATGATGAATTAAGCAAAGTGGCCTAACACAGCCAGTAAGATGTATATATAGCCCCCAAACCAATAAATGTGATATAACTTTTTATCATACAAATGTTTGATCTGTGTATGGACTGTGGACAAATGAAGGGTTGATTTATTAGGAATATGAGCTAAATGTTCTACTATGCAATTAATACATTTCATATTATAGCAATAACCCACGCCTGGGTGTGGGTAATGCTAAATTTACCCACGGTTGGTAAATTTAGCATTACCCACACCCAGGCGTGGGTTATTGCTATTATACCATGACATTATTTAAGAAAAGAAACTATTCCTTTTCTTAAATAATGGCATAGTATAATGCCTGTTTACTGCCCTTCCGCAGATGCCTGGCATCCGCGGCAGTTCTGATGTACTGCGCGCCTGCGCAGTACATCAGAGCTGTGGGCAAAAGCAACGGAGAAAGCAAGATCTCCGTTGCTTTTTTTTTAGTGTCTCGCTATGTTAAATGAGTTTAACATAGCGAGACAGTTTTAAAATAAGCAACGGACATCTCCGTTGCTTATTTTAAAACTGTCTCGCTATGTTAAACTCATTTAACATAGCGAGACACTAAAAAAAAGCAACGGAGATCTTGCTTTCTCCGTTGCTTTTTTTTAAACACTGTCTCGCTATGTTAAACCCATTTAACATAGCGAGACAGTAGAGTTATACTAATGGAAAAAAGTCCGGGGGACCGGACCTTTTTCCATTAGTATAACTCGATTTACAACGGGCACGCTGGCCAATCAGCGTGCACGTTTTGGGGGGATCATGGTATAATAGTAAATTAAGCATACTGTATCACAGATCACTCTTTGGACAGCAGCCGAAGTTAACTACAACAGAATGATTAAAACTGTTGTAATTGTTTGCTGTATCTCCTATTTAAAATGTCAGTTTGTTTTTATTTTGTCAATTAGTAATTACAAATAGCTATTCTTATTTTTTCTTGGTTCTTCAACGTTTATATTTTCACTAACCGAAACAGTATAGATTATGTATTCAAATAGTAAAACCTGACATTTTCTCAGGCATTCTTTAGGTTGTAACATTCATAAAGATCAGTTGAATTCAACTGATCTCTGACTGAATTCTCATGTTTTGAAGAAATTCATGTATTTTTTTAGAATGCTTACCATTTATTAGGTCACAACTGTTTGTCCCATTTTGTGAAACATATCTGTTAGTCTGCTTTCTGAAAGTCTTTACATTTTATGCACTTTAGTGACATTTTCAGGTAATCAACTTTATTCTAGTAAGCAACTGTGCTATTCTCTGTCTCTCTCTCTCTCTCCACTCTAACTGCATAAACTCTATAGCTACTTACAAAACTAGATCAAAGTGCGAACTGAATAAAAAGTTTAAAGTACCCACCAGGCAAAGACTGGAAACCCTAGAGGCATCCATGTTGAAAGAAAAACTCAAAGCTAAGATAGGTAAGAAATCTAAGAATGAGGCTCAGAGCAGGGGAATAAGGGCAACAACTTCAAAAAGTCTACAATTTTGCTTCATCTGGAGAAATTTTGTTGCAGAAAGACCACAAAATACCACAAGAAAAAAATAATTGAAAAGGAAATGTAAATAAACTGATCACAGTTTGTTACTTATAAATTAATTTCTCTGATTATTACATAGGACAGATTTGCTTCATCTTATATGTTAGAGAGAGAACTTACGGCAAAACGAAAGGAGCAAAAATACTCCAACATAAAATGTTGCATCAGTGAAGCTACATTCATCTGTGGCAGCTTTGCTTTAAACTAACCATAAGAGGATAATCAAATGATATGTGACCACCTAAGAATTGCATTTATTTATTTTTTTTGAAGAGTGTTAACATACTATGGGATTGGTCTAATGTCTTCCTGAAGTTAGTGACCTTTCATCTGCCTTAAAGGTGAAAAGAGTTGGCAAAGAGAAATCTGACCAGAAATAAAAGGAATAGTGCAAATCAGTTGCAGAATCCTGCAGTATATAGCATACATATGGTACAAGTTCTTCCTCTGAGGCTTCTTCCGAAGATATTATTTTTATAGCAAAAGTAAATCTAATGGAATAATTTTATAATTATGGTAGAAAAAAGATTTTTCTCACAAAAGAAGGAATTTTGAACTCATGGTGATAGAATAACCACAAATGTTATTCCCTTGATCATGAACTTCCTGCTAAAGATAGTCTAACGCCTATACAGACATAAATTCTGCATCTAGTGAGGAATATGGAATCTTTTAAAAATTCCAGCAATAGGGTAGAACCAGAAATGGGATACTTGGATCATGTATGTATTGCTTGTGAAATAATTTTAAATCACTGCAGGTGATAAAATATATCAGAAGTGGTAAGAATAGTTTAATAAGCTGCCTATGGAGCTATGCAGAAGGAAATGATAATACCACAAAGAATAGCAATAGTGCCAAATTTTGGAATATGTTTTAAAGAGTTTCGTAGAAGCTTTACCAGCTAGTTAAGCACCTAGTGGCTTTAAGAAGTTACCAGGTAAACTCTGTCGACAGTGATGGTCCAAGTCAATTTACGAGCCCCATAATAAGGGAAAGCACCACTGGCTACTTACACACACACACACACACACACACATATATATATATATATATATATATATATATATGTGTGTGTGTGTGTGTGTGTGTGTGTGTGTGTGTGTGTGAGTGTGTGTGTGTGTGTGTGTGTGTGTGTGTGTGTGTGTGTGTGTGTGTATATATATATATATATATATATATATATATACACACACACACATATACGTATATATATATATATATATATATATATATATATATATATATGTATCTACTTCAGATTACCAACAGCTCAGTACACTGACACTCAAATCACCAAGCCCAAAACACAAACAGTTCAAACACCTGACACATCACATACCCGACACACAGAACACTGACACTACAAAATCCCAACTAACCTCCCTACAATGTACCATGAACAGCACA
Organism: Protopterus annectens; assembly: GCF_019279795.1. Taxonomy (NCBI): domain Eukaryota; kingdom Metazoa; phylum Chordata; order Ceratodontiformes; family Protopteridae; genus Protopterus; species Protopterus annectens. Next base: position 1,446,379,037 of record NC_056739.1, on the reverse strand, counting down.
CACAAACACCATACATAAAAAAAAGCAAAATCATTCCAAAGAAATCTACCTATTTCCCCTCACCCACACCTTGTCCAGTAACCAATAAATGTAAATCCTGAGCAGTTACAACTAAATATTCATGACAGTCTCCATACCACCGAAATAAATATCCATACCAAACACGAGAAACATGAATAACCTTCACTACAAACCTTGCTTTCAACATTTTTGCAGGGGGACTACACCCCTCTGCACCCCCCAAACTCCCTGCTACTTAAAGATACCAACTCCAAGATTGCACTACAATGTGAACAAGAGTAGATTTCCTCTTCTGCTCAGCTTTGACGGTCAGGCATTCGGACGTTGTTATTATGAAGTTTCACTGATGTGAAACTCTGATGTTTTGGGCTCAGAGATTTGACTGCCAGTCTACTGAGATGTCAGTAATCTCATGTAGACCCATATTTTCCTGTCCCCCTGTCAAGCAGAGCCACAGATCCCTGGGGTGAATTTCCTATTTTCCTTCCAATCATCAAGACTTTTCTTGAAGACTGCTAGTTAAGAGCTTTGTTTGATATAGATAGGTAGTTTGTTCCAGAGTATGGGAAGTCTCTGGGACAGGAATCTATCCCTCCAGCATGTTCTGTTCATAGGGTCAAAGGTTCATAGGTGTGTACTAGGCTAACGGCCCTGGAGCCTTTACAAGCCTAGTCCACAGGATTACCTGGAATTGTGCCAGCCAACCTTTGTTCTCAGTGCATCTGTCGAGTAAAGCCACCAGAGTTATCCCCAGGATGAATTTTCTGTTTCCCATCCACTCATCAAGATTTCTCTTGAAGAGGGTCAGTGAGGTACTCTGCTTGACATGTATGGGAAGTCTGTTCCGTAGCATGGGTTGTCTCTGGGTTATGAACCTGTCCCTCTAGCATGTTCTGTTGATTGTGGTAATGAGGTTGAGATGTGGAGGGATTTGGATTTCTTTAGATGTAGCATTTCTAACAGAGCTGGGTCAGACATGGCTTTGTAAGTCAAGCAGAGATCAGCTCTAAGTAGGCAATATGAGACAGTGAATAGTTGGAGTTTTTTGAGTCTGTCCATATAGGACAAGTGTTTAAGGCCTAAAATCCTCTTTGTGAGGTACTTTTGTGGACTTTATTCCTTTCCCATGTGGTGTATGAAGTTCCCATAATGCACCTGGATTTTTCTGGTGCCAAGGCCTTCAGCATTCAAGACCTAATTTATAGAATAACTTCCTCCACTGGCTGTGGGAATTCTCCACACTGCCTGGATTCCAGAGGTTTCTAAAAAACACATTGATTTAAACTAACATTTGCCTTGTGGTTTATTTCTAGATTCCATTTTTATATTCATCACTCATCTAAGCCTACTAGCCACCCCCTTTATTTTGCTTTGACTTGCCTTGTTTATGATGTTTATTATTATTGCTATTATGAGTTTTATAGCATTATTATAGGAACTTCTATTTTAATGCTGTCCTGATTTGTCTTCTTTCTATGTTATCATATAGTTTTATTGTTCTTATTGTCTGTTTGCATATCATTCCCACAATTTTTGTTATTACAATTGGTGGTGGAAAACACCTAAATGGACTTGAACTTGACTCAGTATTAGCATACAATACAGTTCCCATGATACCTGGAGGTTTGTTTGTCTTTTTGGCTTTTCCCGGTTAAGGGTCACCACAGTGGAACTCCGGTCTGCTAATGATTGGCAGTAGATTTTTATGGTGCCGAGGTGCCAGCGGAGGCACACCCATTCACGCATATCTTTCAAACGCCATTCATGTTTATTATGTTGACAAGGTTTAGATCCCTAGAGTGTGTAACTCGGAGGGACTTCTTTAAGTGGAGCATGTCCAACAGCTCTGGGTCTGACATAGCTTTGTATGTTAGGCAGAGGTCGCCTCTGAGTAGGCAATATACAACGGAGTAAAGCTGGAGTTTTTTTGAGATGGTCTGCATAGGGCATCTGTTTGAGGTTGGTAATCCTGTTTGCGAGGTATTTCTGTGGCCTTTCCAGTTGTTGTAGATGTCTTGTGAGGTACATACCAAAAGGGGTGTTGCACTCAATAATGGGTCTAATGAGTGACGAGTAGAAGGGAACAATGACCTCTTTTTTCCTGGATGAGAAACCTTTTGTAATGAGGTGTGCCCATAGAAGAATTTCCTGACTACTGTGGAGATGCGATTATCAAAGGAGAGACTTTTGTCCACCTGTGTCCCAAGGTCTCTTATCACACTTTCGATGTTAAGTACACTACCACCTATGTGATAGTTCATCTTGGCCACAGAATTTTTACCAAAGGGGATGACAATGCACTTTTTGGCATTGAGCTTGAGGCCATGGCTTTGACACCAGGAATCTGTCTCAGTCCATACAGTTGACAATAAAAATACATTTTTGTAAGCTTCTTAGCTGTATGTTACAGATGGGAAAAGTGTTGACAGTACTTCAGTTTCTGTTTTTAGCTTTCTCTCCAAAAAATTAAAAAAAAATATGGAATTTATAGAACATCTGCCTTGGTTTTAGTCCAATTAAATAATGTTCAGCTAAGCTGCAGGGATATATACCCAAATATTATACGTGAGGAATCATGCAGTCCAATAAAGGGCATTATACCTTGTGATGTGTCTGGTTCAGATGGTCTGAAAGGTAACATTTTCAGTGAGATAATTGTGCTCCAGGTTACCTGCTTGTAGTATCTTTTCTGCTATAGACTTTATATACGGTATGCTCCACATAGGTTCATAGGCGTGTACTAGGCTAATGGCCCTGGAGCCTATACAAGCCTAGCCCATAGGAAATTACTGCAGTTCCAGTACCCAGAGGTGGTAATGAGGGTCTGGCAGGAATTGTTATGCAAATGGTGCAACAAGCATAGGTGGAAATAATTTGAAGAAAAAAATGTGCTCCAATTACTTTTTCATTCATTTAAAAAACTTCTGGATATTAATCATCATGGTTTCCTTGTTGGCTGGCTATGTTTAAAAGTTATTACATTTTTTTTAAATCTCAAAGAAGCCCTTAACATAGTCAACTAGCTGATGTCATCTATTTGGCTTTAGCCAAATCAGTAATCCCATTCTGTGTTGACTTTTGACAGTAATTTAGACATTCTATCTTGGCAGCTGACTGGCTTTATGAAACAGTTGTCAGGTCAATACTGGGATCTGAGAGGAGACATATTGCTACCACTGGTATTCCTCAGGGGCCTCTTTTCCAACAATTTTGGTTTGTCCTAGTTATGCAATCTTTTCCTCTTGTATAGAACATAAAATCTCATTTGGTAAAATTGCTGATGGCACTAAGATGGGACGCCAAGCAGGAAAATCTTAAAAAAAAAAAAAAAAAATACCTGTATGAACTTCATTTATAGTTAGGAAAGAATACAGTTTCTTTCAATTCAGCCAATTGTAAAGCATTTTAACTTGGCATAGACATTCAAAGTTATGCACATACCTTAAATGAAGAAGAATAGCCAGAGTTTATACCTGTTAATCAATGCAGCTTTGAAGATAATAATCTCACTCTTATCTGGAAATGCTTTGTCACAATGAACTATGTATTAGGAACCATCAGCTATACAGATAAAGATTCGTTTCCTTTTCAACAGCCACTATTTAGCTAACATACTAAGTATTATAGGACTGTGTGCATCTATGATAATTTTGTTCAGCATTTAAATTATAAAGTCCGAATGAAATCTTTAAAACTGTAATTAATTTATTACAGACTTTTTAAAAGTGAAGCAGTTGCAATATACAGATGTTTTAAAAATTAATTACCGCTTTGAACAATACGTGAAAATGTCAAGACTCACCACCAGGAAATAAGGAATAATAAATATTTTACAGAAATGTTCAACTACATTTCTATGGTGACTGAAAAAAAATCAGCTCATTTTGACAAATGCTGGTATTTTTCTCAACTACATTAAGATTGGCAACTAATTTTCCAACATTAAAGGTCCATCTGGACACTGATTTGGGGATAAAGTAAACTTTACAGTCTCTGACATATACTAGATCCAAGCTCCAGCAAGTATTGAGACTTTGAGCTTAGTGGCCAAGTACATTGAGCACTGAATGCTGAACCATGGTTGGAAATGCAGAGATTATCTTTACAATACTCGTTAAATGCATTCTAAAACCTACACAGAACACAAAATGAAAATAATAGGAGATACCGGAACACGGCTGATAAAATCATCAAACAATTTCATCCAAGTAAAAAGGTAAGCGCTTTCGCAGCCAAAGCTGCTTCATCAGACAATACACTACATTTCCCCATTTCTTATACAACGCTCCAACCAATCACAACATTTCCCAGTACAAATCACTTCACTTGCGCATTCTATCTCTTTCATGCATAAAAAGATTTACAACTAAAACTTGTTCAAAATCAGAAAGAAATGAATGAAAACACATTATAACTACACATAGTTTAGAAACATAATATCTAAACAGTTAACTAATCAATGGTTTATTCACCAGAACAGGTTTAATACTGATTTTGTCATTTAAACCTTTACCCATATTTGCACACATACTGATAATCCATTCTAATTCCTTTGTCTCAACTCTGTTCCTGATTGCCCCTCCTCTATTACTGATCCAGACTTTCTCCATCACCATGAACATGAAGTTACGTGATGCTCCTATATCCATAGTATGCCTAGCTAGAGCATTAATGTCCACCTTTCTGTATGTATCCTATGCATGTTCTCTGACCCTGTCCTGTAATCTGTGTGTGGTCATTCCTACATAAAAGGAGGAACAAAGGGTGCAGTATGCCAGATACACTATATTGGTGGTATTGCAATCAGCTAAAAGCTTAAAGTGCAATGTCTTACTTGTGTCAAGATGCCTGAATGTCCCTGTCCTATCAATATAATGACAGTAATTGCATGAACTGCAGGGAAATGTACCCAAGATCTGTGATGTATTGTGAGTAGTACTTACAGACCCATTCCTAGGGCCACATAAGAGTCTTTTCAAGGATTTCTTATTTTTATATGCATATTTCGTTCCCCCCACTATATTACTAACTCAATCATCTGAACAAATTATGTTCCAATTCTTAGAAAATATATTCTGTAGTAATTTAATACAATTAGCATAAGTTACTGTAACCCTCAGGGGATTATGTTTAGGAACCCTCTCTTCACTTATTTCATAAGAATTTGAAAACTATGGTTGACCTTTATTTCTTCTTAGTGTGGCCATAGTACATGTCACTTGCACAATTTCTCCTTTGTTATTGCCCCTATCTAAACACTTCTTTTCTAGGTGTTGCAATTCTGTAGAGAATATGCTGTCATCTGCCATTAATCTGGATGTCCTTAGTGCTTGTCCCTTAACCACGTTTTTAAAAACATGTTTAGGGTGCATGCTCTGTCTATAGACATAAGTGTTCCTGTAACATTCCTTACGACAGATCTCGGTATGATATTCACCTGTATCTTTACTCTTTATATAGACATCCAGAAATTCAATGGCTCTATTAGAACTCTTAGCAGTAAATTTCAAAAATTGTGTGCTGCTATTAACATCTTGCAGAAATAACTCAAGGTTGGATGCACCTCTCTCCCAAAGAAGGAAGAGGTCATCTACAAACCTCAAATAAAAAACAACACTCCTGGACCAAGCTTCTATCAGAACAAACTGTTGTTCCCATTTAGCCATAACTAGGTTGGCATAGCTATTGGCACAGGAAGTGCCCATAGATACGCCATCCAGCTGTCTATATATGGAATTTTCAAACATGAAAACATTATTTTCTACAATGATTTCCACCACAAAACACAGGAGATCTGTGGTTCGAGCATCATACAATCCATCTTGCTCAAGATACTGTTGTAACAACAGAATACCAATCTCATTGGGAATCACCATAAAAAGTGACTGCTCATCAAGGGTAACCATCAAACAATCCTTAGTAGGTGAATGATCTTTAATGTGCTTGTGCAAATCCAACAAAAAGTGCTTGGTATCTTTAAGGATGTTACTATTCTTAACTAACACAGATTTCAAGTGATGTTCTACAAAAATGGATAGGGGTTCAGTGCACCATCCATGGCCTGCTACAATAGACCTCATCAGAGGATTACTGGGATGTTTGTGGATTTGGGGTAATCCCTGAATAAGGGGAATAGTTGGCTCATTTACAAAAATATATTTATACAAATCCATGGTGACTTGTCGACACTGCATGCATTCAAGTAAGTCATTTCTTACTCTAAAAATGCATTGCTCAACTTGTTCATTTTCAATTTGTACTCAGAATACAGTTTGGATGCTTGGATTTTGGCTCTGACAACAGATATCACAATAAGATTTTGCCATTAATAACTCTGCTACAAGGCAAGGTTATTAGGGATTTAAGCATTTACGTTGAGACATCCTACAGGAAATTACAAACTGGTGGCATAACTAGTTGCTGATGGTGTTTGCATAGAAAAAAGTAAGGATGATCATATTTTAAAATAATGAACATTAGAGGAAATTTATATATATATATATATATATATATATATGCATGTGTATGTATACAAAACATGTGTGCTTTAGATTTCTTTTTAATTTGGAATTGATTAGATGTGTGCAGTTGTGATGCTATTTAGAGAACAAATGAAGATGGTGTCTTTTTTTTGTTACCATATTCTTTTGAGTCTTTTGATTCACTCGTATGACCTTAATAACCTATATCACTGGATAATAGGGATTAACTCATGATTACAGCACAGCTGGTAAGCCTTTTCTAACTACTGATGAGGGTTTCTCAATTATTCCTAAGCAAATTACAACCAAACCTTTTCCCTTTTGCCCAATTATTCTTATAGTAAATGAAGACCCTACTAAAGCTGAAATGTTTTTCTAAGAACTATGTACAGGATAGATGTTTTCTGTAAGTGCCAAAATTCAAGAATACAAGTTTAGATTCCAATTTGGCCTTTATTACAATTAGGCAAGTTCTGGTTCCACTTGAATATATCAGTCTTGCATTTAATCTATGTAGTCATATAAGACTTACAGTTTTTATTATTAAGATTTTGATTTGACATCTGTTGTACAGTCTTTGAGAAATATTTGAAATGGGAAAGTATCATTGAAGAAAATGGCTCTACATGATTGAACATAATAATGAATTCATTCTGTCCCTGAGGTAAATAAAGGCTTTTGAAATTTCCCTCATTTATTCCTTCGATATTTTAGAAGTTAGGCATTATAAATTCTGGGTCAGTTATACTTTCAGTCATGCGTACAAAATGGACTAGAGTTCATGGTGATATTCTTTACAGTGTCAAAATAATTAACAATTAGTATAGCAGTAGACATTTTCAGGCTTCAAAGTTAATTTAAAAGTAGAAGCTTGTAGTCACTATCACCAGTAAGGTCCAGTAAATGAACCTGCGTAAAATGTTTGTGATAGATGTCCTTGGTTTCACTGTTTATAAATGAAATAGAGTGAAACAAAGAAATTGTAATAAATACACAACTAGTGAGTTCTTTCCATTATTAATTCTTTTGACATAATTTGTATTTATGCTTAAGAAAGTAAGTGACAGCTAGGAGGAAACCATCGATACTGGCCCCCAGTGTGAACACTACAGACAATTTTTAATGCAACAGCACATTCTCAGCAATATCAAAGGGAGTAACCACTGCAAAAAGTCAAACAATTAAGCTCTGTTTTTATGGAAAATGCAATAGCTGCAGTGAAAGTTAGTTTGTGGCAAACTAGCCTGTTCCAAATTGCTGTTTAAATATGTTTCACTGTCCATAATACAAAAATGTATTAAAAAAAAAAATAAAGGCTCTAGGAACATTCAAGTTAGGAAACAAGAAAATCAAATAAACACTAATTTTAACTAGAAAGACAGCAAGAAAATCTGTTAGCATTCTGATTACTGACGAATATCTCAAGGGGATGATGAAGAAGGAAAAAAAGAGCAACAGTGCAGAGTTGTAATGCCAAGGATTACGATCTGATAATAACCAACGCATTATGTGCGTGAGACATGGATACCAAGAAATTCACCAAATGAAAGTCTAGATTTAATCTTGGTATCGATGCTAAAAACATATAAGCAGCTCTACTGTTGGTGAAACCATGCTATTTAATTATTTGTAGTGCATAAAGCTTATCTGCTCCACATGAAGGGTATAATAATGTGAATGGTTTTAGAAGTTTTCAACACCTTTGAAGGCTAATAAAACATGTTATCTTGGTCAGACAGAAAGAAGGAATATGCAGAGTACCTGTGTGAAGACTAAGCTACTTCAGAAGATGTTGTACATGTCATTCTACCATACCTTTTGTCTGTGTGACAGAGTGAAGTATCTATATTTTAAAACTGACTCACATTCTGCTACTGTTCGTTGCTGGTTGGTACTATCTGCTGTTAATTCCCAGTATGAAACCTAATCTTAACACTCCATAGAGATGCTTAACAAAAGCTTGAAAAGTGCCTTTCTAACATCAGAAAGGTGCTTAACAAGCTTGATTTTTTCCCTTTGCTGCAGCATAATCACAGCACTCCATGCACAGCCTATGGCTCGCAAGGGCAGTTAGCTTAGTTCTAATCTATGAACCTATGAACCTATGAACCTATGAACCTATGGTATCATGTATATGGCCGTGATTATAACAGTAAGGATTAAGCACTTACAGTACCACAAATGTAAGGTTCCAGTCCACGATAATTGTGTTACGCATTTGAGCTAAAACATATAGTGAAAAGAGAAATAAGGTACAACTTTCAGCCACATAGTTTTGTTTTTCTACTGAATATGATAATTATACATCTCTAACAAGAAAGAACATGAAGAAGGAATTTGAAAATCCAATTAATAACATTTAAAAAAAAATCATGAAATGCATAGCAAGTTGAATCAGAACTATATAGAGTACATATCTGGCTACAGGTGATCTAAACATGCTTATTACAGTAGTATTTATTAAAAATGTGCTTAGCTAAAAATGATGCTATAGTGTTTTTTCGATATGAGGCAGTGTGTGTATCTTGATGTTTAAATACTGAGAGTTTGCCATTCAAATGCCTGGCATATTGAGTTTGTGCTTCTAGTTTTAACACTGATGTTTCAGTGATGTTTGAACAAGAGGTAACATATACTGATATTGCTAAAACATTTTCTTTAGATGCTCATAATTCTAATGGTGATAAGTTGTAGAAATTGGAAGTTACAAGCAGTGTAGTTTAGACGTTAGTGCACGGAGAGCCATGATTACGCTCAAAAAACAGTTAAATTACATTTTGGTTCAGTGCTGCTATAACCCGAGACTCAACCACAGGAATGCTTAGAGAGATAGTTAACAATTGTTAAGCACCCCCTACTCATTGTTAAGGCTGGGTCTACACTAAAATCAGATAGAGCTGATTGGTTAATAGCAGCAGCAGGGCATGAAACTGCTTTGTTTTTTATGCATGCTGTCTGTTTCCTCACTGCTTTACTGGTTTTCAAAGCTAGAACAACACATAGTGCTTTTTTTTAATCTTACTTTTGATTATTTTATAATACATGGAGAAGATAAAGCTCCACACACTACAAAGAATTATGAGCGCGTCACTGTTTGCAACTCTGTATTGTATCTTCTCAACATGGATGCCAAGATTGACCTCTAGAGCTTTGTTCTCAAGTGAATTTCTTGGTATCCATGTCACAAATACATAATAAAGCTGTTATGATTACCGATCCACTCAAAATCCTCTATATAGTACCAAAATATTAGCGCTAGACCTTATTGCTATAATAAATAATTTGTTGTCCTAGGGTTATCAGGGCTAGAATGTGAAAGAAGTTTAGGCATATTAAGAACAAGAAGGTAGATCATTATTCATGGGCTGTAAAGCTATAAAAAGACCGTTGACAAAGTTTCAGAATCTTGGATCTGAATTTCAGTTGTTATTAGGTCACTTACTATGTATAATATCGATGCAGGTTACTAGACAGTAATCCTCTGCATTATGTTTTCAAACACTAATAATATTATGCTAAAGAGGGCTAGGGGCATGTGAGTTAATGATTATTTCATGGTACACGGTAGTTATTTTTACAGAAAAATCATTACTGCAGGCATACATATGTGGGAACATTTTTTTTAAGAAATAAATAACTACAGATCTGGAAGCAGTTTTTGATTGTGTTGTATGTCAGTGGATGAGGCTGTATTATGTAAGAGGTATGTGTAATAAATGTACAATATGTCATGATATGAATATTTATATCTAAAATAAGTCAGCACTGGAAAATATCCAGCACTCCATGTTTAATAACGATTTGTCAAAATAATAGCAGCTAATTTCAAAGGAAGCAAATAATTCAGAAAATTAAGAATAATACTGTAAAATGCTTTATTATAGATAAGAATATAAATAACGGATGTTAAGGTTTAGTTAGGCAGAAATTTCAGAACTACTTATGGATTAAATCAATTTTTATATAGTTTATGGCACTTAGAAAGTCTTGGAAAAACCATGCTTGCAAAGACAGTACAAATTATATAACAATCAAAATGTATGTATTATTTATTTATCGACATTTGTTTACCAGTAAATTCTGAATGGATAATTTTATCTGTTTTCAGTGAAGGCCCAGGGAGAAAAACTCCACAAACTAAAAGAAAAGAATAGAAACTATACATACAGAGGTAATAAGTTGACATCATATTGCAATACAGTGTAGATTAATACAAATATTAATACACATATAACATGTATAATAATGCAAATATACCATCATTAAAACAAAATAAATACAATACCATGTTATAAGTGCATGTGTTTATTACTCATTCATAAATAAAATATCAGTGTGGAAATGTTCAAACATTAGATAAGGAGGAGGCGAGGAAGACATTGCAAGAGCTCATTACTTTAAAGAGGATGCTCAGATTAATTATATATTTTTCATTCTTAAGTGGTATAAGTGTCTTATGCAAATTTTAAGAAAATGACAAAATTCTTATATATCTGTGCGATAGCACAAACTGTGCTATAAGAATATGTTGAGGTGTATCTCTGCATCTTTTTGGGATTCACAGTTGTGCATGTTATCTCATTAGCTAGGAATTTGTTATGAGTAGGAATCAATCATCAGAGCAGTGCTCACCTGAGTTGGGTAACCTACCAACCTGTGCAAGCCCTATAGATCACACCCAGAGACAGACTCACTCTCTGCCATAACAGACAGATATAGACAGACATACAAGCAGATATACACACGAGCACACAGACATACAGACAGACACATACACACTCTGCCTTACTGCCATATGCACACCAACATACATCTAGATGCACACAACTCATGCAGTTCTCCCTTCACACAAACACACACACACACACACACACACACACACACACACACACACACACACACACACACACACACACACACACACACACAAGACCAGTATATTTCTAATTATGGTTTGACAGGTAGTATGACAGCTGCAAAATAGGTACACAAGTCATGATCTGACAGCTGCTTCAACAACTGTCGAACATGTTGTCAAAGTGCAGGAGCTAGCAATGTTGGGGTCTCTATAAGTGACTGTTAGGTCATGATGGACTTAGATGCATATATACATATGTAACATATATACATACATGCACACTCACACCTGGTCAAAAGCACAAACAAAACACAGAGTTGAAATGGCAGTGATGATCATAGTACTGTGCTACAGAATAGAACAGCTCAAATCCACATGTAACGCAGACACTGTCACTCTAGCTGCATGTGTGTGCAGTGAAGACAGGAAAGCCCAATATCAGCCAGGGTGTAGGACCAGAGAATGCTATTCTCATGCCAATAAAATATAAAATGGGCCTCAAATGCATGGCAGATAATATGTGCATAGAATATCTGGTCATACATGCCTGAAGAGGATAACATGTACTGCTAGAATGAGGGAAGATGAATTATACACAACACACAACCACACCCCCTACACACAGAATCAGTATTTATGGATAGATACAGACCTACCCACAGAATGTCATACCCCCACGCCTATTTGTCTTTGAAGGAGGACTAGTGTGCATTTGTTTGAACTAAGACTAGCTAACATGATATCCAATATACACAACAAGGCAGGTATAATTGCTGTGGTTGTCTGTGAGGGAAAATTATTAGCTGCCTCCTGTTGTTTGCTCATTATTCTAGCTTTGCAGAATTAATGTGATTTATATGAAGCAACTTGAAATACTTTAATATTTGTATGGAGCAAAAGTGAAATGCATTACATGGCCATACTCTTTTATCACAATCATATGTCTAAAATGTACATAGAAGTGACTGTAACTGCCTGATGGAGGTTTTTTGGGTGAAGGTAACTGAGCCTATTTTCATTTGCCCAGTTTAAATAGTCTTTCTCAAAAAATAAGATGCAAAATGCATCACAGAGCATCCAATCCTTCATAGGTTATGGGAGCCTGGTGCCCCCCCCATATCCCAAGACAGTACATGTGGATTTTGACACAGGTTTAGTAGTGGCCTTTGGCCTGAACTCCACCTAGTCTAAAACCAGTACTACAACAGGTATGTACAGAATGTCACTGTAGCTTTGCGGGGGTAGGCTTGGGCTTGGGATAGGGTGGAGACAGTGCCAATATTCCTTTAATTTTCTTCCTAAAACTCAGAGGGGATAGTAAAGAAATATGTTGTTTATATATGTCCGACTACAATAGGTTGAAATGTTATGGTCTATTTGTTTCTCCAGTTTCAGCCCAGTCTGACATCAGAGGTAGATAAATGGTGGCTGTCTTTTGGTGGCAGGGTTAAGGAGGTATGCTGTAGATATTTATAACAGTAGAAAAACTGAAACATACGACTGTGGCCATTTGCACCTTAATCTTCATGTCAATCTAATGCTAGAGTGTGATACATAGAATGTTAATAAGATTGTTTTTCCTTATTGAGGGGAGTATGAAGGCAGGTACAATTCACAGATATGATTTATGTATCCTTATAAGTATTTGTTTATTAGTTTTCCTCAATTTAATGAGAACTGCTATTTTGACAGACTTGACTATTAAGCAACTTATTTCATCCTTAAAAAAAAAGTAAGAATGAATTTCTTTCCTTAGTAATTATTTTTGTTCAGGCTGTCATTGGATCAAAAAATTCAAAAAAAGTTCCAAAATGCACTTCAGAGCATGTAGAATTCTCATGGCTTAATGCGGCTATTTCTTCCACAGTTATTACAATGCAGTCTTATTCAATTATTGTATTTTGAGAGATTACAGGGAAAAACAAAGTTGATAGAATAACTCTATTTTTTCCTTAATCATGTTTTTTTTTTGTTTGTTTCAACTATCATTGAATAAAAAAGATTTTTGGAAACAAATTTACTATATTCCTTAGGGTATTTAGAGCTTTCATGGTTTCTGGGGGTCTGGCATCCTAGAAACCCCTAGCGTATTGCAATTATTTCTGCTACAGTTATCAGAATACAGTTTTGCCTAGATAGGGTGCATTGAATGAATTAATTCAGTAAAGAAATGTCTGTGAGACAGGGAAGAAAACAGTAATCTGGATGGTGTGGAAAGGTCATTATGGGAGAAAGGGGTATCATGGGGATATCAAGTGATATGTGTGTGGGGAGGCAGTGGCAGAGGGCCTTGTGAAACCCTTCACCTAGGATGTCAGTTCACCTAAGGCCAGTGCTGTGCAGAAGTATCCTAAAGGAGTAATATAGTGGGCTTGAAGTATCCTAAAGGAGTAATATAGTGGACTTGTTGATCCTCCGTAGCATAGGCTCTGCCACAGGTAACTGGGTGCAAATATGTCACCAAATGTGTAGCTACTTAGTGGCATAGAACTGTGCCTCCAAGCAGCAGGGGTGTCCATCACATATCTGAACATGGATGCTTAGTATGCAAGCTGCTCAGTGCAGCTTTGTGTGTTAAGCAAGGTTTCTGAATCCCAGCCAAAGGTTATTCTGTTTGCTGAAATCCAGATCTGTATCTGACTGGACCTTGAAACAAGAAGAAATCAACAAGTCTGTACTAGTTCATGGTAGGAACTACACAGGCATTATAATATTAAATAATTTAAAGCATAACATTCATGGCTTGGACACTATACCATCTTTTTAAATGTTTATGTCATTCTGATTTAAATGGAAAATTAAAATGTTTACTAGCATGGCAATAATAATTTGAAAATTATGATCTGAAATGTCTTTTCCCTCAATCTAAAATAATTTTATGAGAAGCTTTTTTTCTGCAGTTTCAGTAATCTGCAAGAACATATTTTAAAATCAGTTAATTATGTTAATTTCTCATTACAGATCTGGTTATGACACCCCAGCATATACATTTCAGCAGTGGTCATTGCATTATATCGAACTGTTTGCTAAATGCTCTAGAGAGGGTTACTACTTTTTAGTGTTTATATTGATTATTATACTAAACATTTTTAGGCAGAGATTATGGTGCATGCATACCTGGTGCTAATTCTTAATTTGTACCTCTTAAATGTGGTTTCCAGAGGATTTGGATTATGGTAACATTCATTTGATTTAGTAATAAATTATCTATGGGAAGTCTTTAGCTAGATCTGTCTGGTTTGTAGTTTGCATTGGTTTGATATATACAACAGTAACATTTTGTTGCATTTCTTGATAGGCCTGCAGAGTGATTTTGAGGACATTTAACCTTGTTCTTTGAATAACTACTTAAATCTCTGGATAACATTCTGAGGGGATGAATGCAGGTGTTTTTTTTTCCTTCATTAAGATAAAAGAGCACAAAACAAAAAGCTATCCATTTTAGAAATAACCATGTATTAATTAATCCTCATGGCTTGGAGAGGTGTTTTAAATATTTAGAAATAATTAAATGATTTTGTGATAACTGCTAAGGTTAGTATTGTTAAGTAATTAAAGGATATGTGTGAAGTTACATTCACTTCAGTACAGTTAATTCACTGTAATTGCCCTTTTCTGATTATTTACTGTGCCGTTGGATTATTAAAAGATACCTGACAGCAGAGTATTTATTTAAGCATACCTTGTTTTACACCACTTCAGCAATGTTTCCAAATCTCACAGCACAAGTAGATATGTTAATTTTGCAAATTCATATAAACCATTTACCAACTCTTAGAATCAATATTGGATATTGTGGGGTGCTTTACCCTCAGACCTCCACTGAATCACTGATCTATAAATGCACCAAGTCAACTAGTGACATCAAAATGTCTGATGTTATTGATTCTGTGGCAAGGGGGGGTAGGGGGCAAGCCCACCTGAAACATTCCATATGGAGGAGGTCTCACTCCTACACTCCCTCATCTCTAAATATACTAAATCCAAGGCCACACAATAATGAAAAAATTAAAAAATGTTATAAAAAACAATGTTGAGTGATCTGCAGAAATAAAGGCAAATATCAAGATCATACACAAGGTATTTTTGCAGGAGGTTTTCCTGCTTCCCACAAATGAGGAGGCTATTCCTCCACACCCCTACCTCTCAAATATACTGACTTCAAGATTGCTCAACAGTGACAACAAGGACATACTTTCTTATCCATAATGCTATCTGATCTCAACAAATAAAAATCAGTGTTATCTTTCTTATGAAGTGAACTTTAACAGCATGCATTTCATTGAGCTAAATGGCATCCTCACCCTGCATATCCATTACTAATGTCAGATCAACAGCAAGTCTCTGAAAAACTAGACATTTTTATACACAAAAGAAGTTAACTTTCTCAGACCGTTAGTGTGCACACTCACAGTAAAGGATCACAGGGATCTCTTTTGCAAATAAAAAAAGTTGAACAAGTAAATCCATGCGTATGACATGCTGATGTATATGTACACTGTGCTGAGGTATAGTAGATTGTGTTACTTCAGAAGTATACAATGGTATAGCATTAATACATGGACAGGATGTATGACTGCTGGAGGGTGAAACGTACATTAATACTGTTATACAACGGCTGCAATGGCTGGAATTTTTTAATGATATAAGAAATAGACTTTTTTCTGGAAGATTGACTTCTTTTTGTACAGTATGCATACCTGAGATGCACAATGAATAACTTGTTAGTTTTCACATGTCTCATACAGTTAGTTTTGAGAATGCAATATTTCAGTTAAGAATCATTACCACTACTTTATGCAGAAGTGAAACAAAAGTTAAGACCTCTTTACTGCTAAAATGGAAGGAGTGGCCTTTATCTTAAATGAAAAACGAGGTTGCGTGCCATAAACTTCACCAGTATGACATCTGGTGGAAGTGCTTTGCATAAAAGAATTTAATATTTTTAGGAGAAGTAGCATTTAATCTCATCCTTAATTTCTTTATGCATGAAACACTGATAATAGTATCCATAGGAGATGTTAAAAGGAGCCGACACACCAAGTGACTGTAGCCAATATATCTTTCTTCTACTTCTATGTCCTTTCCCGACATACTCTCTGTAGCTGTTAATAAATTTGGCACTAGTAAACTTCCACCCAAACACTAATAACTTACACAAGTCAACAGCACAAATCTCAGGAATTCGCTCAGCACCTCCCCTCCAGGACCATTAGTGGCAGTGCTTACATTACTGGTTGCACTTTCTGGGGCTTCATCATTCAGTTCATGGGTGCTGCTGCTTCTGTCTTTTGCTCCACTGTTACTACTTTTGGAAATATGTAGAAGCAGTTTTCCCTTGGTATATAACTGGATGCTTAGGTTTAACAAAGTAATAAAATCACATGTTTGCTAAAGACTGACATCTTTCATATTGCTGATACACAGTTGTATTCATTTATTTATTTATTTATTTTATTCATTTCTAATTTGGGTGATCACAAAACAGTGAGTACTGCAGAGGTAAGAGACAGAAGAAGAAAAGTTTAATTTAAGAATGTGTGACATCTGTACTGTAGTATCACAAAATATATTAAATTGCTTTAAAATACTTTGATTTTAGAAGGTCATAGAGCTGACGTTTAAAGAGGAAAATGAGACTGAAACAGATATCCTTCTTCACTCTCTGCAGTCAGACTCAAGTCTATTAAGAAAACAAAAAAGGTGGGTGATCAATGAGTTTAATATCGATGCTCACATGGTTCACCTATATTTTATGGGATGTATTGTTCATATCCCCTCTCATAACTCATGCCCAGTTTGTTGGTTATACCTGAGTGGGGTATTGAATCAAATGCCTTATCAAGATCCAGGTAGGCGTCACTCATCATTTTCCCCTCATACATTGTCTTTGCGACCTTCTGAAAGAATTCTACCAGGTTTAGTAGGCATAGCTTTCCCTTGACAAAGCTAAACTGGGTTGGTTCTAGTGTGTCATGGTTGCTCATTTCCATAATAATGCATTCCATGAGTTTGCATATTAGATTAGTCAGACTAATAAGTCTGTAGTTTACAGGGCTGGATGATTGTCAATGCTTGTGAAGTTGGATAATCATTGCAGACCTCCAACCATAGCTGAAAAGTGACTCAAGTGGTCCTGATAGGTCCTGTTTCAAGCTATTTAGGAGGTATCCCAGGATATTGTAGAAGCCCATTGAGGTGATGTTTTTGGCCTTATGGAGCTCCACCAGGACCTGCCTCCTACTAGTACTTGGGGGGGGGTTATGTTAGTAGATATTTCATGGGGGGAGTTGTGCAGGAGTGAAATTTGAGCTAAATTTGTCCGCCAGAATATTCCCTATGTTGTTGTGCTCATTGAAGGGGGCATCACTAAGCACCAGTTTGACTGTTTAGCTTAATTGGACAGTACTTATCATTATGGGAGTTATTCTTCCTGATTTTTTCCATTACTTTTTTTCCTTGTGTTATATACCCTATTAAGGTTAGGATTCCATCAGTATAGTTTGGTTTTAGTGTTTGTTTCATGATTAATTCTAGTAGATACAGCAGCCTCTATACAAACATTTACAGAGTTGTGAACACTTTCACATAGGTTGTTGTGAACTCTTTGCTGGGAAGGGCATTCGATTTTGACAAACTATTACTTAATAGGATGTGGTATGCAGCACTCTCCAATACTCATGAATACCAGGTTCAGTATGTTTAAACCCCTGGTGGGTACACACACGGTTTGGTCAAGGGTATTTGTGTTACTAATGTCCAGGAATCATTGTACCTGTGAGTATGAGGCAGTGTATGTTTCCCAGTCTGAAGAGGGTAGTTAATGTCTCCCATGAATAGGGTACGTGGTTTAATGATAAGTGTCTCAAATGGGTCTAGGGGCAAGTTATGGGATTCAAAGGACATAGAAGGTTACCTGCACCTTGGTGATTGGAGGTGGATAAATTCCAGGGCACTGCCCTGTTTAACAGTGTAGCGTTATAGGATTCTAGGGACATAGAAGGTGACCTATAGCTTGCTATGATATGGTATGGGATTTTGGCTATGGTAATTTGCACATGGATACATTTCCGGGCACTGTCCTGTTTAACAGTGTAGCGTTATAGGATTCTAGGGACATAGAAGGTGACCTATAGCTTGCTATGATATGGTATGGGATTTTGGCTATGGTAATTTGCACATGGATACATTTCCGGGCACTGTCCTGTTTAACAGTGTAGCGTTATAGGATTCTAGGGACATAGAAGGTGACCTATAGCCTGCTATGATATGGTATGGGATTTTGCCTATGGTAATTTGCACATGGATACATTTCCGGGCACTGCCCTGTTTAACAGTGTAGCGTTATAGGATTCTAGGGACATAGAAGGTGACCTATAGCTTGCTATGATATGGTATGGGATTTTGCCTATGGTAATTTGCACATGGATACATTTCTGGGCACTGTCTGTTTAACAGTGTAGCGTTATGCTTGGTGCTAATATAGCCTGATACTCCACCTTTTGTCCCTGTCCGTGCAGTTGATGGTCTAAATGTGTGGAAGGCATTGAAGTATTTCACTGTTGAAGTTAAACCAGGCCTTGTTAATGGAACAGACGTTATATTCTCCAAAGTGAGGAGACCTTAGAGAGTGTGGAGTTTCTTGTTTATGCTCCTAGCACTGGGCAGAAACACCTTTAGGTTTCTTTGGGTTCTATTTGCTATGTCAGTAGGCTTGTTAATTTGGTACTGCCTAAAAATGTCTCTAAGGGCCTGGATAAAGTTGTATCCAGTATTCAGATCCCTAGGGTTGATACGTGCGGAACATCCTTTGCAAAGCAACATAGTTTGTTAACCATGTCCTCCCACGCTGACAAATAATGAATCCCTCTGGGAAAGACAACAAAGATTAAGCTAGTTGTTGAAGTCCACCATCTTTTGTTTGTACTATGGCATCATCCTTCATGAAGGTAAAATACTGTTCAGTGCAAAACACATACTTGCCTAAGACGCATACTGAGACAGATCAATGTTTCTCTTCATATAGTCCAGGGAGGTATGCCTTAGGTTATTAATGCTTACATGGACTATGATAGAGTCACACTGGTTCTTGTGGTGTAGTGATTTAAGTGCATGCATAACTTGGTGGATGCTGGCCCCAGATAAGCAAATAACTGTTATCTTCTCTTTACTCAGTCTGGTGAGTGGGGCATGTGTGCATCATACAATGGAATCCCCTATGACAAGAATCCTGGGTAATGTGTTTGCCTGTCTTATGGGCTTTGCTCTTGGGGTTCCACTGGGTGTAGGCATGTGTGAGGTGTTTCATGATGCTTTTGGTGAGTGCTTTAGAGATTGCTGAGGATAAATTACCCCTTATTACAAATCTATACCTACTGTACCCTGAGCATGTTGTGGCAGTCTCCCTTTGGATTGTTATGATGTATATTTCAGTTGGCAGAGCTCTATCCTGCCATCTACTGTATGAGGTGGCATTTCTAATCATAGAGTTGTAACTCCTGCTTCTCTTATCTGCATTTTTTGTACACTTTAGTGATATGATTGAATCTATGCAATGCTTTCTGTGCTTAATGAAATTTTTACAGTACTTTTTACTCAAGGGAGAAGTTAGGAGTGCCTTGATAAAGTTTGGCCTCTGACAAGGGGATTTCTTAATGTTTTGTCCCAAGGAAATATGAAATGGTTTGCTTTCACTGCATTAATTTTGCCAAAGCAGAGAAGTCTTGTCTAAAAGTAGCAGCATTAGATTGGAATAAAATCCCCCAAGATATGCATAATGTCAGTAGTCTAGATAATTTTCATAAACCCCTTTAAAAAGCACACCATGATACTAATGTCATCATTTTGACAATAAAGATTAGATACTACAGTTCCATCTGGATCTGCTTAATCTTTGCTGTGACATACTAGAAAATCATATAGGTATTTAGTATGCACTGTAGTTATCTCTCTTGAGAACCCTCACAACACCCATAGCCTGCACTTCCTTAATTTTCCTACTCTAATTCCTAGAATTCCATGATACCCAAACCTTTTTGCCCTCCCATCTTAACCTACTAACATGCAATTTACCAGCATCTGCAGCTTGCTACTGCTTGTGCTATGTTAAATGATATCTCCCTACTATAAATGCAAGAATTGCATTGTTAATCGCAGTATGCTTAGAATACACTAATAATATTTGTGTTAATGATGTTGTTTAATGCATCTCTGTTTAAAATTATTGGTGCATTCATATATTTGGGAAGAGGATTTGCTTCCTGGTGGCTGCCTGGATTACGTGGACCACACACAGGTTAAGAGTTTACGTTTAGGTTGCGCGGCAATACACAATGTTTTGGTTAATAATTTTCATAAACACTTTATGCCTTTGATCTGGTTCATGCCTGAAAAGGGGTCTTTGGACTGATGGGATTACTTAGTCAGATCCATAAACAAATAAAAAATTAAATTAGCGATAACATGCATGTTTATTTATTTATTTATTTAGCCATGCATTTGCCTGGGTAGTTCCCCAAGCTAATCTTCTGTGCAAGCCTATAATCAGAACCCCTCTAGATACTATTCCCAAGTATCTCATAGTGTATTATTGTAATCATTGTAGGAATGAATCCAAATAGCTGATTGTATTTTGTCTCACATTGTTAATCTACATTAAATAATTATTATATTTTATGTATAACTATTATATGCTTATGTTACATTAGTACATCAGTAAGTTGTAACAGCTCCTAACTGTCTTCTTTAATGTATTTTAACAGCTTTTGTACTGTGTAATTTATTGTTTGTCTGCACAAATCTTTGTGGAGCTTTTCTTCCCAGACCTCTGCTGAAAATGGGTATCTGCCCAGTCGGGCACTCTCAGTAAACAATTGCAATACAAAAATAAATTAAAATAATAAATAATTTGTTTACAAGGAAATTCTAACAGGGTTTAAAAGGACCCCTTTCAGTGGAGGCCTGCATAGAAACGCTCCAGTAACAACATTAATAACAAAAATGAAAGCAGCAATACCTACGCAGAAGGAAATAGTTGCTGTAAAGTTACATAGTGCAGTCAGGCGCAAAATTAAAACAGCAAAATATTAGTCCTATATACTGGCGGTGGAGTGGGGTAAACCTTGAAAAACTTTAAACATCATTCATTTGCATGCATACGGAACCTGAGCAGACTGGGAATCCCTAAAACAATCCCCCAAAATTATATAAGTAATGTGATTTTAAAATAATGCAACAGGTCGATTACAGATGTTAATGTTCATGCAGTATCTCTCACAAATAAAACTGCACTGTATAAGGATTTGTTTAGTAGTGCATACATATGTTTGTCATAGTCTGGCAGTATCTAATTATTACCAGTGTTTTATGGGTTTATATCACTTCAGCCAAAATTCAGTTCAGCGAACGGCATTCTCAGTTCACTTACATCGAACACGCTATTCATTGAACTGTTCATGCTGAGATCGTGGTACAGTGAAGATCGGGACATTTGCCCTTTCTTCACTGTAGTGCGATCTTGGACTTGGTACATATAATTAGCAGGGGGTGTGGGGGTAAGAGCGGATTTCGATGAATAGCATTTGCGATGAAATGTCATCCGCTGAATTGTCACTTTGCTGAAGTGATATAGACCCGTGTTTGATAAACGTGGGTGATAAATGGATGCACTCTTGCTAAGGTATTAACTGGTTTGCTAGACTGTCAGATAGGGTCTGGTGAAGTTATATGACTGTTGCTGAAGTCAGTTATATTCTTAAGAGAGCCAGCATGAGGCAAGTGTAGAAGTGAAATTACATGACCAGAAATATGCGGGCACATTTCTAATATTCATAACATAAGAAAGTGAAGTCTTTAAAGCTTATGCCTGAAACCTACATGTATTTGTGAAATTTAAACATATGGTAAATATTTTATGACAAATTTAGCAATAAGAAAATAAAGAAAATGTGAAAAAAGAATGAACATAGAAATAGCTTTTTAGGAAACCCTGACTCTCAACTGCTATGTTACCAGGCTGACATTTGCTTTTAGAGGGAGATGAATGTGCTTGTAAATTTTTCTTGCATGAACAAAAAGAAATAAATTACATTCCAAAGAACTGCAAGGAAAGCATTATGTGTGGGCAACTTATCAACAGGGAACTATATCAAAAAGATTTTAATTCATATAAACTGTATGTATTACGATAAAACCTTGGAGTGCAGGATTAGAAGAAATTGCATAATGAGATTCTCTTTTAGCATAACAATGTAAGAGAAAAAGACAGCTGCCATAAATAGTGAAATGCTGCTTCTGAAAATATTTCATGATTACTCCGAATGCTGAAAACAAGGCATTGTATTGTTGTCAAATACTGATGTAAACAGCCCAATAATCTTATGTAAAACTGAGCTTTAGTTACTGTCAGACAGCAACCAAATTAGAATGAAGATTTTCATTTTCATTTCAATGATTTGGATAAAATATTTTAAAATGTCATGTTCTAAAAATCCTCTTGTTTTAGCAATGCTTCACTTAAAGACCACAAGGAAGATTATTTTAACTGACTTACTCTTATTCTTATCCTTTTCAGTAAAAGACTTACTTTAAAATTGCAGCTTTTCATATTTTTCAAATAAAAGGCAGAGTTTTTTTTTTTTGCTTGGAATTGACACCTTTATTAGCTCTCCCTCGGCTTTCATTTACACACACATGTATATCTAATTCTTGTTCATTTGTATGAATTGCTCCTCTGCCTGAAACCCAAATGCCCCAAACCCTTTGCCTGAAAACTCATTTGACTGAAAACCATAGAAGTCTACAGGAAGTATGTGATGGTGTCATTTCTTATCATAGGCGTTATTAGGGATGTGATTCTAGTAGAGTATATGTAGATTGCAATGGCCAGCTTCATGTTGTACTCTAGGATGTCAAGATGTCTATGTGTTACACTGCAGTACTATTTTACTGTGTGTGGTGTGTGTGTGTGTTGTCTTCTCGATTGTGCAACCAGCTCAGCTTATATAACTAAGGGGGGGGGGGGCTGGAAGGCAAAGACCTCAGATGGGGAGTACAGGGTGGATTACCCCCTGCAAAAAATATGATATATTTGTTGTGGAGACAGCTTTCAGAGAAATGAATTTTCAGGCACATGGTTCAAGCATTTGTGTTTAAGTCAAATGAGAATTTAAGCAAATTAACTAGAACAGCATATTTGTATGTATAGCATAAAATTTCTAGTAGAGCTACTTTTAAAAATTCTGTTTCATGTTATGGTTAGTAAAAGCAGCATAAGAGAAATTGTGTATGTATATATATATATATATATATATTTATAACACATTCTGTTGACAATGAGAGTCAAAAGGGATCATCGAACAGTGGTGTATATTGTAAAGTGGTGACACGTGACATGGATTTCATATTCAAACAGATGCAAACAAAAACAATGATACCAGTTTCCACTTCATGTCAGATCACTGTACATGCATGATGCCATCAAGGTATATGACATCAGTAGCAATTATCAAATGATGAAAATGCTAAAGACATCAGGAGAAAAATTCATTATTACTGCTCCATGATCAGATAAACCAAAGCATTTACATGCACGTTTCCTAATGAGGTCTGTATACCATTATTAGAAGAAGGGGAGGACTTATTTAAGAGAACAGATTAGCAAATAATATGTATAAATATGTATAAATCAAAACAAAGAACTTTTTTAGATAAAGTAGTCATGCTGCCTTTTTTTAATGTAAGCACGTAAGTAAACTGGCTTCCATTTGACTAGATGAAGCACAGTAAAATGAGCTTACAAGGTAAAGCTGGCTATGTAGAATTGTAAGTACAGTGAAAAGAGAGCAGGTGAAATGACTGAAAACATGGCATGCCACTTTTAAATGTGGTAGTAGCAGGAGAAGTAAACTAGCTACAAACACAGGGTGCAGGATGCTACTGTCCCAGCAGAGGGCTGAACTGCCAGAAACATGAGTGATGCAGAATGCTAGCGAGAGGAACACTTGTGTAAACAGAAAATGGTAGATTAAAAAAACATTCACAACATCAGGATAGGCTGGCAATACAAGTGAGGGAAGATCAAATATTTTTACAGAAAAAAATTATAAATGAAGGGTTAAGGAGACAGTGCACAATAAAAAAATGGCCACCAGAACAACAAGCAGGCTGACAAACACAGAGAGAAAGACAAATAACTCCATGGGTGAAGAATGCTATACAGTTAAGTTACAGGACGGTTATACATCACAGGAATGACAGAAGACAAAGAAGGACTCTAATGACTGGCGAACAGTACACCATCAAATGTAATACAGTCCATCTGGCATAAACACCACTGTGGCAGCATAAATATGAGGGCAGAGATGGCAGGAAGAAGCAAGAAAAGAAAATGTCATGCAATGCTACGTCAACTGATACAGCTGGCATGCACACAAACAACACAGTACATATATGTGGATCAGCCCAGTCTGTGCTACTACACAGACCAACCACAATGCACTGCATAGGAAGCAGCACTTCTGAGGAGCAGCAGCAGTGCCACAGTACTGATGCAGTGTAAAAAGGCACAACCCATAGTACACCACATAAAGTCAGGATCCCACAAGGTAGCAAGTCCAGCATACAGGCAATGTCACATAACCTTTCATTGGTATATATGTTATTCCAGCAGTGAAAAGGCAGCATAGGTGAAGCACCATGGCTATTATGGAAAATATGGATGGAAGACCAGTCTGAAGCAGAAGTGGTGTGCAGTCCTTCAAAAGAGGAATCACATACTATACAACGTGTTCACAGCCATCAGCTGGCTCAATGTGTTGTGCCTTTGTGACAAATGGTGCTTCTTGGTAGGTGGTTGTGGGGAGTCAACATATGAGTGCCTCTTTCTCCTGCTCAACATAGTTCTGTTTTAGGCAGATGACATGCACCAGCTCATGCATCTATGTTTTGGGACTAACTCATTGCATATAGGTGCCCATGCCCCTTCACTATGGACTTTGTATTTTCAGAGGGGATGCGGTTGGCAGCTACTCAACAGACCAGAAGGTAGGTGGGAAGGCAGGGGGACATCCAGTGGTCAGAAGCTCATTGGTGGCATACATCTAATGATGACCACAAATGTAATTGTCATGGAACCACTCAAGCATAGGTAGAGCTCATTAAAGGCATTATACAATTTAGAAATGGATCTATATTGCAGAATGTCAGATACTAACAGTTATTTGGTTTCCAGATGGAACATTTATTATAGGATCATAGGAGATTACAAGGCTATCAACCTGGAGGTCATTTTAAGACTATCCATTTCAACCCAATGAAATACTGTAGAGGTCCTAGTCAATGCTCAAATTGCATTTAGTGATGACTGCCCATATCCCAAAGTGTTGTGGGCCCTATTCCTAGTAAGAATTTACATTGTCCCATCCACTCATCCTGGTTCCTTTTGAACAGTGTCATACAGGTGCTCTTTTTCACATAAATTGGTAACCTGGTCGAAAGATGTGACAGTCACTGGGAGATAAATCTGTTACTCCAGCATGTCCTAATTTAGATGCAGGCTATATCTAAGTCCCTCAAATGGGTTACCCTAAACCCATTTGATTTATGGATATGCAGTACGTTTATTAGGTTTGGGTCTGGGTTGCTCTGTAGGCCAGGCACAAGTCTCTCCTAAGAAGTCTCTATGATACGGAGCACAGTGACAGGAGTTTTAGTTGCTCCATGCAAGGCACATGCTGGAGGCTCTTGCTTTTCTTTGTTAGAAACCTCTGAGGTCTCTCTAATTGCTGTAGGTGCTTAGTATGGTACATACCGAAGGGGGCGTTACACTCCTTTATGGGCTGGATAAGTGCTGAGTATAGGTGGGGTTATAACATCTTTTGCTCTGGAGGCATTGCCTTTACTAGTTAAGGGAGACAACTAGAAAGCCTTCCTTACAATGGTAAACAAGTGGTGGTTGAAGTTAAAGTCATGGTCAACCAGTGATCCCAGGTCCCTTAACACTTCGTGGGTACTTAGGGTATTGTTATTGATTTGATAGTGTAAAGGGACATTGTTTGTGCTGAAGAGAATGATGATGCATTTCTTTGCATTCAGTTTGAGACTGTGACTAATACACCAGTTGTTGGTCTGTGTAACCATCCTGGAGTATACGGACATCATATGGGGATTTAATGATTGCACCTAGTTTGTAGTCTTCTGCAAACCTGGTCAGCCACAACCCTTTAGTTTTGACCTGAACTTCTGAAAACTATATACCAAACAATAGGGGGCCCAGCACTGACCGCTGTGGCACTCAGCTGGTAAAAGGTCTGATGGTTGATGTGGAGTCACCCACTTTGCTAATGTGTGTCCAGTTTGTGAGCCAGTTGCCAACCCATCTTAAAATGAAGGGCTTTACATTAAGTTTGCTAAGTTTATTGGTAAAGCCTGAATGTGGGATTCTGTCGAAAGCCTTTGACAAATCAAGGTATGTTGTGTGCACAGATTTGCCCTCATCAATGGCCTTGGTTACACTTTCAAAGAAATCCACTAGATTTAACAGGCAGAATCTGTCCTTCACAAAGCCAAATTGGTTAGGGTACAGGGTTTGGAGGTCACCTATGTCTTTATTTATGAGGTCCATAATGATATATTCCATGGCCTTACAGATGAGGCTGGTGAGGCTTGTGGGTCTGTAATTCCCCAGGTCTGTTGCTAGGCCACCTTTCTGGAGGGGAATATCTGTAGCTCTTCTCCATTATGTAGGAACAAACCCTGTGGCTAGGCTATGACTGAAAAGGGTATTTAGTGGTGATGCCAGTTCATGTTTTATCCTGTTTAGAAGACGGCCTGGGGTGTCCCATAGAGGCCATGTTCTTTGCCTTAGACAGGGCTTTGAGGACTTGGTCTGCAGATATTTAAGGTGGGGTGAGTTTGGGGGAGGGTTTGTTGTAAGTTAGGAGGGGATAAGGGAGTGAAATTTTCACCAAGCTTATCTGCTAGTAGGTTCGATATCTCTGTGGGGTCAGTGTGTGTTATACTGTTGGCCATCAGTTCTGCACATGCTTGGGTCCTACCCTTTAGGTTATGTGCATAGCTGTAAAAGGCCAGCACTTGCTAGCTTTCTCTCAAAGGAGTTCTTGGATGATTTGACAAGTTGCCTTATTTCCCTGTTATGGCTGAGGAGTGTGGTTTTCCATTGTTGGGCCCTTGTCCTTGTTTTCTTGGACAGCAACTTTTTGCATTTATTGTAGAGTTTGTTGATGGTGGAAGTGCACCATGGCAGCTTGATTTTACTTAGGGGTCTGGCTTTGATTCTATCTGGTACAGCCGAGTTTATACACTTATGCAAGTGATTGCACAAGGCTTTACTGTAAGCTTCGGTGTAGCTGCCACTTTCAACTTGAGGTAGGGCTTGGAATGCATTTATACCTTCACCTAGGAAGGGTATAGTTTGCCTTGGTAAGTTTTTTAGTCTGATTTCACCCTTTGTGAGTTCTGGTGTTAGCGTCAGTTTTAACTAATGAGGGTCCAGATCTAGAATGTTTGTTCCTCTTGCCAGGGTGTGGGCAATTTGCTCCAGGGCATTTGAATTCACAAAGTGAAGGAACATTTGTGCTAGCAAGTTTGGGCTAGACTAGGTTTCCCAGTTGATGGTGGAATAACTGAAATCTCACATAACCAGTGTGTTCAGTAAAATTTGGATTGTCTTCAGTTTGGTTAAGTAGGCTTTGTGGATGTCATGACCCATGGAGGGGGGATCTATAACTGACTAGGACTTGAATGGAGGTCTTACCCACCTTAACCTGGACATGGAGTAACTGCATGGAGCTGTCAAGTCTAACTAGAAGTGAGATGAATTTATCTCTAATATAGATTGAAATACTGCCTCCTTTGGCTTTCACACATTCCTTTTGCAGTCTAAAGGTGTGGAAGGCATTGTAGCTTTGCAGAACTGGGGTACTCTCTGATACCTTAAACCATGTTTTTGTGACTGCACAGACATCTACATCTTCTAGTGACAGAAGTGCTTTCAGGGAGTGCAGTTTTTGGTTTAAGCTCTGAGCATTTAGCAGCATGACCCTTATTTTGTTCTGATTGGTTAATTTCACATTAGTAATATTGTTTTGAAGGCCTTGCCTAAAAAAGGCACTATGGGGAGGTAAGAGCCTTTGCCAGCAACTGAAAGCCTGGGGGTGCCAGGTGCAAACATTCTCTGGCAAAGCAGCGAGGTTTGTCGACCATGGCTTCTGAGGCAGACAGGAACTGGATCCTCTTGGAATGACACCAAAAATGAAGCCAATTATTGAACTCAATCATTTTTTGTTTATACTGTGGCACCATTATAGGTGAAGGAAGTATGCTGCTCAAAGCTAGGGACACACCTGACTGGGACACATATTCGGAGAGCTTGACCATGTCTCTCTTCATATAGTCCAGTGAGGTATGTCTTAAGTCATTCACACCAAAATGAACTATGACAGAGTCATGCAGTACTTGTTGCTGAGAGACCTGAGTGCATGCGTGATTTGGCGAATCCTGGCACTGCACAGGCAGCTGACCATGACTTTCTCCTTGTCCAACCTGGTGAGTGGGACATCCATCTGTCTCATGACTGAGTCTCCAATGACAAGAAAACTTTGTTTTTGAGTATTACTTTTTACGGGCTTGGTGGATGAGACACTGGTGTTGCTATGTGTCATGGGTGTTGTGGAGACTGCATTAGCTGTAGCAGACTTCTGTTTTGGAGATCTCTGGTGTTTCTTTAAGTTTTTTGAGAAACATCAGAGTATGTGGATTTAGGTGTTTGATGTGTACTATATGTATGAGTAGTTGTATGTGTATAAGTAGTGGTACTATGTGAATATGTAGTGGTGGGTGAGTTGACAACCTTCTCCGTGTTACTGTTTTGAGTGAGAGGGAGAGCATGGACTCTAGGTTCTTGGTGTAAAACCATCTCTCACACTCTGTACTAGACTGTGTTATTAGTAGAGGGTTGTCTGTGTACAATGATACCAGTTTCCAATTCATGTCAGATCACTGTACATGCATGATGCCATCAAGGTATATGACATCAGTAGTAATTATCAAATGTTGAAAATGCTAAAGACATCAGGAGAAAAATTCATCATTACTGCTCCATGATCAGATAAACCAAAGCATTTACATGCACGTTTCCTAATGAGGTCTGTATACCATTATTAGAAGAAGGGGAGGACTTATTTAAGAGAACAGATTAGCAAATAATATGTATAAATATGTATAAATCAAAAGAAAGAACTTTTTTAGATAAAGTAGTCATGCTGCCTTTTTTTAATGTAAGCACGTAAGTAAACTGGCTTCCATTTGACTAGATGAAGCACAGTAAAATGAGCTTACAAGATAAAGCTGGCTATGTAGAATTGTAAGTACAGTGAAAAGAGAGCAGGTGAAATGACTGAAAACATGGCATGCCACTTTTAAATGTGGTAGTAGCAGGAGAAGTAAACAAGCTACAAACACAGGGCGCAGGATGCTACTGTCCCAGCAGAGGGCTGAACTGCCAGAAACATGAGTGATCATGAGTGCAGAATGCTACCGAGAGGAACACTTGTGTAAACAGAAAATGGTAGATTAAAAAAACATTCACAACATCAGGATAGGCTGGCAATACAAGTGAGGGAAGATCAAATATTTTTACAGAAAAAAATGATAAATGAAGGGTTAAGGATACAGTGCGCAATAAAAAAATGGCCACCAGAACAACAAGCAGGCTGACAAACACAGAGAGAAAGACAAATAACTCCATGGGTGAAGAATGCTATACAGTTAAGTTACAGGACGGTTATACATCACAGGAATGACAGAGGACAAAGAAGGACTCTAATGACTGGCGAACAGTACACCATCAAATGTAATACAGTCCATCTGGCATAAACACCACTGTGGCAGCATAAATATGAGGGCAGAGATGGCAGGAAGAAGCAAGAAAAGAAAATGTCATGCAATGCTATGTCAACTGATACAGCTGGCATGCACACAAACAACACAGTACATATATGTGGATCAGCCCAGTCTGTGCTACTACACAGACCAACCACAATGCACTGCATAGGAAGCAGCACTTCTGAGGAGCAGCAGCAGTGCCACAGTACTGATGCAGTGTAAAAAGGCACAACCCATAGTACACCACATAAAGTCAGGATCCCACAAGGTAGCAAGTCCAGCATACAGGCAATGTCACATAACCTTTCATTGGTATATATGTTATTCCAGCAGTGAAAAGGCAGCATAGGTGAAGCACCATGGCTATTATGGAAAATATGGATGGAAGACCAGTCTGAAGCAGAAGTGGTGTGCAGTCCTTCAAAAGAGGAATCACATACTATACAACGTGTTCACAGCCATCAGCTGGCTCAATGTGTTGTGCCTTTGTGACAAATGGTGCTTCTTGGTAGGTGGTTGTGGGGAGTCAACATATGAGTGCCTCTTTCTCCTGCTCAACATAGTTCTGTTTTAGGCAGATGACATGCACCAGCTCATGCATCTATGTTTTGGGACTAACTCATTGCATATAGGTGCCCATGCCCCTTCACTATGGACTTTGTATTTTCAGAGGGGATGTGGTTGGCAGCTACTCAACAGACCAGAAGGTAGGTGGGAAGGCTACACTGCCTTAAGAGACAGAAGTCAACAAGGGTGACAGGATAAACAAGGGTAGTCCAACTGAAATAATATTAGGTTGAAGACTGTTGTCACTAGTGGTTGCTTTTCAGAAATGATCATGGAAGAGCTCAGTAAAAGCATATTTCTGCCTGGGTTTTAAGGCAAAATTTGTTGAATTAAATTATCTGGCTTTGGCACACAATTGGGTGGCAGTGCATGGTGCTGTGCAACGGGCAACAAGTACAAACCTGCTGAGATGCAGGGCCTAAATACCAAAAGCTAAAACTTTAAAAAATCTCTAACAAAACTGAAAAGGACCTATAAGGATGCTTATTCCAAGCCCTAGACTGGCTTCCCTTTACCAGTCAGGTGCCAATCAAACAAAATTCTCTCACAAAATTTCAGAATGACCCCTTCCAATCCAAGACGGCCTGGAAACCGTGTTCACAACAAACAAACCACTACAAACAGTTCCAGAAGCAGCAAGCCTGGATGTGGACTATGCTACAGCTACTAGGTATCCAAGTTTCAGTGGGAAGCACTACAGAATATTTAATACAGCAGAAAAATAGCGGTGAGACACTGACTAAAACATGTAAAACAGCAGAAAATCAGCCAGCAGGCTCTAAAGAATGATTTAATCAGTTAACAGATGAGTTAATTAAGTACTGCTTGGTGGGAAAACCAGAGCAGGCAGAACAGATAGCTTTAAAACAGTGAAAAAATACCAGTAAATACTAAACATACTTAAAGGTGTAAAAGAAATTACAAAATCAAGCTTCTGAGTGAATATGAGTGAAACCAATTTATCTGTGTTGAATGGTGGGAAGATTCCAGAAAACTATATCTGATGTGATCTCTGAATTTACCACACTGCTGTGTAGAAACTACTGTCATACAGCCAATAAATTCCAGGATTATTACTGAATGATACATTGTTAACTGGAGCAGTATGTAAAAGAAATTAAGTATACCTTCTCTGATGAGATTTAATCAGAGAAGTTAAGTGCCAAGATGAGATAAAGGGTACATGGAAATTCTTAATCTAGCTTTTGATTACACAGAATGACCAGTTCACTTTATATTAAATACTGACAATTGGCTGTCCTTCTGTGCTGCAAGTTCAGGGCTTCGAGGTGGTGTGCACATGCATGCTAAAGAAATATGCTATGATTTTTGATCTGCACAGAGTTAAAACAGTTGGAATAATTGGGTGTGGTCCAGACAGGAGTATACTGAATAATTGCAAATGATCATAATCCCTGTAACCTTTAAAATATTTGTGATGCTGTCCAAAATTATAACTATAAGGCACAGTCCCTTGTCATCAATGCATCAATATAGCCAAGCATCTGAAGTGGCAAAAACATTTGGCCTGCACAACAAAACTTAGCCTTAGGGACAAGATACTTTTGTTGTCTTTACGTGAGGAGTTACCTATGAACCTATGATGATTGGATGTGAAATAGGAAATTCACCCCGAGGATCACCTCTGTGGCTCTGCTCGACAGTGGCACAGGAAAATAATTTTCTTGGGTGGCAAAAGCCAGGGTACCTTTTTGGCTGGGCTTGTATAGCCCCCAGGGCTGATAGACTAGTACCTACCTATGAACCTATGAACATATGACATGCGAGTGAATGAAACCATTGTCAGCAGTCAAATAGCAATTGACCAGAATGATATCAACAGAAATATTTCAGGAGATAAGTTAAATAGCACTGCATGACTGAAGATATCTCATTAGAAGGCACTTAGTGTACCACACAGAAAGACTGTTAAGACCATATTTATGTATTTAGATAATACAATAAGACTTTTTTTTGCAAAATTAAAGAAATAATGAGTATACTACAATTTAGTTTTGGTGAGGGTTTAATTCTAGTAATGTCATAAGTAGTGGAGAGGTAGTTAAATGAATATCTGATTTTGGAGGTTAATTGGGGGGCCTATGTTAGAGAATAACAAATATAATTATGTATTGTCAGAGAGATATATTTCTACTGCAGATGGCTATTGAAGTCTGACGAGTTGAATGGTAAGTAGCACCTGGAGGCATAATCATATGCAAGGTCAGTGCAGTTAAGAGGAGGAGAAGCCATCAGGGACATAGCAAGTGTGGAGTCAAGATGGCAGCTGTAATGAGTCTAAGCTGTTAGAGTTGCTGATTTTTCCATCCAAGCAGCCCTTTTAATCATGCAAATGGTCTGAAGGAATAATTTGCCTTTATCAGTCAAATCACTTCTGGCTGAGAGAGTGACTGGGTAAGATGAACCATCTTTTCTGCAACATTAAGATACAATGTCAAAATTAAAGTTCAAGCTCAGAGGACAAGCCCTTGTCCCTTGGTCCTTCTGACCTAAACAGAGTAATGAAAATGGTAATGATGACACCTCTTGACTGACTGTCACCCTTGATGATAAGGGAATGAATGTGCCATTGACTGGGACAAGGATCCTAATTACAAGATTGGGAGAGTAAAAAAATGCAAAAATATATGTAAGGAGTAGCAGCTATATGGGCCATGCTTTGATACAAGAGAATGTTCAAAAGGAGTAAGGCAAAGTAAAAACAATAGTTCAAACAGAAAAACCAATGAGCAAGCATTTTTAAGATTTCATGGCATGTTTGAATACCTGCGTGAGCATATTCTAAAACTTACTTAAACATATTCTAACCTTATCAACAGTGCCTATGCTATGGAGAAAATTGCATGGACAAGAGCTTAGTGGCAATGAGAAGGAGAACAAGAAAAAGGCTTCGTAATGCTTAAGATTCTGGTCACAGATGCACTGACTTATAAACATTATGATGTTACAAAACCACTTACAATAAGAGTGGATGCCAATCATTCAGTTATAGGAGCTGTACTGCTCCAGGAGAGAAAAGAAATTGTCTGCATTTCCAGAGTACTGACAGAGGTACACATAGCTACCATATGTTAAGATTAAGAAGGAACTTTACAAACAGTAAATGGTTTGAAAACGTCTGTAAGTGTATGTGAGAGAAATCATACGCCATTAAACACTGTTTACTAAAACCTTTATGAAAAGCACCAGTATGACTTATAAGGATGATAGTGACTTTACTAAAACATGGCATAAACATTTCTTATAAACCAGGGAGAGAAATGAACATGTTAGATGTGTTGGGCAGAAATGTTTTAAAAAGAATGGCTGGGAAATTATTGAGTCAAGAGACATAATTATATCTATAGTTCCCTTACTACTGATTTCAGATGACAGGTTGCAAGAGTTCAGAAAATAGAGATTCTGATGCAGAATGCAATTCCTAAAAGATATAATAATGAAATGATGCCCAGAATCAGAGAAGAAAGGGCCATTGTAGATACACATGAAGCATACATACCCTGTTTGTATTAATTGTGTGCAGGTTTTGTTGTTCAAGTCAAATAGGGGAATTGGATCAATTCAGCTTTAAGATAAAATTCTACAAGTAATTCATGAAACACATCCTGGAATGGTGAAGTACAAGGAAAGAACACTGAGTATCATGCTTTAAATAGAAATATCTCAACAGAAGGATACAACGGCAAATATGTATCCTGTTTAAAATTCTTAACTGAAACAGTAAATATGAGATGATACTGCATGAAATTCCAGAAAGGCTATGGAGTAAACAAACAGACATTTTTTTTGTCTTAAGATACATACACTATCTTATTTGTATGGATTATAATTTGTAACCAAAGGATATACACATTATCCAATTCTGTTATAATGATGTTCAAGGTAATATTTTGCAGAAGTGGAATTCTTGATGTCCTCTCATTAGATAATGGTCTACCGTTCAAGAGCTAAAAATTCCAAAGATTTTCAGAAGAACAGGAATTGAAATATGTTAATAGCTGTCCATGATATCCACCATTCAGTGCTGCCAATGTTAAGTAAGATTGTTACTTATCTTTGGTAGTATATCATGAAGCCCACTTAATCTATCTGACTTCTCCCCTTTGTTGACTGCTGATGAGAAGAAGACATTAAACTGTTACCAGTGATTACAGCATTATTGCAAAAGCAATTGTTAAAATAAAGGGATTCTGATTGAAAGCATTGAAAATACAGCATACACAGGTAAAATGCAAAAGTTTACCATAATCTCATAAAACTGGAAGTAGTGTGCAGCGTCCTTCACAGTGACACTCAGAGCAAGGAAAGCAATATTATAAAGACAACTGCAGTTAGGCAAGCCTATGTTTCAGGTGAAAGAGAAGACCTTTCCACATAGAAGGACTGATTTCATTTAAGGATAGAAGCAGATTATATTGGTTTCTTTTCAACCCACTTCAGGACTTGATCTCAGAATCAAAACAAATGTCAGAGTTGCACACAGCACCAGCATTACAAGACCATTCTGAGAGACAAGCAGATGTAAAATACTCAGCAGAATGTATTAGTTACTCACCATTTATTGCCCGCTAATGCAACTCAACTGAATGTGCTTGTACCCACCAAATATTATGATTTTAAAATATGCTGCAATCTCTGAAATGATAGCAAAGACTACTTAATATAAGGGGTTATGCACCGATCAAAACTGGCTTCTCTCTGGAGTTGAACCTTGGCATCCATGTTCAGCATCATCATAATCTGTTCCGATAAGAGTTCCAATCATAATTCTTTGTAGTGCATGGAGATTTTCTGATCCATGGGCTACTAGTCACTCGAAAGTAAAAAACAAAACAAAAACACAATATCTCCTGCTAGTAAAACAGTAGGGAAGTGCTTGAAATCCTTACATATTCTCTGTCTGAGAAAAAATCTGAAACAAAATACTGACTGTAATGTAGCAGACAGCAGGTAGAAAGCAGAGTTGAAACAAAGCTGTTTCATGTCCTGCTGCTGCTGTTTACTGGTCAGCATCTTCTGCTTTTGTGTGTGTTGTGCCATACCCAATGTTAACAGCATGCACAGGGGGATTTACAATTTCACCTTGTAACTGTTGCTAAATCAGGTCTTGCCCTAGAGTAATACTGAACTGGCATGTAATGTAACCATTTTTGGGGTGTAATCACAGCACCCCTTGCACGACAAAGCTATTATTGTTAGTTGATAAGTTTTTTGAATAATGGACATATACAATTATCTCCCATGACAAACACAGATATATCGTAGATAGCATTAATTTTTACTAAGCTAGAGAAGTTATAGAAAATGAAGCCCAATTTGTCACATTGCATATGTACAGCTTCAGGTAGTTTCAAGCTGTTGTTGAACCACTATTAGAGAAAGCAAATAATCCAAAAACAACGACAATAGATCCAGTATCAGTAGTTTATTGCACAAATTGCAGTCCCTAGCGCCTCGGCCTTCGCCTTCCAGGGGAATACAATTAACTGACATTCAAACATCTCTTATATATCCACCAATAAGATAGTTTAATTATACAATTATCAATAATATAATTATACAATTAATTATAAGAAAACTCTCCAGTTGCATTCTAAATTCATACCTCTAGGTGTCATAGTATCATACTTCAGTATAACAACTGTTTCTTTATACAATAATATAGATTTTACTTTTTCTTCACATATATTTATACTTAAACTATCTAAAACTGTAGCTAACAAACCCTTAGGGTCACTATTATGAAACTCTTTAAAATGTACAGCAACAGGACTATCCATTTTTCCATGTTTTATGTCTCTTAAATGTTCCTGAAGCCGAGTTTTAAAAGCCCTTTTACTTTCCCCTACATAAAACATATTACAAGGGCATTTTAATGCATATACAATTCTTTCAGTATTACATGAGAATTGTCCCTTAGAATAAAATTTCTTATTATTAATACAATCAAATGTTCTAACAACATGTTTACAAGAAATACATTTGTTGCATGGATATGTACCACATAAATTAACATCTATATGTGCATTTAAATCCATCTGTGGAGTAGAGAAAGTTGCATGAACCAGCATATCCTTCAGATTTCTCCCCCTCTTATAAGAGAAAGTTATTTTTTTTGGAAAGATTGTTGCTAAATTCTTATATTTAAACAATGAAGTCCAGTAATATTTTATCATATCACTAATTTCTGAAGATAACAAATCATAGGTAATTACCATATATATTTTTGTTAGTTCATCTTTATATGTATCTACAAATATTTTGTTATCATACCTGTGTTGTATTCTATTTCTTACTTCACTAGTTTCCTTCATTTTCTTTAGTAACAACTCTATTTCTTGAGCATCATAGCCTCTTTTGATATACAAGCATGCTATTTTTTTCTAATTCCTTATTAATTTCATCATTACCATTATTCAGCCTCTTTATTCTCATGAATTCACCATATGGTAATGCACTTATTAAATGAGGTGGATGACAACTACTTCCATCCAACAAATGTAAATCATTTTCAAATTTTCGATAAATTTTAGTTTTAATATTTCCATTTGGTCCACCCTCTAAAGTTATATCCAAAAAGTTCACTTTGTTACCAACTTGGAAGCTATCAAATTTCAAATCAAATTCATTTTTTTGTATATCATTCATAAATTCATGGGCCTCTTGTTCTCCGCCCTTACAAATAAAAATTAAATCGTCTATATAACGATAATAACTAACAACATTCTTTACATAAAACTCTGTCCTATATAAAAATTCTATTTCAAAGAGATTCATCATAATATTAGCATACATGGGCGCAAACCCCGCCCCCATAGCAGTACCCTTTAGTTGATGAAATAATTGACCATCAAAACTGAAGTAATTATTCTTCAGACAAAATTCTATCAGTTCTACTATATATATTGTCAAAGGGCTATCTCCTAATAGTTTCACAACAGCTCTCAAACCATGTCTATGTTCTATGCTAGTATATAGACTTTTAACGTCTGCTGTGAACCAGTACATATCCCTTGTCCATCTTAAGGGTAATATTTTTGTTAAGAAATCAAAGCTATCTTTTATATATGAAGGCTGTTTGATCACAAAAGGATATAAAAAACTGTGCAGAAACAATCCCATATTGCGTGTGAAATAACTACATGCCGAAACAATAGGGCGTCCTGGAGGTTGATATAAATCTTTATGTATTTTTGGGAGGCAGTAAAATTTTGCTACCTCACATCCCTTTGATGAAAACTTCCTAGTTATATCATCTTTAACAAAATACCCTAACCTATATCCTTTATTACATAAATCTTCAAATCCTTTTACAGCTTCCTCATAATGTATCATATCACATTTCTCATATGTCGTTGTATCATTCAGGTGTTCCCAACACATCTTAGCATATTGTGTATGATGCATCAACACAATTTTATTTCCTTTGTCAGCAGGTTTCACTATTATTTCTTTATTGGCTGCTAGTTCTTTAATTGCTTGCCATTGCTTTTTAGTCATATTATATTTGATTTTATTTCGTTTCATATTAAATTCATTATAAATAGTCCCAGATGCAAAATCAATCATAGCTGAGAAATTTTTAATACCATCATGCTGAAAAGAAGGCATAAAAGTACTTTGTACCTTTACCTTACTTGTATCTAATCGACAATATGCATTATTTCCTATACAATTCTCATTATCAGACATACAGGAATAAAAACTGTCATCAGAATCTTCTTCAATACTTAAATCTTTCTCAATAGATGCATTCAAAGAATTATTCCCATTATTTCCAAAGAAACACATCAAATTCAATTTACGTATAAAGCGGAAAAAATCACGCTTTAAAAAATGTAACCTAGGCAAAACCGTAGGTATGTATTTTAAGCCATGGTTAAGGGCAGAAATAGTAGCTTCATCAAATGAATTGCCACTCAAATTTATAACATAACTATGTACATCATTATTACATTTATTTAAAACACTTTCTAAGAAATTAGTTTCTTCTAAAGCGTTTATACCTCTGTGCCGCTCCTGAGGCTTCTGAATATTGTCTCTGTCCATTCTCCGCATTAAATGAACTTCCTCTAAACTCCTCTCTATTATCATATTCTGGACGTTTGTTCCTCCGAAAGGAGTTTTGAAATTGCTGTGGATTTTGAGCCGGCGGTAACACAGGATAGTCATTGTTACCTTCTCCGGCTTCACTGTCCCAATCTGTAGAAACATCAGAATAATTATTCCGCCCGCCATCTTCTGTACGCCTTCCCTCATCTGCAAACCTGACGTTCCGACGTCGCTTCTTGTTGTTGATTGGGCGACAGAAAGCCGAGCCCCCTGCATAATCTTTGATGTCACGATTTAATTTGTACTTTTTCACATTCAACAATTCTTTTTCCATATCCATTAATTTGTTTTGTATATCTTTTAGACAAAGTTCCATTCGTGACAAACCAGCCATGTCTGATAAGGTTTTACAGACATTACTGATATCACTTTTAAGTCTCTCTTGTTTAATTTTATCACGCTCTATTAAAATCGTCACCCACTCAATAGAGCAACGGTGGGCAGCTTCTACCCACCTTTTTTGAAAGACTTTGTCAACTTCATCTACTAAATCAAACGGTGTTGTTGGATTTTTAAGAGCTCGCAAGCCCCTAGGTGTAATGTCTAATTCAATATATCTTTGTAGACTTAAACAATTTAGATGTACCGCTAATTCTTTTGCCATTAATTTATCTAATTTGTTGAATGTCTCTCTCATTTCAGCCGGTAAAAAGTTTCAAGCTGTTGTCTGAAATGGATACAGAAAGAAGCATGCAGATCTTCAAATTGAATGAACTGGAACAGATATATCTATATCTACAATACACAGATTACAAAAGGATGCTGACAGAAAGAAATATAAATTTCTGGTTTATACAAATGTACTGTGGTGGACCCTTTATCCCTGGGCCTCCTCTGAAAATGCGCTCTGCCCAGTCAGACTTTCCTGGCCAAGAAACACAAATCTATAAGTAAATAAATAAACAAATAAATACTCAACTAAAAGTCCCTAGAACAATTTATCACATTTATAATATTATCCATATTAACATTACAAGGTTGGTAAACTCCAGTGTTGGGGATATCTGATAACAATGACTGCTAACAATTATTTAAGTAAAAGCTAAAAAAAAGGTTCTTAAGTGAAAGAAATGCTTGCCCTCTGTTTTGTCACAAATTGGGTGTTGCATTACATTGCTACAGTATTAAACTGCGTATGACATTGAAGCTTTATGACTACGTTTCTAAATTTTAATTTTATACATTATATTATTCTTCTGATTATACAGAAGGGCACAGGAAGGGCTGATTTCTGAAAAGGACTATATGTAGTTTATACAGGATATGTCCAGTGAACAGCTACGTGGTGCTGTCTGTGTTTTGGCTAGTAGTATATCTGAAGTGCCTTTGAAGCTCATTCTTGACCTTTCAAGTCGTAGCAGCACTGTGGTACACAGGATTAAAGGCATTACTATGCCCCAGATGACCTGCAATCAATTAGTGGCATGGTGGCGAGGAACAGTGAGAGGATGAGCGTGAGTAGCTCACCCATACATGTGGGGGAGGGAGTCAGCCTAGGCTCGCTGCAATGAAAAGCGACATTACAACCCTGTGATTGCCATATTGCATAAGCAGTACGTTGTTTAGTCAGGGCGTTGTGTATACATGGAAGCATGCATGCACCTCTCAATGGTAGTGGTTGTGGAGCTTAGAAGGGTGGGTAGGCAGGAGATGAAGCACTCTCCCTGGCAGCAGTATGACACTTAAACAGCATTCTCACTCTGCTCAAGGACAGTTGACATGGGTCAGCTTCAGCCTGGTGTAAGTTATGGTGGATCCGGTAGAACAAGTGAATGAGAACAGGAGCTGGTGGGAGCTGATGGTTAGCTGTGAGAGGGGAAAAACGAAAAGAAAAATAAATGATATGCTAAGCAGAGCCTGTATGTTATCGTGTATGTCTCTGAGTTCACTTCAAGAAAAAAAATAAATATTGGGTAAGCCATAAGGCATTAAGCAGATATTTTTATCACTTGAATCAGATATTACACACATAGCAATGAGCAGAAACAATGGGAAATGCCAAACTGCAAAACAGTA
Source organism: Protopterus annectens (assembly GCF_019279795.1). Taxonomy (NCBI): domain Eukaryota; kingdom Metazoa; phylum Chordata; order Ceratodontiformes; family Protopteridae; genus Protopterus; species Protopterus annectens. Next base: position 1,446,338,057 of record NC_056739.1, on the reverse strand, counting down.
TAATCTTAAGTACAACCTTCTACAGGTCTTAAACTCTTATTTTACCTGGAAATATATGTGTATAGGATAAAAAAAATTATCATGGATGCTGTTACCTGATCAAATGTTCATATTTTATATATACATATATCTCTGTGGTTCTACCTGACATAGCCGAAACCACACAACACCGACAACCCACACACCACCACATGATGGGCAGTCCATAAAAACGAAACACACACAAAACCGACAGAAACGAACCGACGGTACGTAACCACAAACCCCCACCAACTGCACAATATAACACACACACAACAAACACAATAACAATTACATCAACCACACCACAAACCACACACACCACACACAACACCAACAGCCCACATAAAACACACCTAACCCTTAATTCCGTCACTATCGCCTAACCTACTACTAACCTACCCCCTACCCTAACCTAAGCCCTCTCAACCAAACCCTCTAAAACCCTCCTCCCTCGCCCACCCCTACTCACTTAAACCCCCCTCACTTACCCCACCCCTAATAACTCCCTAACCACCCTCATAACCCTACTAACCAATTAACTCCCTTCCCTAACCCCCTAACCCACCCCCCCACCTCTCCTCCTACCCAACCCTGCCGCCTTCACCCACACCCACTCCACACCCGCCTACTCCCACACTCCTCGTCGCCCTTGTTGGCATCGACCGTGTCAATAACATGCATCGTCACATTGTCGGCATCCGCGATCTGTTCTGCTCCTGCGATGTTTCTCTCTTCTTCTCGCGAATCGATCTTCTTGTCTCGCTGTCGGTCTTCTCTGGGTCTTCTGCGGTCTTCGTTTCGGTCCATCTCTGTATATGTATATGTATATATATATATATATATATATATATATATATATATATATGTATATATACACACACACATATATGTGTGTGTGTGTGTGTGTGTGTGTATATATATATATATATATATATATATATATATATTTATATATATCGATACAGGTATCAATATATATGATATAGATAGTTACCTTTTTAGTAAGTTAAAAATAAATGCAGAATTGCTTCAGATACTGACCCTCCTTGGAACAATCTAGGCATTCTTTAATTCTTTAATAAGGCAGTACATCTGCTTATGAGATGCTTTGTGAACTTTATGAGCATACAATATCCAAAATTCACATGTAACATGCTTGTAAACCTATACAGAACACAAAAAGTTAGAAGTGCACAGTATGTGAGTTATTCTTGGTGCGATCCTAAATGTGGGAAACAGATGTGTGTTTTAGCACTTCTAGAAGTAATCTTAACTTGACATGGATAATAAATGAAAATCTGTCATCATCAATCATGCAGTCAGAAATATACTTAGATAACCTGATGCAAGTATAGCTCATTATGATTAATGTCATAACTTTAGCAATAATAAATACACCTGAATAATTACAACAGATGTGCAGATTCATCTTAACAATGAAAGAGACTAGACTCTGGAACACCTCAATTTATAGAGTTGGTCACTTCAATCAAATTTCAGTCATCCAGTAATTCAACAAGCTCTGCAGTTTAGTTACCTTTCTGACAATGGTAAGCTACACATTTGAAAATTTAGTCTGCTCAGCATAACCATTTCTGACACCTATACCCATCTCAGTAATCATTCATTCTTTCATTTTCCATTCTATGATTTATCCTACTTATGGTCGCTAGAGAGCTGGAGTATATCCCAGTATTATAGTAATTATAAGTTAGAGAAATATTCCTGGAAAAAGGTCTCAGTTCATTGCAGAGGATGCACTAATATACCACACACACACACACACACACCTATGAGTAATGTGGTGTACAAACAATAATCCTAATTGCATATGTTTAGGAAGTAAGATAAAACAAGAGCACCCATGCTGACAAAGGCAGGCCATACAGACTTCAAATGAAAAGCACCTCAGCTAGGACACAAACTAGGGGACCAACAGCTGAGATACAATTGCAGTAACCGCTGTTATCGTGCAGCAAGCATGCCAGTGCAAATTTTATGGTGCTACTAAATTTGCAAAGCATTTTCTGATGCTGTACAGTTTTGCTGCCACCCATTATTATTCTGTATTTTCCTGTTTAGTAGTTTCCAAAGAAACAGGATACTTTATAAATACATGGTATAAGCAAAGTCAGATACACAAACCGCTGCTCTCTAGGGGCTATATCTTTTACTGTTTGTTTTAAGTTAGGAGTCCTCATATAGAACCGGAGATGTGGAAGTGCCCATTTTTAATTTTTTTAACTGAATTAGTAGTCTGCATTGTTCCAGTCCTAGGCCCTAAGCCTGCGTCTGTTAACAGCCTATAAGCCTCATGCCTGATGTGGTCAGTGGCTTCATGCTCTGTTTTCACAGCACAGCCATTTTGGCTCAGCTACTATCTTTATTAGTCTGATGTATGTGTTTTATTTAGCCTTTTTACTCCACTACTCCTGTTATATATAAACGGCTGCCTCGCACATCACTGAGGGGTAATAGTTCCCACCTCCATTTCCATTTGTCTCTGCTGCCACTTCTTTACTTTATTATTTTAAATTGGCTCTTTATCTTTTTCATCAGTTTGTCATACAGATAAGTGCTTTACACAGCTTACCCCACTTAAAAATCCAGCTGTTGTACTAGCTCTCCTTCCCTTGTATGTTTTGTCAATTCAGCGCCAATCCCAACATTATTTTTTTAATATATTTAACCCATTTCCACACTCCACAAGGCTAGTGTAGCTTTCCTACTCTTAAATTCTTTAACTCTCTATTAACCTCCAACTTGCCTTATGTGCATGTTGTATTCCTCCTTGTATATTCCCTTGTCATTAGCTCGCCTTTAAGTAGTTTTAGCGGCCAAAACTTTGCCATAACAGCTACCAAAATTGCTTTACCAAACTGATTATTTCTGTAGTCACAATCTGCTGCGGCTAGGTCCAGCCCACTATGCTCCCCTACCTTACACCCAGATCCCACCCAACCACACATCAACTACATTTGCACTAAAAATGATTCCACCCCATCCAATACTCAAATCAATCACGCACATTTGCACATTAATGTTGTACTCCACCCCCACCCCCAAGCATCCAGACAAATTAATTTTAAAAGATACTTTATCCCCTTCTACATATTACATCAATTCCCTTATTAATTCCACCCCTACCAAGTCTCTTCCTCTCTCTATTCTCTCACTTTTACTAGCATCTCTTAAAATGGCATACCCCTATCTGGCCATAATCCACCTTCTCTGCCTTACAGTAAATCTCTTACTTCTAACATACAGTACTTCAATCAAAACCCAAAAGTTCAATAAATATATTACATCCAACACAGGCTTTGAAAAACAAAGAGCTACTCCAGCATAAAAGCCAGCCTACTGAAGTCACACATCTTTCAATTTACAAAATATAACATTTTACAACCTTCCTTTAATTCTAAACCAACTCTCCTCAGATCCAAAATCAAAAATAATACCTACTTGTATCACATGGCCACACTCTTATACTAAAATACATTCTATCCTGGATGTCTGAAAATATATCCAATGAAACTATCATCATGGGTGATGTTAATATCAATTGGCAAAACTTAATCTCTGACTTCCTAGCTAATTTATTTATTTTATTTTACATTTGTTGACTGGCATAGTCCGACTGGATACATGTCCATTTTCAGCGGAGACCCGGGGAGAAAAGTCCCAAAGGTTGTTACATATGCATTCATCACAATGTACAGATAGAACAAGAGTAATAACAACATAGTACAAATAAAACACACTTTACAGAGTCAGTTAAATGTATAAAGTCTCAGAAACTTCTATGGCTTAACAAGTAAAAGACTGTAGAGTTCCATTTACAACATCATAGTACAACCAAAACACACTTTACAGAGTCAGTTCATTTACACAGTCTCACAAACTTCTACTCTGGCTTAATAAGTAAAAGACAGTAGAGTTCCATTTACAAACATAGTATTAGTACACTAGTATGAAAGATGATTTAGTCTGGCTTGGAGCAGGGACATATCCACTGAGACCTGAAATACTCCTTAAGAACTTTTTTGAATTGAGATAGATTAAATCTTTTTGGATTCACACAATTTATAACAACTCCAACTAGAATTCTTAAAAGTAACAACTAAGCTTGTATTCTGGACTGGATCTTAGTCACAGATCCTAATAAATATTCCAATTCTGGTACTCTCTAATATACATTAAGCGAACATCTACCTGCATGTACCTGCAGGACTACCACCCAGTCACTCAAAGTCCATAACTACACATCCCATAATCTAACTAACTTTAGTCAGCAGATCTTTATTAATATACTAAGATCCTTAAAATGGTCTGTGCTGAAACAGTACCTCTAAACGATGTTGTCAATTAGTTCAACAAGCTTTTTCTAGACACCCTTAACAACCTAGCTCCTCTTTGAACAAACATAACTAAAATCAATCATGCACCCTGGCTTACAAAGTCCACAAAAAATACTAGTAAACAGAGACAAAACTTGGAAAGAATGGCAGAAGAACAGAAATGATTTCAATTTACAGAACTACAGACAACTATGCAGTCAAGCAAAAAAGTTTATAGTCATAGATAAGAAACAATATTTCCCACAACTAACTGACCACAAAAACAACCCCAAACAATTTTTGGCCACCATCTCATCACTGCTCATCCCAGGGTCCAAACAAAATCCTGCTCCAGTCACAGACAAATCTCCACCTCAAATAGCAGAAATGTTTAAAACTCACTTTTTACTAAGTATAGCCAGCCTGCTCAAGGATCATAACAAGCCTCTCAGTTCCAATTCCACAATTAATCTCAATCTGAACTCATCTCTTTCTAAAACATCTTACAAACATACTGCTTTCACTCCCCTCTCATCTCAAAGCACTCTAACTATAGCCACTCAGCCTTCATGCTAAGATATATTCACTAAATAACACAGAAATGTAAGTGGTTTCACACTCCAAACTATTAGGGATAACAATAGACAATAAACTTACCTTTCACCTTCATATATATAACACTAGCAAAAAACACACCATCAACTAGGAATGCTATATTGGCACAAAACGTTCATGGATACAGCCACTAAAATAACATAGCCTCATTCTACCTGCTACTCTCTTTTACTATATGTCTTTCGGCCTTTCCCGGTCAGGGGTCGCCACAGTGGAACTCCAGTCCGCTAATGATTGGCAGTAGAGTTTTAAGCGCTGGCTTGCCGGGCCTAACGCACAATCTTCAACAAAGGAACGCCCATTCACGCATGTCGCCACACAGAAGATGCTCTAACTGAGAATCAAACGGGCAACATCTAACTGTGAGGTGACAATGCTACTGCAGCACATAGTGCCCCATATTAACCAATCTTCAAATCACACTAAAAATAAGCTTGAATCTTGCTACAATAAAATTGCTAAATTTGCAACAGGCATATCATACTATAAACACCACTATACTGTTGTTAGCTCCCTTAACTGACTCAAACTCCCCCAGCATCTAAACTACCTCTAACTAATGATCGCCCATAAAATGATCTGTCCTGCCTTAAACTCAATACCCCAAATCTATGCACCTAGCTGTACTCTCTACTCTGAAGATAAGCAGATTCTAACTCTATATAAACCAGACAAAACTGCCAGTCAATACTTATACTCATATTCATTGACCAAACTATGGAACACATTACCCTTTGACATCAGAACTTCCTCAGACTTCAAGAAATTCAAGGAATTCCTACTCATGTCATGCAACTGTCCTTGTTCCAAACCAAACTGACTCCTACCCCCCTGACTTACTCCACTTATCTACCCCATTGTCACTTCCTTCTTCTTTCATCTTTTCATCCACCTTCATCTGCTATTCAGCTACTCCTCTCACACTTCCTCCCCTCCAGCCTCCTCTGATTCACCTTTATCTCTGTTGCAATCACCATCACTACTAACTCTCACCTTTCTTCTCCATTTCATATCCCCTGCTTTACTCTACATAATCAAAAATGTCCCTGATGTTCAATCTATCTACCTTCTTCTTATTGAATCTCTGTTTCATTTCTCGCAACACTGCCTACCCATAACCCTCATCTCCAATCCTATTTTTTCCTGCTACTATGTCTTATAAATGTTTATCTCTGAATTATGCTGAGATAATTAGACCAATTTTTACAGATTCTCTTTATTGTTGTTGTTGTTGCTGTTGTTGTGTCTTTCGGCTTTTCCCGGTTAGGAGTCACCACAGCAGAACTCCGATCTGCTAATGATTGGCAGTAGATTTTTACATACTGGCTTGCCGGGCCTAACGCACAACCTTCAATGAAGGAACGCCCATTCATACATGTCGCCACACAGAAGACGCTCTAACTGAGAATCGAACGGGCAACGTCTAACTGTGAGGCGACAACGCTACCGCAGCACCACACTTATATATGTAACCCCTTATTGTTGCAACTGTGCCTCTAAAGACAAATATCTTATCTGACATTTTTGTTTTACTTTTCTATGAAAAACATATGCACATAGGTATGATTGTTAAATTTCTTTGTAAAGGTGTTTGCATGTTAGCTATGCTTGCTAATCTTCCTTGTCAAATGCATGTATGTGGCTTTTTTGTGTTTCATCTGTATATTGGTTTCGTATTCTGTTGTTTATTACATACAAGTTATTTTTCTTTCTCTTTGTATTTGTGCTTTTCTCCCAGGGCCTCCACTGAAAATGTGTTTCTTGCCCAGTTGGACTTTCCTGGTAACCAAATGTCAAGTAAATAAAATGAATTAGTGTCTTTTCTATTATATACTATCTAATCCTCAGTGTGCAATGGCAACAATTATGTCAGTTATCTCCATGGATACTCACTGATTTAGGTAGTCAGGAACCCTTTCCTTAACAGTTTTACTGTTTAGATGTTCCCTGGGATTCATTAACACCTACACTAAGTGAACACACCTCTGAGTGAACAGACAACATAAGCATAACTCACAACTTCTTTCGCCTAATTTTAGTTTTCTACTGAATTTCTTGTAGTCTTAAATGCGGAGGGGGGATTCATAAAGGACGCCACAAAGGGTAGACTACATGTACAATTACTGTAATCTTTCTGAGTGACTAGAAAGCACAAAAAATATTGTATGATGTTCTTGAATACAGACTGTGTAAACTTAGGTAGTTGTTAATTAATTTGTCTTTAAGCTGTGCCTGACAGTTTGTGGTCTGCTTTTTTCTGGTTGGAAAAGAAGACTATTTGTTTCATTTTTCAAATAATATTTTGCTGTCACATTAATTTCTGGTTAAGTGTGTCATCAACATGCAGGGAATGATATAATGTTTATCAATATTTGTTCGCATCCAAATTTTTTAATGTATCCATGCATTCACAATATATGTACGCATGTTTTTATGCAATATGTATTGTTTCACTATGAGCCATGTACAAAAAAATCCCTTGAAAACAAACTGCATTATTACAGATGATCATAAAGCACATCCACAGAAAGAAAACCTATAAAATATTTTTCCCCCACTTAGAAATTGGCAAGCCTTGTTGCACCCCCATGCATGCAATCCTGCAGAAAGTAAAAAATTCCCCGAAATGCTGAGCGCAGTAGGTGTGTTTGCTATAAGCTCACAGTTAGACTCTGTACATAACACATATGTTCAGACAATGGAAAAATCAGGAAACTAAAACTGGAGAGTTAGTGACTGATAAACCAGATATCAGAAGTATATAGCAAGTTCAGTCTGCATTAATATAATCAGCACTATATATATATATATATATATATATATATATATATATGTGTGTGTGTGTGTGTGTGTGTGTGTGTGTGTGTGTGTGTGTGCATAGTGCATCTGTGTATATTTTATTATTGGAAGTATGGCACATAGTCTGGTCCATCAGTTCTGTTGTATTTCAAGAATTGTGCTATACAATTGTATGTGGTTTTGATCACTGGAAATACAAAATATAATATTCCATGAACTGAGATGTAAAGCAACACAACTGAAGCATCTAAAATTATTATCTTAACACACTGTACTACAACACCAAAACTTTTTCAAGGGCAGATTTAATGTTGACTTCATGAAGTATAACATATCGGGCATTTACCTGGCTCTCAGTACTAGAATATGAATTCTGAATTTATTAGCAAATCATTTTTCCTAACCTCTGTACTGTACCTTGTGACACTTCAGAAAGGCTTTTCATACCATGGTAAAATATCACTTAGCCAGATATTTATTTTGTTGTAGGCAGGTGAAGAAGAAATTCACTTTTATTAAATTAATCAAGTCTAAGGTTATGACACAATGAACTGCTGGGGACCTGTACTGGTCTAGGTAGACAGTGTGCTCAGCTATATTAATCTAATCTTTTAAAATAAGAAAGTTGAGTTTTTTCAGCATAATATTGCATTATGCTATAAATGTCTATAATGCTTGCATTAAACAGAACAGCTATAACACATATGAGCCTGAATTCATTTAAGAACTTGAGCAGCATTTTTCAGTGTAGGTAACAAATACAAATTGTCCAGCTTTTAGTTAATGTAGTATTACAGTATAAATGTCTCCCTCAAAATCCTTTTTATGTTAACAATTTGCCTTGGTTATGGAATGGTTTGCTGCAGTGTAGAATAGGTTTTACTGTCTGTGCTTACTAACGTGGTGTACTTTTTTTCCATCAGGAATACAAGACCCATACGTTTCATTAGTCTTATATGTAAACCCATGGAAAGAATTATCATAGAAATGATCAATAGTGATTATAGTAAAGCTCCAGACACTGGACTAAGCCCAGTTTGGTTTCATCAGGGGCAGGTCTTGCCTACTTAACCTGCTGGACTTCCTTGAGAAGGTCACCAAAGCAATGGATGAGGGCAAAATGGTTCACACTGCCTACCTTGACCTGTCCAAGGCATTTGACACAATCCCCCATTAGGGCACTGTTGACAAACTCAAGAGGTTAGGTACAAATCCGTATGTCACCCAGTGGACAGCCAAATGGTTCACAAACAGGACCCAGGAAGTTAGAATTGGGGGGTCTGCCTCTACAAGCATTCAAAAGTGGAGTTCCTCAAGGATCAGTCCTGGGACCGCTCCTTTTTGGCATTTACTTCTCTGAAGTCAAGGCCAATGTCAATGATCTCTGGGTGACTAAATTTGCAGATGACTGCAAATTAGGAGCTGTCACTGAATCCCACACTAACTCAAAGGTTCTCCAGGAAGGGCTGACACAGACAAACAACTGGTGTCAGAGATATGGACTAAAACTAAATTTTAAGAAATACATAATAGTATCTGCGGGAAGTCATCCACCCCTGGTAACTATCATATTGGCACCACACCTCTTAGAGTTGACCCAGTAGTAAGGGACTTAGGGACACACATAGACAGTAATCTAGCTTTGACCATCATGTGTCTACATTAATTATGAAATTATTGTATGTTGAGCAACTTATAAAAAAAGGTATGGCATCTAATTCTAAGGGAGTCATCATGCCACTGTATAAGGCATTCATCAGACATATCATTGAGTAAAATGCCCCCTCCAACAATTGGAATATCCACAGAGGTTCCTCACTAAAATAATACACGGCATAAGTAAAATGTCCTAGGCATATTGTCTCAAGGCCCTATACCTGTACTCTGTTTTGAGGAGATATCTATCGCTGGTATACAGGGGATTGTCAGACTCCACTCTGATGGACCTACTGCACACCCACAAAGCAAACAGCACCAGAATTACAAGTTCTAAAGACTTAAAGCTTGTCTGTGATATAAATAGTACCTGCTGGAGAGACAGGTATGTATCCCAGAGACTACAAATCAAGGAAAACATTTGTAGTGTGGAGGGTGTAAAGATCACTCCATGAATGATGTTATGCACCTAGTTCACTAATAAAAAGTGAATTGTAAAATAAGTACTACAAAATAGATAGTCCACAGCTGAGTTAAAAATAGAATATCCTTTATTGAAACACAGAAACAAGTGATCCGAGCTGAGTATAATGGAAAGCATCAGAACATTCATTATTTACATATAACCAGGTTGTTTGGAGCAAGGGAGTGGTTACAGAGGGTGGTTTTGTTAAGAGCAATAAAAGCATTAAACTCATTCTTTAACCAAGCCTCCTTTCCTCCTTAATACCGTAGTGTAAATTGAGACTGTGCTACCTTAGAATTGAAACTGAAAAGCTAGAGACAAATTAAAATATGTAATATAAGAACAGCATATTAAGGTTAGCCTACTAACCCAAACTTTATTAATTAAGAAACTACCTCACTAACAAAATTACTAATTAATTAATTATCTATCAGAATAAATATTAATACTTATAAACGGAAACACTTTTAACAAAGATCGGTTTCTTACAAAATAAATACTTCATCAGGTTTGTGTGCGAAAAACATATCATAATATTAATGAATATGTGAATAAATCTACAAGTTAACACCTAAGTAGGCTGAAAACCATAGCTATAATTGCAAAGGATGGAAATACAGTGAAAAATGTTAAAAATAAATCATTAAGGCCCTGGGGATCTGTACAAGTATGGCATCTAAATAAGAAAGCACTTAGTTTTGAATAATTAAAAGTGCACTTGAGAGTGTCAGAAAGCAGCACCAATTTCAATTATTTTCATTGTAAAATATTTACAATGTTTGATAATTGTTTATAACAATATTAACATGTATAACATTAGCACATAATGTCAGCATTAATCAGTCCCATTTCAGACTTTAATGGTCTTTTAAACAGTGGGGCAGTTTTCTGAGTTCATGTGTACTTTTTCTTCTTCTGTCTTTTTCCTGGTTAGGGATCACCACAGCGGATCACCTGTCTGCTCATGATTGGAAGTGGAGTTTTATGGTGTCGAGTTGGCAGTCTGGCACCCAACCTTCCACAGAAGGTACAGACATGCACACACTCATGGGCCAATTTAGAGTGTCCAATCCACCTACAGCATGTCTTTGGGATGTGGGAGCAAACCAGAGCACCTGGAGGAACCCCACCCGACCACAGAGAGGATATACAGGCTCCACACAGAAGGCACCCCAGCCAAGGATTGAACCAGAGAACCTCATGCTGTGAGGCGGCAATGCTAACCACTGCACCACCACTGCTGCCCAAGTTCTTGTATACTTTTTATGGAGCAATAATAATTAAGCCCCTGTTTTCTAAAAGAGTTCAGTTTCAGCTGCCACAGTAGTTCACATTTTTCTAAATGATAAGTGATGTCTCCTTCCAGTTACCAAAGGTCCACACAGTCAGTAATTTGAAATTTAAAGCCAGTGTGTCTTTTGTGAAGATGCAGCTGCTGAGTCAGTACATTATTCTTGCATTTAGCTATAATTTCAGAAAGATGGTCAGAAATCCTTCTTTTAAGTCTGTTGAGCATTTTCCCCATATAAAATGTTTCACAGTCATTGCAGCTTGCCCTATAAACAACCTGCATTGAGAACCAGTCACCTGCTGACTGGTTTTAACCTGTTTCTTTAAATAATGGCAGAAAAACATGTTTCTCTCCTGTATATTCTGACAAAAGGCACAGTTGGTTCCACACTTACTGGTGCATGTATCCAATGATCTGGGCCTACCTTCAACCCAACTCCTGATGCTTCTTGACTTTCTATACAAAAATGAAGGAGCTTCTCTAAGAATGTCCATTAAATGCGAACTTTCAGTAATTATGGCCCAGTTCTCTCTAATCATATTCATGATGCTGTGATAGTCAAAAGTAAAATTCAGGATATAACCGTCTTTTAAATTTGTTGATGATAGATTTTTTTAACACCCTCTTATAAGGACTGTTTAGTGCTGGTGAATTTTTACTTTTTAGTTCAATTATAGGTTCCATAATGCTTCTTAAACAATTATTTTTGTATCCCTACACCAAAAATCATTTTCAAGATCATTTAGGTTCTTAAGGAAGGGTTCCATTTTTGTCATGATCCTAGCCAACCTATAGTCCTGGGACTTAATGTTATATTTTTGTCGAGGGGGGATGGAGACTCTTATTGTGTTGCAGGAGGTTTAATCTGGTAGGTTTTCTGAAAAGATCTGTGTCCATTTTACCTTGGTCCAAGTCTGTAGTAATCTCCATATCTAAGAGTGCTGAAGTGAGGCTGTGGGAAGAGGTGAAATGCAGGAAGGTGGTGGTTTGATTCAGATAGCTGATAAAAATCTTCTAATTTATTTGTTCATTGGTCCCCTTGAACTGCAATGTGTGTACTTTTTCCACCATTGGGACTGTAGCATGAAAAATGGAAGAGTATTTAGACTTTCTGGCAGCACCTATCTGGGATGAGAATGATCATGGCAGGATTAATCTAGGGAACAGTAATACTGAAGAAGTATATAACTCAGGTATGGACAATTTTGACTCTCTTAATAAACTACAAAAAAGAACTGAGATGCATGAAAGGGCTATTTTAGGAGTTAATTTACTTATAACAAAGTCTGGATAAAAAGAGACTGCCTTGGGGTTGCACCTTATCAAAAAGCCTGTGTGGAATAATATGGATGAAACCTTGATGGCTGAATGGTTTGATACCTTAACTAATGCTAACTACAACCTCATAAGACTGTTCCTTAAAAATAACCAGGATAAACAGGACACAACTAAAGCTGTAATCTCAGAGCTGGAGACAGCTATATTAAATGAGAACCAAGAAGACCTTGATGCGAGGTTTAATTCTCTGAGACATTGGGTAAAAAGCTTTCAACAATCCATTAAAGAACATAAGCTGAAGAAGATGGAAAGGGACCTGAATGATAAGGATGACCCTAAGAGATTTAATAAAACAAGAATAAAGACAGACAATTTTTTAACTACAACTATAGACGTGGTAACAGGAGATTCAGCAGAGGCTAAAAAAATAAAACCAGCAACCCCAGCAGGTTTTTCTAGATGGAAATTAATGCAAAAAACTGGAGAGAGGCATGACACATATGGAACAAGTTCCCCACCACCACCATCTTTGCAGATACCCTTGGCTACCAGCACACCTTGGAGGTCCAACGAGGGGCAGGGTTACCTAGATCAGAACTAGACTCATAATCACAGAAAGGACCAGAACCATCAGAGAGATATGGTGGAAGAACATCTGAACCAGAACCAAAATCAGATCCAGAATTGACAGGACAACCAAAAGCAAAGACAACATGGCAATCAAGAGCAGCATCTGGAACACAGAGAACCACACCACCAAGAGGGAGATTACCATCAGTGCAGGCATCAACCACACCACCAGCAACAGGAGCAGTACCAATACCATTACCAGGACCAACATCAGAGCTCCAGAGGAGGACAATACTATTGGAGTCACTAGGAAGACTACCACTACAATCTGCCAAGACTCCAAAGGGCACCAAAGGAGATTCAATGATCCCCAACTGCAGCCAGAGGTCCTCCAGAAGACCAGAGACCAAGCAATGGACAGGAGTGAGGGAAATGAAATACTTGGTGGAGCCCAACTACATCCCAGGACCCAGAACCAAATGGAGAACCAGCCACACTATTAACTTACCCTGTTTTCTGGAATCACTCCAAAAAGGAACTCACTGACATTGAGATTAGTGTGCGTTCAAAGGGATTAATTTTGTTCCCCACTGCAAGTCTGACACAGCACAGGTACTGGTTGATTTAAAATCCTATGTCAGCAAAGTGAATCTGAAAGTTCTGTACCATGGCAAATCTGATACCACTAAGAAGAAGACTATGAAAGAAACAATAAAAAGATCCAGAAATCTCTACCCTCCCTTACACCAAACTTTAGCAACCTTTGAGGCGAAATGTGAAATGAACATGAGGAAAGTACTACAAAAACCAACAGGGAGAAAGTTCTACAACCTTAACAAATGTGAGAAAAAAAGCATTCTTAGAGTTAGGCAGAGATAAGCCTCAATGGGTTATGAAGGCTGACAAGGGAGGGGGTATTGTTGTTACTGATACCAGCATCTATAACCAGTGGATAGAAGAATTGCTGAGTGACACTAACTCTTATGAGTCTTTAACTTTCAAAGAGATTAAAGCATTATACAACTGGTACACAGCCTTGACTGCACTTTATGATGATGGTTTGTTAACCGATAACATCTTTGACTATCTACAGATGCCTTCCCCCTGCTTGCCTAAATTCTTTGGTATCCCTAAGCCACATAAAAATAGAGACAACCCTCCTTACAGGGCCGTGGTTGCAAATGAGGGGTGCCTGACCAACACTGCTGCCATCTACCTGGATTTTTTGTTACAACCTCTGGCTGAGAAGAACATCTCACACATAAAAGACTCTAACAATTTTTTAAGGAAAATAAAAAAAATTACAGTTGATGCCGATAGCATTTTACTAACAACAGATGTTGAATCATTATATACTGTACTTCCATATAATTATTGTATTGAAACAGTAATTAATTTGTACAGGAAAAGCAACAATGGCACACCAGCACAACCTTTAAACATGCAAACCTTTAGATATGGTATTTATTAATGGAAATTACTATAAAATGACTGGTATAGTCATGGGGGCAGCTAATGCCCCTAGGCTAGCCAACATAGCCTTAAGCAAATGGGAGGAAGTTTATGCTTTTAACAAAAGAGAATACATGCAACATATCACAGTATATCTGCACTTTATTGCTGACATCTTTATTGTGTGGAAAGGAGACAGTGCTGAATTAGATGATTTTATCAACTTTCTGAATCTAACCACCAGCTTCCTGCATTTCATCTCTTCTCACAGCCTCACCTCAGCAGTCTTCTTAGATATGCAGATTATTATAGACTTGGACCAAGGTAAAATGGACACAGATCTGTATATAAAACCTACCAGAGTAAACATCCTGCTACATAATAAGATTCTCCATCCCATCAGTATTGCCTTTCAAATATTAGAGAGTGAACCTCATGCAGTTAGATTTATGAATGTGTAGCATTTTAATCATGGCCAGGTCAGAGATGGCCTTGTAAGCCAGGCACAGGTCACCCCTTAGCAACCTGAAGGATACAGAATACAATGACAGGGCTTTCAGTCTTTCTACATAAGACTTGTTTTGTGTACTCTTTAATTTCTTGGTGAGAAACCTCTGTGGTATCTTCAATTGTTGCAGGTGTCTGGTGCGATATATGCAAAAGGGAGCATTATACTCAATTATTGTTCTGATCCTGTTGGATTAAACTCCATAACCATACCAGAAGAGTAATTTTGACTGGAGTTGTCCTTAACAGAAATGTGAACATTACATGCAATTTTATTTGGTGAAGCACAACATTTAATGAAATTGTTTATGAGTTGAGAAGTCATTAGTGCTTTATAGGGCAAGAATTGTTGTATTTCAGTATTGGACAAATCTTTACTGTTAATCTGTGTTTGATACATTGAGCAGAGAAACTCTTTTTTTTTTTGAATTGTATAACATTGTTTTATTAATACTGCTCAGTGGAGCAGTTGCTATCTTATTCTATTCATAGGGAATTACATTTTCATATATTAGATAGAGTGTTTAATAGCCCAATATACTGACTTGTCTCATCAAATGATTTCTTTGTTGCAAGCAAATGGCCCTGGCAATGTGGGCGACAGCAGTAATATCGCCATTACTAGTTCACAAGCAGAATTGCTCACCCTACACACACCAATGGGTCCCTCTGGGTTTTCCAACACAAGAGCAGGGGGCAGAGATACAAATGGTGATCCTGGTAGGCCTGTGAGACGGGTGAGTCAGGAACCAGTGTTGGCAGCAGCATTACCTGATTTTGAGACATTATTAGCCCCACCTGTATTACCTAGTGGGTTAGTTTTTGAGCAAGGTTCGGGTTTTGGTAATTTTAACTCTCAACTGCAATTATTTGAGAAGTTAACTAAGAAATTCAAAACACTTCAGATGGATAATGCATTTCTGGAAAGCTCTATAGAGTTAAATCAGGTACCAAGGGGACTTAGAGTTTTTAAATTGCCCATGGGTATTCAAGAAAACTCTGAGGCATTTCAGGATTTGCTGGTGTTATACAACTGCACAAGTATGGATTTGATGCGGTTTATTATTAGAGACAACACAGTTAAATTAACCAAATTAAAAAGTGAACTGTTGACTCTAAAACACAGTATTTTCAACGATTTATTGTTTGAAATTAATAAGGCACGATTTGCTAACATTTTGACAGATGTAGATAAATTTGTCAAGAATGGTTTAGAAAGAAAACAAAATAAAATTATTAGAGATACCTTAGAATATAAAGAAAAAAGGGCATATCCCTCTCGAGGGAGGGATACTAACCTTGGTGGGGATAATGATTACCAGGAGACTGCTAGAGACCCTAGAGATGAATTGGGGGTGTGCAAACAGATGTATGTGACAACAATGATGCTTTTTTAGACAGTTCACAACCGCCGAGGTGGTCAGATCGGTTAAGGAATTGGGCGCAATTTCAGACTTATGCGGACACCAGAACCCAGAGATGGCAGAATTACCAACCAAGGGGGAGATGGGAAGGTCAACGCCAAGTGCGGTGTAATCAATGGCACAACCATCAAGAGAATTACAACTAGATTTTTCTTTATTGTTTAGTGATGAAATGCAAAACAATGTTTCCACATCTGAGAGGCTTTCTGGTAGCAGTGATGAGTTTATTTTTGACAAATGTACAACTAATTTTAAGTTACAGGGTGATCATGATTTTAAAATTTACAATTATTCTGACTATACGATTACAGAGCATCATGTTAGTCTTTTCACAAGAGGTTTTTCATTTGTCCCCACTTTTAGATATGATACAGGTAGACTTTTGATCAACCTCAGATTATACACTAGGCTTCTTAATTTAAGGCTGTTTTCTGGTAATAATACTTCTCCAGACTATGATTATAAACATATAGGTCTCAAAAGAAGCAGTGCATTTATTCCACCTTATAACCCTGCTGTTATGATTTCTGAGCATTTGTGTAGTGCACAAATATGTAAATGTCTACAGCGTGAAACACTATCCAATGGCAATCTTACTACAGCAAAACACTTTTGTTTAAAAGAACTGTCTGGTAGTAACCATTACAGGGTTATGAAACCCGACAAAGGTGGTGGGGTGGCTATTATAACAAACATTGATTATGAATGTAGAATGTGTTTATTACTAAATGATGCAGATACTTATGAAATGGTATCCAAATTTGATGTGCAAAGAGCTTATATGAAAATCGATTGTCAACTGTATGAATATATGTATGAGGGGATCATCTCACACGATGAATTCAAATATCTTTCTGTGGAACATCTCGTCATTCCATCAATATTTGGTGTTCCTAAAATCCATAAAAATGAAAATTGTTCACCATTTAGGCCTATTGTTGTGGCCAGGGGCTCAAAGACTGAGCCCCTTGGAGCCTATATTGACATTACATGTAAGAATATTCTGGATAAATTACCATATATTTTGAAAGATTGGTGGCATTGTCTGGATTGTATTAGGAATACCAATATTGATGGTAGTGAGGAATTTTGGTTTGTGACTGTTGATGTTGTCAGTCTGTTTTCTGTGATCCCCCACCAGGTCGGGATGGACATGTTCAGCAATAGTTTGATGAAATACAGTGATCTTCATCAAGTTACGAGAAGTCTCTTGACAATTACTAGAGATTGTATTATTTAACAACTTCATATTCTTTAATGGTGAATATTATAAAGAGACAAACAGGGTTGTGATGGGAGCCAGGTGTGCACCCATTTATGCCAATTTGGTATTAGCAGATTGTGAACAGACATTTGTTTTTACATCAGAATATAAGTCCAAAATATTGTTATATTTACAATATTTGGACGATATTGTAATTTTTTGGAAGGGCTCCAAAAATGAAGTAGAGGCATTTATTAGGTATTTGAATCAAACAACTGAGTTCCTCAAATTCACAAACCACATTGATAAACACAATATTGAGTTTTAGGATATTCAGTTGTACAAAAAGGATGGCCAAATACACTCTAAAATCCTCCACAAAAAAAACATATAGCAATTCCTTTTTTGCACTATGATAGTTGCCATCCTTACCACCAAAAGAAAAATGTGGTAAAGGGGTAAATGATACGGATATCCAGATTGATAAGTCAGGAAACAAGTTTCCAATTTGAAATGACACATTTGATTGATATGTTTAGAAACAGAGGATATCCAATGGAATTACTTTACAAATTCAGTAGGGAGATTAAGAGGAGAAGACTTTGTGATTTTAGGCTCATCCTCTTGGATAATAGTAGAAAAGAAAATAATGTTCACATTTCTGTTAAGGACAACTCCAGTCAAAATTATTCTTCTGGTATGGCTATGGAGTTTAATCCAACAGGAGTAAAAGTAAGGAATATAATGAACACTGTATGGGATAGTGTCTTTACCCAATACATCAAAAATGCATTAGGCACAGCTCCTAGGGTTATTAATAGTAGAGGCTGCAATTTAAAAGAATTATTTGAGAAAAATTATATGTATTAGGATAACAGATCTTCACAAATGAGTAAATGCGGTACATGTAGTGTGTGCAAATACATTAATGATGGACCATATGTGCAGATTTGCAGTTACAAGAGGACACTTAGGTGTCCAGGACACTGCAACTGTACTTAGGTGTCCAGGACACTGCAACTGTAACACCAAGATGGTCATCTATGTGGCTACATGCCTATCATGTACCGCATTTTATGTTGGGATGACCAGAAGGAAGCTTAGACTTTGTATATTGGAACACAATAGGGACATTAAGAATAAAAAAACTATGAATGCCCGAATCAATCACAGTAAGAGTTGTGTAATTTCAAAAAATTTCTATTCTTTGTGATTGACAAGTTGCCCAAGAGGGATTTTGGGAGAGATCTAAAAACCTTACTGGAAGTTAGGGAATGTCTGTAGCAGCTACACCTGTGTGCATCTAATGCACCAGGCATCAATGATAGCATTTCTACAGCCTGTGTATTAAAATACAAATCTCAGTTTATATAGAACATTATATTTTTATAACACACTTCATGATTACCCATTTTTTATTATAGAATTTTAAATGTAACAGTTGTAGAGTTTTCAACAAGTGGGACATATACTTATTCAATAGTACATTTATGTATGTATTTTTGGTGTATAAGTAAATATCAGGGTTGAGCTGAATGAACTGGATATCAGTGGGTTAATCTTTAAATTCTTGTAGGTACTCATGTGATTAATTTGTGTTTAATTGGTATTTAAGTGATTATTGTGTTACTGTTTGCTGACTCTGAAGAAGCCCAACATTGGGTGAAAGCGCTTAGTCAGTGTGGATTTTTATATTAAAGCTAATGGTTCTCCTGGCTCGTGTCTGCTTTTTTTACTAACTTTCACAAACAAATTGCTGTTGTCAAAACCATACACTAAAAGTAAATGCCAGATAATGTATACTGTATAACAGTATCCTTCAGAAAGCATGCTTTCACTTGTAACTATCACACTGATAATGTTCCCATGAAAGTTGGTCCTGCAGTCAGGGATCTGGGAAAATATGTAGAAAATGAACTCTTCTTTGTTTAACACATATCCACTATAGTAAGGAAGTCCTTTTTCATTTATCAGCTTATATCTGAAGTATTGTATCCAGGTCAAGGAACGTAATAATTCCACTGTACATGCCAACCTTAGGCCAGTCATTGAGAATAATACAACTTTTAGGATCATAGGAAGTTGCTAGGCTAATGTCCCAGGCGCCCTTACAAGCCTAGCCAAATTTACTATTGTTACTATGATCAGCACCTATTGTACCTGTCCAAGAGGGACACAGGTGGAACCCCATGGTGACTTTACAGTTATCCAGCCAATCATCCAGATTGCATTTGAAGAGAACCAATGAAGTGCTGTGTTTGATGTGAAGTTGGGGCCTGTTCCAAAGGTATGGTAACCTGTGGGAGATAAATCTGTCCCTCCAGCAGGTTCTTTTGATGTAATATTCCAGGTTTAGGTCCTTAGAGTATGTAACTCATGTGCCACTTGACTTGCAGATGTGCAGCATTTCAGTAAAGCACGGTCATAAATCACCTTATATGCAAGACAGAGACTGCCTCTAAGTAGTCTGTATAAAGCAGAATAACGTCACAGTGACTTCAGCCAATTCACATAGGATAGCTGTTGAAGACCTTACATTTTCCATGTGAGGAGCCTTTGTGGTCTTTCCAATTGCTGCAGGTGCTTTGAAAGGTACAAGCCAAAAGGGGCATTGTACTCAATTAATAGCTTAATGACTGAAGAGTACAGGGAGGTGTTAACTTCTCCTTTTCTCAAGGCAATGCCCTTACTTATGAGATGAGCTATATGCAATGCCCTTCTTACCACTGGGGAAACATGGTGATCAAAGGCAAGGCTGATCTCAATCTGATTACCCAGATCTCTCACCACTGTGTGTGCACTTAGGGAATTGCCATTGATGTGGTAATTTGCAGGAATGTCGCTCTTACTGTAAGGGATGATAATACATTTCTTTGCACTGAATTTGAGGCCATAACTTTGGCACCAGTCATTTGCTTCCTTAAGAACTTCTTGAAAGGTGTTGACATCATTTGGAGATTCTATGACAGCACCCAGTTTGCAGTCATCAGCAAACTTTATTAGCCACACTCCCTTGGTTTAAGCTTGTACTTCAGATAAATAGATTCTGAACAGTGCCTTTAGAGAGGGTGTTTATGACCTGCTCTTTAGAGATACAAGGTAGGGGGAAGTTGATAGGGATGTCATGATATAAGTGTGATGGAGACAGGGGAGTGAAGTTTTTATCAAACCTGTCAGCTAAGAATTTAGCTATGCCCACCGGCTCAGTATGTGTGTTACCATTTACTACCAGTTTGGTGCATATCTGGGCTTTACCTTTTAGGTTATGGATGTAACTACAGAATGCCTTATGGTTGTCCTTTGTTGTAGAAGCTAACCTGGATTCGAAGTTTGTCTTAAAAGACTTCACAAGAAATCTTATTTGCTTATTTAAGCTGAGGAGGGAGTTTCTCCAGTTTAAAGTTTGCTCCTTCTTACTCCTAGACAGCAGTTTCTTCCTTTTATTGTAAAGTCTGTTACTGGCAGTTGTCCACCAGGCAGGTTTGCTCTTCCTTGAAGAGCGTGTTTTGGTCCTAACTACTCAGGTACTGCTGAGTTAATGCAGTTACAATATATGGGTGCTTGTATAGGGCATTGGTGTAGATCTCAGCATAGCTACCAGTCCCATCTGAGGGGGGAGGTGCAGTGAAGCTATTTATACTATCCCATATGAGGTTATAATCTGCTTTGGAGAAGTTTTTTTAGTCTTGTTGCTGCTGGATGGGGGGGGGGGGTAAGATGCAATAGTTATTTCAAATGAGACTGATTTGTGGTCAGATCTTACCAGGGATGAACTCACAGTGGGGGTACTACATTAGTCTCCCATATTTGTAAGTACCAGATCCAAGATATTGGAAACTCTAGTGAGGGTGTCAACCAGCTGTGACAGGGCATTGGAGTTGACAAAGTCGAGGAACCTCATCAGATGCAAACAATACATTAACCATCTCATTATTATTTTACTGGACCAGTGATTTTTAAGGGAAATTGTGAACAATTCTTGTACAAATGAAGCTGCAATGGGAAGTATTTCACCTGGGTAGCATTGTGAAGCAGCTACTGGGACTGTACACAACATAGGAAGTAAAACGGACTTAAAAGAATGATCAATGACATGCTTTATTGAGACAATGGACTGTATTCTCATTAGTGGATTACTTGAATAATTAAGATAATGGATTATATAATTAGATGGTTTATTTATTGTTTGCATCTGATGAAGTCTTAACAACTTAGAAGAAAATGGTTTGTGGAATTACGTTTATGTGTTTGAACTGACTATTAAATCAGCTTTGGAATTCTATCATTGAGTCGACTATTTTCCTTCATCTGTGGTACTTATTTTGTTTGGTTTTGCAGTCGTTGGTGTTTAAGTACCTGTTCCTGTGTTATTTTTGGTTACTCTGGGAAAGAAGACACTTGGCCACCATGGGGAAATTTGCCCTTTTCCCCACCATAGTGTGATCTCTGAGTTGTTATATTTAGTTAAGGTGTGTGTGTGTGTGTGTGTGTGTGTGTGTGTGTGTGTGTGTGTGCGTGTGTGCGTGTGTGCGTGTGTGCGTGTGTGCGTGTGTGCGTGTGTGCGTGTGTGTGTGTGTGTATGTGTGTGTGTGTGTGTGTGTGTGTATGTATGTGTGTGTGTGTGTGTGTGTGGGGGGGGGCAGTTTAATATGCTTTGGTGTGTGTGTGTGTGTGTGTGTGTGTGTGTGTGTGTGTGTGTGTGTGTGTGTGTGTGTGTGTGTGTGTGTGTGTGTGTGTGTGTGTGTGTGTGTGTGTGTGTGTGTGTGTGTGTTTCCATGGTGGCCAACTGTCTCCTTTCCCAGAGTAAAGTAAAAATGTGGTGATGAGAATTTCGATAAAGTCCATTTTCGGCTAAGTCATCTCGTGTTTCTAAAGTTTGATGTAGAATTTTAACGATATCAGGTAGACCTATATATATATATATATATATATATATATATATATATATATATATATATATATATATATATATATGCACTGGACTTCACAGGCTAAAGGGAAAGTAGAAAGAAAATAATTCAAGAAATCAAAATGTTTTGCATCCTGTTATATTCCACAGCGAGTGAGCTCCACAGGTGAAATTAAAGTAGCCATTAGATATAAAAATGCTGCAGTCATAGCTTATTTTTATAGCCCTCTGCCTTTTCAAAACAATTTGTAATATGCATAAATGCCTCTGAAGTAGGCATTAGCACAGCATTTTCTAAGGTTATAGATAAGGAAGAAGAATCGATCTGACATCAGTACTTGGCTAAAGTATAACAATGTTTTGTCATTGAGTAGACCATCAGTACACTTAAATGCTATCTTTTGGGGGGGACAGATGCCATGCTTTTTTACAAATCATACCTTTTTCAATGGCTGACATGGCAAAAGGATACCAACTGAAAGCTGTCTTGCTGGGCACTTACAGTCCAGACCTTCTATTTTAGTACCATGCATCAGCTTGGCCACTGCAAATGAATGCAGACAGACTGACTCAGGCATACAGTAAATCTGGAAGGGCTCCATCCAATGGTTGCACACCAGGAGGTGGGGTAGTGCAACATAATGGGGGCTGCTGGGCACTGTTACTTTAAGGGGAGATAACTCAGAAACAGGCATGTTGGAATTGATAAGGTTATTGCAGACAATGGTATGTAATGCTTGGAACTACAATACTCAGCAGAAATGTGACCAATGGGTCTGAAAATTGTCTCGACAAATTTGAAGCTGAGAAAATCTGAAGGATGCTCCTATGAAGGAAAGGAGTTTTTATCATACAGAACTTAAGCAGTTTATATCTGCCTGTGTGGGAGTGCAAGGGGAAGGCACACCAGTTTACCCATGCCTGTGTGGATATGCAAAAAGAAAATCCTTTAGTTTTTATTTTTTTATGCATGGAAGTGTATGGAAAAGGCATATCAGTTTATCCATGCCTTAATATAAGTGCAAACAGAAGATAATTAATTTTAAACTTTCCTATACAGAAGTGCAAATAAAACCTACTCGAACTTAACTCTGTCTTTGGACTGTCAGTACTGTTTATTTGATACTAGTCAATTATTTTGCCAAAACCCAAAACACAGCAATTAAAGGAATAGTGCATTTCATTTGAACTCTGTGTGTGTGTGTGTGTGTGTGTGTGTGTGTGTGTGTGCGTGTGTGTGTGTGTGTGTGTGTGTGTGTGTGTGTGTGTGTGTGTGTGTGTGTGTGTGTGTGTGTGTGTGTGTATAGACACATGCATGTATATGCAAGTGTTCATTCATCTTGCTGTATGTCACACCTTTTCTGCATAAGAGCTGTATTATATTAACTGTCTTTTTATGTTTGCTTGTGGTCTAGAAAGTATGAAATTGCACATTAAGACCAGGTCTACAGTATCAAATTTCTCAACTCTAAAATCAATCTACGTAACTGAATTTTCAAACACAAAACACTGTTTCTCGATTTCTGGTTTGCACATTTTGTACTAGAACGTAAGCCCCCACCAATCAGCATCAGTGTGTAAAGGCTGTATTTCTTCTGTAATGGAATAAATGTTTTATTGAGCCGTGGGTGTAGGGGATTAGTGATTAAACGTGGTACACCTGTGGAACCTGTTAAACCACCGTGTCCCATGCAACTGGCCATCATACAAGAATTCAGTACTGAATAACCACTATAGATGCATTGTCCATCTTCCGCCAGCGCTTGACCCATCGAACTATCATGGTCAACAAGGACCAAACAAATCCTTAAGCATAGCTCTCAACTTTCCCTGATACTGCCTGTTATATGTATATTTACGCTGTCTCTCCAACTTTCTTCCCTTATCCGGTAAATTACTCAGGATCACGGTTTGTTGATACTGCCAGACATTATTATTTCATACTTTTGTATTGTTAGTGCAAGTCCTGTTCTACCAATTTTTTAAGTTAATTGGAGTAATATTTAATTACCCTGATTTGGACAATTTGTCCCCTTATTTTGCCTTTCTTCCAAGTTATTGTTATACACAGCTTTGCTAAGCGGTGATTTACATTAGCCACGCCCCCAACTTAGTACTTTAGAGAGATTGCAGTAGAGAAAGTACATTAGCCTATTTTACAGGAAATATACTGCAGTTTATAATGCTGCCAATCACTCCACAGAAGGCCCTCTACTGTTAACCAATGACAAAGGCAGACAAATAAACCAATGGAATAGCAGAGCACATAATAGGAAGCCAATGAGATTATTCAGTTACTCAGCCAACCGTTTGCACAGTTTCGTGCTTTCAACCAATCATCATTCTGCAATACCAGTCGATGGTGAAGGTGCAGAAATAATGTCCCCAAAAGAAAAAAACTTGAGTGGGAGATGTAAAAAATAAGGGAATGTATGAGTAATACTAGACTGTTCAGATTTTTGCCTCATAATTTTTGGTGTGTTTCTCAAAATTGTTCTTTTCTGGCAAGTCACCGAGTATTGAAATAAATAAATAATGAAATGCACTTACGATTCCGATGTCAAATCCATCAGAAAATGTATGTTAACACAGACCATGCTATTCTACCAGTTCTCTAACTTTAAAAGAGCAGTATTTAAAAATCTTGCAACAGTCTTTTTCCCAAAATGACGGCCGTTTATAACATATGAAGTGTGCCCAGCTTTTTTTCTGACGATTACTACCGCAATGTCATTTTTTTTTTTTGTAGCTTTTAACTTTGGACACTTTTCTTTACATGGAGTATGTGTATATACCAGCTCTTGCCTGTGCAGACTTGAACAAACTGCTGAAGTGGTAGTGTTTGATTCTTCTCAGGTCAGGGAAGCGTTTGTGCAGACGTGTCAAACTACTGCAGGGGTTGGCGGAGAAAGGTTTCATTTCGGGTCAGAGACGAATATACTACTGAAGAGGTCTTTGAGGGAAATGCTTCATTTTGGCATCTAAGTGATTGTGCAGAAAAGACTATACCAATGAGAAGGTCGTTGGGGAAGTGCTTCTGCAGAGATGTCGTTGGAGGAAATGTTCGGGTAGACAACAAGCAGTTCTGTGGCAAAATAAGCTCTCTCATCTGCTACCAAACACCATAGGAGTTCCTCAAGGCTCCATATTAGGACCTCTTCTTTTCTCAGTCTTTATAAATGACCTCCATACAGTCATCCCCGAAGCCACCTGTATTCAGTATGCAGATGACTCAACTCTAATATGTTCCGATGACTCTCTACCAAACCTACTAGCTGCCACCCAGCTCTGTTTTACTACAGTCGAAAACTGGCTCTCAGATCATCATCTGATCTTAAACCCAAACAAAACCAAACTACTTCTCTTCTACCCAACGAACACATCCCCTCCTACACATTTTACTATACAATCCAATAATGGTACCATCATCTCCCCAGACTCCTACACAAAGCTACTAGGAGTTATCATTGACAACAAACTTAGATTCAATATGCATATCAACCAAACCATTACGTCCGTAAACAAGAAACTTGGGTCCTTATACAGGATAAAGACCTTCCTGACCCCTATGGCCAAAGTGGTCACTGCCCGCTCACACCTTCTCTCTACCCTTCTATATGCCTCTCCCATGCTTACTAACCTTAACAAATCTGACCAGAACAATCTCTCATGTTGTTATAATCATATTGCCAGATTTGTAACTGGCTTACCCTATAGAACACACCACTGCTCTAACCTGAAAAAACTTGGCTGGATAGAACTCCCAAATCTTCTCAAGATGAACCAACTCATAGAAGCTTTTAAAATTCTTAAACAACCTGATAACACCCCTGCACTGAAAAATATAATAATTCCTTACACCAATCTAAGATGCCTTCGCTCATCAAACAGACTCCTTGTCCAAACACTCAAATCCAACAACATAGGCGGTGATGCTCTGTTCGGCAACACCACTGGAAAGCTATGGAACTCCCTCCCCAACAACCTCATGCTTATTACTTCCCCAGTTCAATTCAAAATGAGTCTAAAACTCCATTTTAAGTCGCATTGGCTTTGTCCATGCTCAAACCCAGACTAGCTCCTCTTCGTTAAACCAAGGCCATACTACTTCTCAAGTAAATCTAAACCCAAAAGGACAACCTAGAGTGGGGACATGTAATCAAAAAGCATGTTCATTGTACATTAGCCAAACTATAATCTATAAACTGTCTTAATAAATTCACTAGCATGTTTTTAAACATCTGTATATTGAACTGTCGTAAGTTGTGTCTGTTAGAGCAAGGTAGTATGTGTAGTATGTAGTATGTAAATTGCTTTTTATTCTTTTCTATCTTAAACACTAATATGTAACTATCTGTCTCTGTGACTATGTTGGAGCTTTTCTCCCCGGGACTCCGCTGAAAATGGACATGTATCCAGTCGGACTATCCCAGTCAACAAATGTAAAATAAATAAAATAAATAAATGTTTCATTATGATGACAGTTAAGTGCTTGTGCAGACTTGGCAAACTGATACAAATATGGCAACCCTAGTGTGTACAGTGCAGTAACAGCCAAAAAAAAAAAAAAAAAAAAGAGGACCAGGCTACAATCATATCATCTAATAGTAAAAGTGCTGTTATAGCAATTAATGTGTGGATATTCAGGAGTCAGCTGTACTGACAGCAGCACAGACTATATGAGGTCATTAACTTGGAATTATTACATAGTCCTGTGTAGTCCAGTGTATGTTGTTGTTGTTGTGTCTTTTGGCTTTTCCCGGTTAGGGGTCGCCACAGCAGAACTCCGGTCTGCTAATGATTGGCAGTAGATTTTTACGTGCCAAGTTGCCGGCCCTGACACACAACCTTCAATGAAGGTATGCCCATTCATGCATATCTCCACCCAGAAGACGCTCTAGCTGAGAATCGAACAGGACAACGTCTTACTGTGAGGCGACACTGCTACCGCAGCACCACCACCACAGTACTGTCCAAATAAGATGCAAATGAGCAACTAAAGGCAGGAAAGGACACCGTTCACTTTTAACCCAGAAGATTCCCTTCTTTCACCGGCTTTCTAATGTGCTCTTTAAATATAAAATGCCTTGTGCCAGTCTGGTCTTACAACATTCCTGTGTCCTGTATTACTGATATCTTATTCATTTGTGAGGCCTTACTGCACCATGTCACTGACAGTGCAACCAAACCTATTTGACTGTTAACTAGTAAGATATAAATATCGTGCTGTATGCTTTATACCCTTACTACCGAGGGCAGTGTCATGGGTGTTTCTGAGGGGCACTCACTGATACCCTGTTTTGCACCCTATCATTTATTTTACCCACTCCAGTTCAAATTCAGCACCATGCACTTCTGCTGTTCTGTGTGCAGCTTATTCGGATGCAGACTCCATTGAGTACCACTTTATAGCTTTACAGTCATGTGACTTTCAGGGCACCACCTAAGCTGATTTCAACACTACACATTTTTATAGTCCTAAAGGTGACTTTACAGCTAAAGTTCAGAGTTTTAAATATTTTCCACAGAGTTTTACATAGTTTCTCCTAATAAATCTTAACAGACCATTTTAGAATCTTTTTGTATGTCCTCCTGCAATATATTTTTGATTTATTAATGTAATTTTTTTTTGTTATAATATTGTGGCTAGGTCTCACTAGAACCCTTTCTAGCTATTTTCTAATTAGTTAAAACTTCCTTCACATTCCATTGTAATTAGTTACACCAAATTATATCCTGCAGCAGTGTCTTGCCTTCTTGAGTATTTATAAACATTGATGCATGCTGTTACAAATGGATGCAGAATTTAAATGCAGATGATTAATGCAAGAAAGTATGAACCAAATAATAAAACACAAGACTGTTATAGTTTATTGAAATGCTCAAAAGAGGATAGAGTCCTAATGGGAAAACTTGCATGAACTCTGGGCATTCATAAATTTAATTTCCACAACCTTTACTTACATACTGAGAGACACTAAACAAATCACTTGACCTCACTCTATTTTCAGGTCATGTTGCTTTGCCATACTGAATCAACAATTACTGAAGCACAAAATATTCTAAACAAAATATGGAAACCTATAAAATACTTAAAATGAAGTCTTAAAATAACCTTGAATTTAAACACAATAAAATACATAATAATAATTAATAAAATCCTTAAAAAGCTCAGCACTCTTGAGATGGAGTTGCCCACTGCTACACAACCCATGTGAGACCCCTCACACACATCTTTATATTACCACTCTAAGGTTACACTTCCCTGGGGAAAAAGAATGCTTGGTTTATACTGTAATGCATATAATTTAGTTGCTCTGACTTAGTTTTGCTTCAGAAGGTGAATATTAATTCAATAGGTTTGTGAAGCACTGGGGGAGGGGGGGGTGCAACGTCTGTATTAATGTTCTTTAACTGTTAAGGCTAATATTTCTGTACACCACTTTTAGTATTTTCTGTGTTCATTCTTTGAAGCTTGGCAGTTTTTTAGATCAGTATTTTCTGTTTAAGTTATTTAATTATTTAAGTGTGCAATGAAGAAGCTGACAGAATATCACAGATGTTGGATACACCTCCATTCGGGTTACTTGATCACAAAATAATGCAAATAGAGCAATCCAGAAGCATTCCATTTATGCCGTATGCAATGTGCATTAACATCAGGAGCAGATCTGAAGGAGAAACTCTATATTTCTTTAAAATCTGAGCTGAGTCAATGATTCATTTTCTATGTGGCTAATTATCTGGTTTTCACTTAACTCAGCGTAGATAACATCATTTTAATCTGAGATGTCTTGCTGATGTTGGGAGAAAACACTTTCCAGTCCTGTGAGCAAAGTAATTTTAGACTGTGAATGGATAGCACTCAGACACTAATGTGAAGAAAATTTCATAGCACCCTAGCAACTATAAGAATTCAGAACCCAAATACCTTTAAGGTAGTCATTATACAGAGTGCTATTTGCTCATTTCAAAAAAAAAAGTTAAGAGTACAGTCATAGCCACATAAGGCTCAATTCATTTTATGCTTTGGGCAAGGCGTTACTCCAGCGTGGGGTACAACTGCAGAACAAATGGTATTTCAAGAGAATGTCACACTTGATAAATGCAAATGAAAACAAGGCACATTAATCAGCTCTCAGTTTCACTATGTTCTGTTTACTTACGTACTTTTTTCTATGTCATTGTGTGCGAGTGATGTGTGTGTGTGTTGGGAGGGCTACACTTTTAAAAGGTACAAGCAAAGAGTGAAAAAAAGGTCAGAAAAGTGCTATCAGTCATAGCAAACGTATTCACTCAAGCGAATATGGCATTGGTTGAAAATATAAAAGTATGCTCAGCATGTGGACATTTTATAATATATATCTATATATATATATATATATATATATATATATATATATATATATATAAAATAACACTTCTAACCATTGAAATTTCAAAACACTGAAATTCTGATCATCGAGACCAGAACATCGCATTTTGAAACATCGAAGGTTACAAGTGTAACTAAAAAGAAAAGAAAAAAAAAGACCAATAAATTGTCACAATTGTATGCAGGGGGCCCCCCACACCCAACCCTACTTTAATATTCCAACTCTGAGACCACACTACAGTGGAGTAAAGGGAAATCTCCCATTTAGTGCTATATGCAGAAGCGCTAAATGGGAGAATTTCTGTACACTATCTGTAGTGCCATCACACAAATGGCACATAGATGCACAAAGTATGCAGGGCACCTTGGTGCCCTGCAAAAACAAAAACATTCTCCCACCTACACTTACCTTTTTCTTCCCCTTCAAACCTTCAATGTTTTGAAACTCGATATTCTGGTCTCGATGATCTGACCTTCGATGTTTTAAACATTCGATGGATTGAAGGAGAACCATATATATACATATACATATATAGAATTACACAGAGTGACACAGTAAGTAAATAGTGATAAAAATGATCAAATCTTCTTCGCATGACTACACAAAGGCTTCTGGGACTTTTTTTGCTGCCAATTTGGTGACACAGCAGAAGTGTCCCAGAATACATCCTCCCATATTCTGGATTATTTCCTGACAGTCAGATGCAGCGAGGATTGGAAATATATTAACTTCCTCCCCAAACCAAGCAAGCGGTATAACATGACAGAAGAATTTTGTGATGTAGCATACTGCACAAGTATTATTCAAGAGAAATCTTGATGGGTGGATGGGAAATAGAAAATTCACCCCAGGGATCACTCCAGTGGCTTTAGTCGACAGAGGTACTGGGAACTAAGGTTGGGTGGCAAGATGCCAGAGTAATCCTATTGTCTAGTCTTGTAAAGGCTCCAGAGCCATTAGCCTAGTACACACCTATGAACTTATGAACTACCAAATATACACACATTGTTGCCAAAACACCAAACAGGAAAGGAGCCAACAGGTATATTATCCACAATGTCCAGTATTCCTTGAACTATCAGTCTGTGTTGCATGGATGGTATGAAACTCATATACTAACACAGTATCCTATAAGTGTGGGCTGATGCACATTTATGGAGAATATCCTACATATATATGTAAGTGCTTGTTCAAGAAATGTAATAATAAACAAATGTCTTTCTAGCTATAAAAACAAATATGCCATTATGTAATATAACTATATTCCATTGTACAGGTGACAGTATCTATCCACTATATTATATATATATATATATATAAATATATATATATATATATATATATATATATATATATATATATATATATATATATATATTTGTGTATATGTCTATGAAGCATTTACATAATGTAACAATGAAGGACAATAATGAAGAATCCAAGTTAGCATAGTGGGTAAATGAGCATGTATTTGTTTTTGTGAAGTACTAGTTCCATGTTAATACCTATCCATTACACAAATAGCAAAACATATTGCATTTACATTGATTGTGCACCCTGTTCCATAATAAGATAATACAGGATTCATGTCAATATACTAAAAGCATAAACATCATATCCAGTAAATGAAAAATAAAATCAATTTATTCCTAATATTGGTTTTAGAAATGTACAACAAACAAGCACTTTTGCATTGGGCCATCCCATTGTACCCAGAGCTGTATGATGGTCAAATGGGGCCCTAGGCCGGGTAATGGATTAAACCAATGATAGCAAGCCTTTTGGGATCAGCATTTCAAAAATTCGGAAAATACCTATCTTGTGTCTGCTGGCGTGTCACCCACCCCCAAGCAAAAGAGAACATTTTTTATATATTCATTTATTTAAAAAAAACACAGTCCAATCATGTGTGCTGCTACATATTATAAAAGTAAAAAAAAATCAGTGACTTAGAATAAAGAAAAAGACATGCACACTGATAATTAGGCTTAAAACCGTGCACCAAAAAATTATCCTACTTTAATAGTAATTTTGAATTGAACTGAAAAAATATGGAACACATTGCATTTGATTTGATTATCATCAATTAATGACTATTTTGCTGATGATTTTTAATAGATAAGTGCAGGGTCACATTTCTTGTATATTTGTTCATTCTGATTATTTGGTAACTTGGGTGTTTGTGAACGCTGGTGTGTCACCCAAAATGTCATGGTGTGTCACTGGATTAGAACCCTCTCCCATACATAGCCCTGCACTCCCTTCCCCCAAAACCATTCCAGTGTCCCATTACTTGGTTAATTCTCCCCACTTACCATAAAAACTGTTCAAATCTTTTAGTGTGTATCCAGTTTTCTGCTTTACTTCTACAATGCTTACAGATATTTGGATTTAATTTAAAACTTTTATTTCAGATTTTCTAGCACAAACACTGCCTGCCATTTGCAAAACTAAATATAATAGCAAAGAAAGTGGAGCAACCGAAAATGTCCAAAAATATAAATGTATAAATACAAAAAAGACACTTTGGCTGGAGATAAAAACACTTTAATACAAATAAAATGACAAAAAGGTAAGCGCTTTCAAGGTAACCCTCTTTTTTAGACCTAAACACAAACTGATAAAAATCCTGGATTTAAATACAAGCACTGACCAATAAAAGCAAGACTTAGGAATACATCATAAAACAATTAATTAATAAATTAATTAATGTGGTAAACCTCTTCTCTTCAAAAGAGGTTTTAAAGACACAGCGCTATTGAGGCCAGGTGGAAAATATGCCTTGAAATCCACAATCCGTCTTAATTCAACATATTCTGTCTCATTTTTAATGTCCCCTTCACGCAAACTGACATTCACTTTCTGCAAAACTAAAAATTTAAAATGATGCTTTGTATCATAATCAATTGCATGCTTAGCTAGTGCATTCATGCATTTACTGTTACGTACGCCATTGAGATATTCCAAAATTCTTTCTTTTAACATGCGATTAGTCTTGCCTATGCAAAATGCACTACATAAACACTTTGCTAAATAAAGAATGTTTCTTGTGGAACAATCAGCATAATAAGAAAACTCTATAGGCTTATCATTTAGTGGATGTCTGACCATCCAAGCAGACCATATATAGGCACAAGATTTTCAGGTTCTACAGGGGTGGGTACCTTTACGCTGTGAGTTAAACCTTTCAGATATATTATGGTGCTTGTAACATAACCTTTGTTTCAAGTTTCTATTATTCTTGAAGCTAAAGCTCGGATTAGTTCTCAGAAATTGTAAACGAAAAAAGCTAAACAAACTGGTAAAACACAAAGCCCAAGGTGGTAGACTGGAAACCGCCAAACTACCAAACTACTGTATAAAGCAGTCACGAACAGTCACGAAGTTAATTTCTTTAACACAACTTTAATAGTGTTTTCGGAAACGACTATGCGTTTCCTTCCTCAGAAAGTAAAATGCACAAAGCAAAAGCAACATAATTGCAACTAGCCCAACCTTTAAAACATTTAATACATCATGTGGTACCAATTAATTAATCATATGCCCCAAGCTTAAAGGCATTTAGCAACATAGATTCCAAATAAATAAAATAGAATAAAATAAAAAATCCAAATAATGTCCACATATATTAACTAAATAAACTTTAAAAATTATCTATTAGTCATTATTTTACTCAAAAACTACTACATAAACATTTCATATACACCACAAAAAACAGCTGTATTTACTTCTAACTTAATTAATACTTTAAACATACTTTAGAAATACTTCAAAAATAATCCCCAATGAATCCAATAATTTTAATTATGATTAACCCAAATACCATCAAGAATAGGTTGGAAAATGAAGGCGTCTTAACTTATAATAAAGTCAGCCAATATAAACTAATAGACAAAATGAAGGCAACACCAAGCAAGTACAAGAGACAGAACATCCTTATCTAATACTTTTTCTAATACTTTACAATAGGGTTTATATACCCAAAAGTACTGTCAAGTACATAACATTATATTAAAACAAGTTGTCAGAATATCAAAATATAAAAAT
Source organism: Protopterus annectens (assembly GCF_019279795.1). NCBI lineage: Eukaryota > Metazoa > Chordata > Ceratodontiformes > Protopteridae > Protopterus > Protopterus annectens. The sequence goes on along the minus strand of NC_056739.1, from coordinate 1,446,304,102 downwards.
CCTTACAAGGCACTTTTAAAAATCAATAAATTAATAACTAGCTTCCCTATCTTTTATAGGCTAGCTTTTTTAATACACAAGTAATGGACATATTTTCGTTAAGCCCTGGGGCAAACGTGGCTCCTGTTCTTATCTGCCAACATAGTTCTTGTATGTCCAGTTGAATTTGCCATGGTCCTACATAAGGGGCAGTATCTATCTTTTGTAACACCATAAATTCAAATTCATGGTTGGGGAATTCCACAATATGGCATGCAAGCGCGTTATTAATATCGCCCTTGGAAATAGCGTACTAGTGTTCATAAACACGTTGCTTCAATTTACGCTCCGTTTTCCCTATATAAAAAGCATGGCAAGCTGTGCACGTTGCCACATATACCACAGCTTTCGTATCACAATTATGTTTACCCATAATTCTATACGAACTTTTATTAATCAAAGCTGTGTTACCTTCTTTTATGTGCTTGCATTGTGCACAGCTGCCACATTTACTCATCCCTTTAATGGGTCTCGCCGTTTTTGATTGCCCACTCTCCAACAATGTTTTCAAATTAACCCCTCGTCTAAAGGTTATCGATGGTGGGCCATTTCAGATTTTCTGAACTTGTTTGTCCCCAGAGAGCAGTGCCCAATTTTTACTTAAAATGCCCCTTATAAAATGGTGATCCATTGAAAAAGTACATAAAAACCTAGGCTGATTGTTTGTATGGCTAGGGTCACCTTTTGTTGCCCCATTTCCAATTAGTTGGTTAATTTGAGGACTAACTTGTTGTAAAGTCAAAATGGGACTAAAATAGCCCATTTTGCGTTTATAACCAACTTCATTCCTAATTTCTTCTATCAAGTGTGATGGGTACCCCCTATTATTAAACATGCCAGCAAGTGTATTACATTCTGTTTCAAAATCCTGGTCATCTGTAACCATTCTGGCCGCCCGCACCATCTGCCCTTTAACAACAGCCTTCTTCTGATGGTGCGGGTGGCAGCTGGAATAGTGCAGAAAACCATTGGAGTAAGAAGGCTTTCTATAGATGTTGCTTTTAAATCTCTTGTTAGAATAATCCTTCTCTAGTAATATGTCCAAAAAGCTAATCTTGTTATCACTAGACTTAAATGTAAATTCTAAAAAATTAGTCAGGGTAGTGATAGACTCAATGAAGCTAGGAATAAGTTCCGATTGCCCTTTCCACAAAATGAACATGTCATCCTGGTATCTCGTGTACCAGGTGACGTGTTTGGAACATGGGATTATGGAATAGCAGTGTGTTTTCCCAATGAGCCAAAACACAATTGGCATACACCCCCCCACAGGGCGACCCCATAGCTACCCCTGATGTTTGCATATACATGCCATCTTCGAACTTAAATATATTATTGTATAGTATGAGTTCCAAGAGTGTCTCAACTAGGTAGATGACCTTATCATTTACCTTTCTGTCAACCAAGAAATCTCTAACCCACTCGAGGCCTACCTCATGTGGTATCACGGTATATAGGTCTTTTATGTCAACTGTAAGGAGCTTTAGGGTTGAATCATACTGGATCTTATTAATAGAATCCAGAAAGCTCCATGAATCCTTACAAATGTGCAATTCTTTAGCTAGAAATGGCTTGAGTAAGATGTCAACATATTTAGCACATGCACTCGTGATAGATCCTCTACCATCCACGATAGGCCTGAGAGGTGGGTCATAAATGGATTTATGGATTTTGGGTACCCCGAAAAAAACTGGTAGTCTTGGTGATGCCATTGTTAAATAACTATATAACTCAGTATCTATGAATTCTTCCAAGAACAAGTCTTGTAGAATATTTTGAATTCTCCTATAAGCTATATTAACTTCATTGACGCTAACCACCTGGTATGGACCCTTCTCCAAATGTTTGAGAACTTTCTCAACGTAAACGTGATGATCCATGAAGATGAGCCCATTCCCTTTATCAGGTTTCATCACCCTGACTTTACAGTCCTTCAGAGTACTAATCCATTGCCTATCCTCAGCTGTTATATTTAATTTAATATTTTTATGTGGAAAATGGTTGACAGCTAAATGCCTAAAATCTAACTCGCATGCCAGTTCGAATGCTTTTAGGTTCTGTGCTAGGGGGGGATTAAACACACTAGCTATCCTAAGTGGATTAACTAAGCTAGGCATGTTCCCCAAAACCATGCGTAAATTCAGTTTCCGTACAAAACATTTTAGAATTTACATTTAAGTCTAGTGATAACGAGATTAGCTTTTTGGACATATTACTAGAGAAGGATTATTCTAACAAGAGATTTAAAAGCAACATCTATAGAAAGCCTTCTTACTCCAATGGTTTTCTGCACTATTCCAGCTGCCACCCGCACCATCAGAAGAAGGCTGTTGTTAAAGGGCAGATGGTGCGGGCGGCCAGAATGGTTACAGATGACCAGGATTTTGAAACAGAATGTAATACACTTGCTGGCATGTTTAATAATAGGGGGTACCCATCACACTTGATAGAAGAAATTAGGAATGAAGTTGGTTATAAACGCAAAATGGGCTATTTTAGTCCCATTTTGACTTTACAACAAGTTAGTCCTCAAATTAACCAACTAATTGGAAATGGGGCAACAAAAGGTGACCCTAGCCATACAAACAATCAGCCTAGGTTTTATGTACTTTTTCAATGGATCACCATTTTATAAGGGGCATTTTAAGTAAAAATTGGGCACTGCTCTCTGGGGACAAACAAGTTCAGAAAATCTGAAATGGCCCACCATCGATAACCTTTAGACGAGGGGTTAATTTGAAAACATTGTTGGAGAGTGGGCAATCAAAAACGGCGAGACCCATTAAAGGGATGAGTAAATGTGGCAGCTGTGCACAATGCAAGCACATAAAAGAAGGTAACACAGCTTTGATTAATAAAAGTTCGTATAGAATTATGGGTAAACATAATTGTGATACGAAAGCTGTGGTATATGTGGCAACGTGCACAGCTTGCCATGCTTTTTATATAGGGAAAACGGAGCGTAAATTGAAGCAACGTGTTTATGAACACTATTACACTATTTCCAAGGGCGATATTAATAACGCGCTTGCATGCCATATTGTGGAATTCCCCAACCATGAATTTGAATTTATGGTGTTACAAAAGATAGATACTGCCCCTTATGTAGGACCATGGCAAATTCAACTGGACATACAAGAACTATGTTGGCAGATAAGAACAGGAGCCACGTTTGCCCCAGGGCTTAACGAAAATATGTCCATTACTTGTGTATTAAAAAAGCTAGCCTATAAAAGATAGGGAAGCTAGTTATTAATTAATTGATTTTTAAAAGTGCCTTGTAAGGATTTTTATATTTTGATATTTTGACAACTTGTTTTAATATAATGTTATGTACTTGACAGTACTTTTGGGTATATAAACCCTATTGTAAAGTATTAGAAAAAGTATTAGATAAGGATGTTCTGTCTCTTGTACTTGCTTGGTGTTGCCTTCATTTTGTCTATTAGTTTATATTGGCTGACTTTATTATAAGTTAAGACGCCTTCATTTTCCAACCTATTCTTGATGGTATTTGGGTTAATCATAATTAAAATTATTGGATTCATTGGGGATTATTTTTGAAGTGTTTCTAAAGTATGTTTAAAGTATTAATTAAGTTAGAAGTAAATACAGCTGTTTTTTGTGGTGTATATGAAATGTTTATGTAGTAGTTTTTAAGTAAAATAATGACTAATAGATAATTTTTAAAGTTTATTTAGTTAATATATGTGGACATTATTTGGATTTTTTATTTTATTCTATTTTATTTATTTGGAATCTATGTTGCTAAATGCCTTTAAGCTTGGGGCATATGATTAATTAATTGGTACCACATGATGTATTAAATGTTTTAAAGGTTGGGCTAGTTGCAATTATGTTGCTTTTGCTTTGTGCTTTTTACTTTCTGTGGAAGGAAACGCATAGTCATTTCCGAAAACACTATTAAAGTTGTGTTAAAGAAATTAACTTTGTGACTATTCGTGACTGCTTTATACAGTAGTTTGGTAGTTTGGCGGTTTCCAGTCTACCACCTTGGGCTTTGTGTTTTCTCAGAAATTGTGCTAACACATACGCTAACATTGTGCTGGCCCAATGGGAGAAGGAGATGGTATTTGTCTCTGACATGTTCAAGCAACACGTTACGTTTTACAAGAGTTTTGTGGATGACATCTTTTTTACTTGGCATGGGAATGAGCAAGATTTAGACAGTTTTGTTAACTTCCTTGAGAATACTACATCTTACCTCTCTTTCCCACTTAAATTATCTAAAGACGAACTGGACTTTCTGGATGTTCTTGTTAGTAAGAGCATATTAGGAGATGTATCTACTAAAATGCACAAGAAAGATTGTAGGAAGAATAACATTCTCCATCGCTCCCGCATGCATCCCAGGCATATTATGAAAAATGTAGTCAAGAATCAAGTGCTACGCTGTATTAGACTTCACACTGAAAGTGCTGACTACACTGCTGCTGTCCAGGGCCTTACATCAGATCTCCTAGACAGAGGGTACAATATGTTTGACATAGATATTGCAATAGAGGAGCTTAATTCCTCCGATATCTGTAAAACCAAGCCCTATTTTTCTGATAGCTGTCGTGCTGAAGTACAAAGTGCAGGAAGGAAAGTTAATCAACCTGTGAATAGGTTGTGTTTGACTTATTCTAACAATGTCAATGTAGTATGTGATATTGTTAAAAAGAATTGGCCTATTTTGTTGACTGATCCAAGTATTAGCCAGGTGCTGGGAACTAATCTGAGCTTTAGCTTCAAGAATAATAGAAACTTGAAACAAAGGTTATGTTACAAGCACCATAATATATGTGTGAAGTTTAACAGTAAATGCACAAATGCATTAGCTAAGCATGCAATTGATTATGATACACAGCATTATTTTAAATTTTTAGTTTTGCAGAAAGTGAATGTCAGTTTGCGTGAAGGAGACATTAAAAATGAGACAGAATATGTTGAATTAAGCTGGATCGTGGATTTCAAGGCATATTTTCCACCTGGCCTCAATAGCACTGTGTCTTTAAAACCTCTTTTGAAGAGAAGAGGTTTACCACATTAATTAATTAATTAATTAACTACTTAATTTTTTTATGATGTATTCCTAAGCCTTGTTTTCATTGGTCAGTACTTGTATTTAAATCTAGGATTTTTATCAGTTTGTATTTAGGTCTGAAGAAGAGAGTTAGCTCAAAAGCACTTACCTTTTTGTCATTTTATTTGTATTAAAGTGTTTATATCTCGAGCCAAAGTGTCTTTTTTCTATTTATACATTTGCAAAACTAAGCAATATAGTCTCAAAATAAAAAAAAAACACTTAGGATTAAAACTTTTCTGCCCTTGAATCTCACATTAACTGAAACAGCGTTGAAACCCACATTCAAAGAAAATGCATGTGGCCAGTGGCAGATAAAGTTTACCTTTGGGTTGTTTTCAAATCAAAAGCCCCTTAAACATACCTCTCACCCTCTTGATGCAAGAAATCTGGACAAAGCTTGCCAAAATGGGGGGACAGAGACCCAAAAATAGGGACAGATTATTGCTCTTATAAACTCAGAAAGTTGCTTAAGTAACAGGGTTTGTGTTAACGTACAATTTCTGAAGGATATGAAGTCTGAAACTCCAATGCATGTCAATATTTGGTGACTTCAGTTCTCAGAACATCCTGGTGATTTGCCAGAAAACTACAAATTTTATGAGGAACAGACAAAAAATATGAGGCAAAAATCTGGACATCCTGTGAAAATCTGGACAGTTGAGAGTTATGCCCTTACACACATTTTTAGGACCATGCAAATGTGTATGTGCTCTTTGATTCACTTTCCTGATTGTATTAGATTACACTCCTTGTATAATACAACACCACTTGTTAGAGCATGTTTTAAAGTTGTAGTTTTGAATATTTTTCCAGTAAGCAGTGAAACAAAATGTATGAACCTATAATGAAAAAACTGCCCAATACAGAACATTTCAACCATAGAAGGCCACTCAAACTTCTGTTATTACAATCCGCCAATATTAGTCAGTATGCACAATCTCTCTGGAAGTAAAATTCATTTGAATAATTCCACATTAATGAGATCTGTAACTAATGAAGAGATTGCTGCTAGCAAACCACTTTATATTTCAGTGTTTCATCGACAAATGCAATGCCAGCTACCCTTGAAGCATAACTTGCCTATGTCACATTAAAAGAAAAAAGATAAGCTGGTAATATTGCAATAGGGAATGAATGGCAAACTGATAACAGGTTCATAGTTACTAGGCATCTCATTCAACAGCACCCCACCCCCCCTTAAAGTACAATACAGGCCAGCAATCTATATGCTGTGGGAGTAGAACGCATAGCCTTCTGCATCAAAAGCATCCAGGCTACCTGTTGTGTTACTAAAAATACTTTACTTAAAAATACTTTACAATTCTACAGCTCAATATTGATAACATTTGCTAAACAAAATGGTTACATATTGTAAACAGACTTAGCATGAGCAACAGGAAACTTCTCTTTGCTTGAAGCTCTCAATTCATTGAAAAATGCACCTGAAATTCAATTTATTGGCAGTTTGGTGGTTGGGATAGAGGATTCATGTTTCCTGTAACTCAGGTGCAGGGTTTGTTTAAGCAAATTAACTAACCGCATACTATCACTAACTAGGGCATTTTATACACACACACACACACACACACACACACACACACACACACACACACACACACACACACACACACACACACACACACACACACACACACATACTACTTGTCAGTCTGTGTTGTCTGCAGCACACACCTACAGAAGCAGCTCAAGGAACGTCCCTTACTTATCTGTCCATGGAAGCAGCTGGAGGAACATCTCTTTGTATTTAAATTCCATGTGCAGAATGGGGAAAGGAGAAGGTCTATGCGACAATGACGAATGCTGCAACTAGATGCAGAGGACATTGTTAAAGAAGAACTCTCTTAAAAAATTCATAATTTTTTAATGATAAAAGTAAATATGAGAGTCTGCTGAACAGCATTCCCCCTCCAAGTCAGCTTGGGTCCCTGCTAGTGGGCCCCAGGTAACTGTTTTGGTTGCCTAGTGCTGGATCCAGCTCTGATTGTATCTGAAGCCTGCCACTGTTCTTTACTTAACTATACCATTTCCATAGCACTGCAACTGTGGGGAAAGGCATGTAGTTAGAAAGTTAAAATCCAACCCATCTGAACCATTTTGTCATTATTTATATCATCTCGAATCAGCTGTGGTTCAAACTAATTATACCACCCTGTACACACTTACACTGATCTGCACCTACGACTTAAACTATTAAAACTGAACAGGTATTTCCCTTTCTGTTTTATCCTGCATTCTATGTAGCCTATGCAATATAACCTGCACTGGTAACAATAAAAAATAAACTTTACTGATGTCACTGTTGATTATAACAAATGCACCTAACTTTGCCTTTAGGTTAACTGATATTCAATTGAGTATTAGTGACAGAAATGCAACTGTACATGTTGTAATGACAGGTGAGCATTAACATCCCATCACATACTACTAGAGTATCATCAAAAAATGCAAACATTGGAACATGAGCATTCGCAGGTAAATAAAGATCGCATTAAGTGAGATGCTTAGGCAGAACATCGGTATGTTGGAGGATAGAAAGCCAGCAAACTCAGTAGGTTCATGGCCAAGGTGGTATAATGCATACCGAGCAACCCCTTTGCGCAAGACATCTGGACAGAGCAAAAGATAATAAGGGGCAAAGGCTCACAAATACAGACAGATTTTAAATATTGCTCTTAAAAACTTAGAAAGTGGCTAGAACAACAGGTTTTGCATTAAAATGCATTTTCTGAAAGATATGAAGCCTGAAACTCCAATGTCTATCATTATTCAGTGATTTCAGTCCTCAGTGATTTGTCAGAAAACCATAAATTTTATAATAAACGGACCAAAAATATAATCCAAAAACCTGGTTATTCTGGAAAATTCTGGACATTTGAGACGTATATGTAGAAAACTATGTACTGTGACATGATGTCCAGAGAGTACAAACGTTAATATAATTCATTCTTCTGGGGTGCTGCAGTGACTGATACCTGGCTCTAATTAACTTTCCTCTACAGCAGACCCTTTCATTCATTCTCTCTCCCATTCTGCATTTCCTTGTTTCTTTCTTTATCTCTCTCTCCCTATCCACATGTGTATCTATCACCTGTTCTCCTAAAATTTTTGCTTTTCTAATAAATCAGTGAGGATTACAGTTAGTCGGGGGGCGTGGCCAAGGATGAACACAGGATAGCAGCAGATTTCTTCAGCTCCACCAATTTCATTACACTGACAGGAATTAATTACTTAAAACATTAATTTTTGAAGTAATTTTCTTTCTAAATACGTTTGTTTTATATAGTTCTTGAACTATATCTAAAAAAGAAAGGAAATCTTAACAATATTCCTGTCAGAAATCACTGTGGAAATTTTCCTGTCAGTTTATCAGTCTGAAATGAGTTCCAGTAAGACAAATTCTCAAGACTCCAGCATCAAGAAAGAACTTCAGTCTCTGATAATTATAATCCAGCAACTTACTGATAAAATGGATACTAAAATAGACACCTTCATAGAAAAAACTACAAAACAAATAGACCTGTTACATACAGACCTGCAACAACAGAAGAACCAGATGACAGGCATAGAAGAAGCTGTGAATGACATGGAAAATAGAATCCAAGAAGAGGAAATCAACATTGAGTTTCTGCTGAAACAAAATACACATTTACAAACAAATCTGGATGACCTGGAAAATAGATCTAGGCGTAATAACATTAGGATTTTTGGACTGCCAGAAAATATTGAAGGTAACAATATTACTTCTTTTTTATCAACTTGGCTCCCTAAAACTTTAGACTTACCAGAAGCATTCTCTTTTGGTATCGAAAGAGCACATAGATCTATAGCTAATACTAACTCTAACAAAAAATATCTTAGATCAGTTATAGTTAGATTTCTATCATCTTTTGATAAAGAGATGGTTCTTAAATCTGCTTGGGCTAAAGCTCCTGTTAAGATTAATGAGACAACTGTGCGTTTTGACAATGACTATTCTTCCATGGTAATAGCTAAAAGAAAAGTTTTTCTGCCACTAATAAGGAGCTTAAAAAAGCACAGTTTAAAACATACCTTCTGTTTCCTGCCAAGCTTAAAATCTTCCTTCCTGATGGTCCTAAGGTTTTCGATGATTTAGACTATGCTTTACTGTTTGTCAAAGAAAAAAGGATTTTGGATAAAATAGAAGAAATGGAATGGGCTAGTTCTTCATTAAAGAGATTGGCAACTGAAGCTTCGTGGAAGACTTCAGAGAAGAAGAAGAGACTAAAAACAAATGATTTGTTATATGTTTTTTCTCTCTCTCATCATTTTAGTTCATTATTAATCTTTTTGAATATAGTTCCTGCATTTCCAGAAAGCCACAAATATTTTGGAAAAGATTTAATCAAAGTTATTCTCTTTGTGCAAAGAAATGTTTTGTTTCATAGCCAGTCAAAATACCTGAAGATTTAATGGCAAGCTGTGATTCAATTTGTTTCTCTTTCTGAAAAGAAGTAAGGTTAGTAATTTGATACATTTTTATCTTTACTTTTTTTTCCTTCTCCTTTTATTATTTTCTTTGTTTAAACAATGACATTCTATTTAGATTATGTAGTGGGTAAAGGGTGGGGGAGGGCAGGGAGAGAACAGTAATGAAAATATCATTAATAGAATAATAACATATTTATTCTTTGTAAAAGTTTTTATAAGTTCTTCAAATGCTATTTCTAATTATACTTTCTTGATTATACTGCTTATGCCTGTTTGTAAATAATATGTTATGCTTTAACTAATAATAATCAGAACTAAATAAGAGTAAATAATATGTTTTATTTTTAACTCTATTAATATAAACAGTAAGTAACATTTCATTGTATATACTTCTTACAGCTTTCTCTTACATTTTTTTATTATTTCTGCCTCACTCCCTTTTATTTTCTACTCTCTTTTTCTTTTCTTTATTAATATATAGAAATGCTTTTGATTGTGTGGGCACAGTGAATAATAGGATTTGTATGACAATTGAGTTGGGAGAAGAATGTTGAGTTTTATTGCTTGTTGGTAATTTTGGGCTTAATTTCACTTACATAGAGGCTGTAATGATCTGTGGAATACATTGTGAAGGTTTTGTCATGTTTAGATGCATTTACACTGCTAAATGAATGTTTGTCACTAGTTTTTAATAAGTTTCCCGCCAAAATGTTAAAAGAGACAATCTGAGATGTGGGCTATCTCATGCACAGTGTTCATGAGTTACTTCAGAAGCTTCAGGTCACAGAATTCTCACAGAGAAACTGAAAGCAGTTAGTATAACCTTTGACATAGTTATCACACTGACACACCACAGATTCAGGAAAATACTCTATTCATAAAATATGTCAGTTATAATGTTTTGTTTCATAACCAGTCAAAATATCTGAAGATTTAATGGCAAGCTGTGATTCAATTTGTTTCTCTTTCTGAAAAGAAGTAAGAGGCTGTAATGGTCTGTGGAATACATTGTGAAGGTTTTGTCATGTTTACATGCATTTACACTACTAAATGAATGTTTGTCACTAGTTTTAATAAGTTTCCTGCCAAAATGTTAAGAGAGACAATCTGAGATGTGGGCTGTCTCATGCACAGTGTCCATGAACTACTTCAAAAGCTTCAACTCACAGAATTCTCACAGAGAAACTGAAAGCAGTTAGTATAACCTTTGACATAGTTATCACACTGACACACCACAGATTCAGGAAAATACTCTATTCATAAAATATGCCAGTTATAATGAGTCTAAATGATGTAGTTTCTTGTAGTAAGTAAATGTCTTATTTTAGAAGGCATAGAAAATGAAACATTTATTTAAATGTTTTGAAAATCTACTTAACAGCAGCATAATAATCTGTGTTAAAAATTTGTGTTCCAAACATATACTTTACTATAACTCATTTAATTCATCTGATTGACAAGCATAAATAATCTTATAACTCTATTCTGGAAGAAATGTCATGTGATATATTTTAAAGCAGTAGGTTAGCATGATTGTAAAATCTGGTTACTAAAATGTGTTTGCTGTGCATTATTTTGTATAAAGCAGACAGATTTAATCTAGGGACAGCAAGTAGGATAGTGCTCAACAAAGACACAACTCAGTGAGATCAGATATATATATATATATATATGTGTGTGTGTGTGTGTGTGTGTGTGTGTGTGTGTGTGTGTGTGTGTGTGTGTGTGTGTGTATGTATGTGTATGTGTGTGTGTGAGTGTGATGGCTTTTTTTTTTTTAATATAATAATGCAAGTGTTTCTGAGAATCTGCATAACTATCCAATATGATTTATAATAATTTCTATGAATACAATATTTTACTCTATTGACAAAATGAATGTTTGCCACAAGTTTTAATAAGTTTCCCACCAAAATGTTAAGGGAGACAATCTGGGATATGGGCTGTCTCATGCACAGTGTCCATGAACTACTTCAAAAGCTTCAACTCACAGAATTCTCACAGAGAAACTGAAAGCAGTTAGTATAACCTCTGACCTAGTTATCATACTGACACACCACAGATTCAGGAAAAATACTCTATTCATAAAATGTCAGTTATAATGAGTTTAAATGATGTACTTTCTTGTAGTAAGTAAATGTCTTATTTTAGAAGGCATAGAAAATGAAACATTTATTTAAATGTTTTTGAAAATCTACTTAACAGCAGCATAATAATCTGTGTTAAAAACTTCTGTTCCAAACATATACTTTATTATAATTCATTTAATTCATCTGATTGACAAGCATAAACAATTTTATAATTCTATTCTGGAAGAAATGTCATGTGATATATTTTAAAGCAGTAGGTTAGCATGATTGTAAAATCTGAATACTAAAATGTGTTTGCTGTGCATTATTTTCTATAAAGCAGACAGATTTATTCTAGGGACAGCAAGTAGGATAGTGCTCAACAAGGACATAACTCAGTGAGATCATATATATATATATATATATATATATATATATATATATATATATATATATATATATATATGTATGTGTGTGTGTGTGTGTATGTGTGTGTGTGTCTGTGTGTATGTGTGTGATGGTTTTTTTTTTTTTTTTAATAATACAAGTGTTTCTGAGAATTTGCATAACTATGCAATATGATTTATAATTTTTATGAATACAATATTTTACTCTATTGACAATAATGAGTTTAAGTAAATGCTCATATACAAACAATTCAAGATTTTTTTTTTTGGAAGCTGTTAATAGTATTCACATGACAGAAAATAGATGCATCTTAATATATGTAATGTCTGAATCATATTAGCCAAAGTTTTTGATTTAAATGAATGTTAGAACCTAATTTTCTTTCCTCTTGATTTCTAACATCAAGATTATTTGAATGCTATTTGAATACAAGTGTTATATATTACATAGATCTATATAGTAGTATGAACAGTTTTTTTTAAAAAAAAGTTTATTTTAGTTTATATGATGCTGTTTTACCAAATGTGTAGTTTTGTCTTGATAGATAATTGAATTGAAAACTGCTAACCTCAGTTAAATATAACTAGTATTAAATTGATAAGGTGGTAGCTGAGGTACTGCTGCTTAGGGTAGGGGGTTAACTTGAGTAGTAAATACTACTCTAAGTTGGAGTTTTCAACTCCAGGCTGGATGCAAGGTTTAATCCTTACATTATTTTCACTTGTTCATTGTTATATGTATATAGTTTTGACATCCACAATATATTTTGTATACTCATTGTCACTACAAACAAAATTGAATCCTATACAAAATCCCATAAGAGATTTAATAAATACAGCTATATTTAAAGGTACACCTAAAAGAGGATATGTAACATTATTTATCTTGTTATTTGTTATTTCGATCATAAGATTCTTGAGTTTTAAAAATGCCAAATGACATCTTTAAAAGGAATTTCTTTAAACATTAATGGATTGAATAATCTGTGTAAAAGGGCAAGCCTAATAAGATACATTAATTTACACAAGGCCAATCTAGTCTTCCTACAAGAAACCCATCTCTTGAAAAAAGATATTGATAAACTAGCCACTAATAAGTATACAGTATTGGTTAGTTCAGAGCACACTCAGAAAAAAAGAGGAGTGGCTATTTTATGGAATAAAAGTATGCCCATTCCTAAAACCATTAAGTCTTTTCAGGATGACAAAGGAATGTTTTGTATGGTTTCAATACAAATTAATGGGAAGACTTACACTTTAATTAATGCATATTGGATACCTGGAATTGGTATTAATACAGTGAAACGTCATATTGATGAGATCATATCATTCTCTATAGGGGATATTATTTTAGCTGGTGATTTTAATTGTATACTACATGAAAGTGATACTACCACTATAAGGAAAAGAAGAATTACATCTAATGCAAAACATTTAAATGATTTTGCTAATTCTTATCATTTGAATGATATTAATAATCAGATAGATTCAAAATCATTACCATACACCTTTTTTTCTAACAGATACAAAACTTATTTAAAAATAGATAGGGTCTTTATTTCTAACCAGATGGTAACAGATTTAATTAATTCCAAAATCATTTCATGTCCTATATCTGATCATAACTCAATTGTTTTTGAATTCATGATAAAAAATACTCATAATGTTCAGATCAAAAGGATACCAGCATACGTAACTCAGCTAAAAGACTATAAAGAATATATACTTTCAGAAGTACAACATTTTCTAGACATAAATAATACTCCTGAAGTCTCCATTGTCTATGTTTGGGATGCCTTAAAATCATATCTATATGGACAAAGTATCAGATGATATAATAATAAAAGGAAATCTTGGGATAAGGAATTGTTAGATATTCAAAGTAAATTAGACTCTTATAAACATAATAATAAAGAAAATATTATGGACAAGAAAGTTATTGAAGAAACAAACTAAATGAGAAATACAAAGAAATTTTAACTCATAAAGTTAAAATAACTTTAGAGAAATACAAGTTTTTGTCTTATTCAATAAGCCCCAAATACTTACATAGACTTAAAAATAAAACAAAAAGATTAAATAAACAAAACCATATCAAAGAAATCTTTTCTCTAAGGAAAAAGAAGAATGTTTCTAGTATACCAGAAATACTGGATGAATTTAGAAATCACTTTCACAAGATTAACCATAACAACATTAACATGGAACCTAAAGATAAAATAAATGAGTTTATAACCACAAACATGAATAAAAAGCTTAATAAACAACAGATTAAACTATTGGACAAGAGTATTTCATATACAGAAGTTATTACACAAATAAATAAGCTTAAATCAAACAAAGCACCGGGTAATGATGGTATTATACCAGAGATATATAAAATCCTTTCTAAAACTACATATTCATTAATACATAAGGTTTTATTTTGGCCCAAACTGAGTTAATAACCCCCATCTTGGCAATATACATTTATTTCACCAATTTTAAAACCTAATAAAGATCCAACTAGATGTTCTTCATATCGACCCATCTCATTACTTAATGTTGATTATAAAATGTTTATGAGTATTTTTGCTGATAGATTGAAGACAATCATCCCGGCATTATAGATATAGATCAGACGGGCTTCATTGTAAATAGAAATACTTTTGATAATATAAGAAGAACTTTAACATTAATTGATTTTGCAAATAGGAAAAAGAAAGATTTAACACTTATTAGTCTTGATATAGGTTCAGCATTTGATTCAGTAAGTTGGGACTATCTGTTTACCTTACTGAAATGCACAAACTTCTCTGATGCATTTGTAAATTTAATTGAGCATTTATACAAAGGAACGCTGGCTTATATTAAGGTAGGAACATATGTTTCACAAAAAATACCCATTCTTAAAGGTACAAAGCAAGGATGTCCACTTTCTCCACTATTATTCACTTTAATAATGGAGCCTTGGGCTAATTTGATTAGAAACAGTACTGACATAGAGGGTTTTGAAATAGATGAAAGTACAACATCAAAAATTCAACTTTTTGCAGATGATGTTCTAATTACATCAGCAGGATCTAATTCTTCTATGCAGTCTTTATTTGATAAAATGATGAATTTTAAAAGTATTTCTGGTTTAATATTCAATGAAGAAAAAACTAAAATACTACCTATATATACACGAAAAAATATTCTCATTAGTGATTTTACTAAATATGTACCCAATTCAGGTCAGATAACTTATTTAGGTATAATACTATCTAAAGATATTAAATCTATTATATATAATAACTATAATACCTGTTTTCTTAATATGCAAAATCTTTTTAATACCTGGAATAATATGTTTTTTACAATGGAGGAGAGACTTACAATTATTAAAATGATAATATTCCCCAAGATTTTATACTTAATACAATCAATAATACTTTCACCTACAAAAATAATTATCAAGAAACTGAATACACTAATGTTAAATTTCTTATGGGCACCTAATAGACCTAGGATTGCATTAAAGAAACATACTAATAGCTGGTCTCAAGGGGGTATTTCTTTTCCAGACTTTAATTTATATATTATCTCTTCTATTATAAAAGTTATTACTTTATTAATAGATCAGTCATATATCGCAAAATGGAAAGATTATTGGGAGCTAATTAGTATGCACTTCATGAAAATCTCCTTAACACATAAAAATATGATTGTAAATAACTCCATGTGGTTGCTAAAGGAATTTTGTACTTCACCTATTACACCTAAACATATGGTTTGTTACCCATTAAATATTATTATTAGTTATCGTAACTTTATATTCATGCACCCTAAGTATAGGGAATGGAATTTTATTGTATTCCCTATAATGTATACTCAGGGTATGCTTATGTCATCTACTTCTGAAGGAGCTCATTTAGCTATAGATAATGATCTAAAGTACTGGTATCAGCTGATATCTGATAATAAAGTTAAAAATCTAGATTTCTTAAAACAAGAATTTGATCTAAGAGAAACTTGCTGGTTAGAGGTTCAGATCTTTAGACAACATCTCATTGATAGAATAGATCTAATGTCTATAACAAATAAAGAATCTATTCCAAAACTGATTGATTACTTGATATTAAATTTACAGCATAAAGTTTCTGATAAAGGTAAACTTTCATATATACATAAAATTATCAGACAAGAAACTTTTTACAGTGTAGATTCATACTGGAATTATTTCACCTCTATTAATGGGGACCCACCAACTCAACAAGATAAACAATATATATTGGAATCTGCTTATAGAACTACATCTTCCATTGTCTGGAAACTTTATACATGGAAATTTTTACATAGATCTTTTTATACACCTTTGATGATGAATAAAATAAATAATAAAGATAATCTATGTAAGAGATGTAATGTAGAAATTAATGCTGACTGGGCTCATATGTTTTATGACTGTATGAAGTTGAAAGAATACTGGAAGTCAATTAATGAATTTTTGCAGGCTCTTTTTACAGATAATTTCATTATTTCTAAGTCTCCTATATTATTCAACACACCTGTACCTCAATGTGTTAAAAAGATTAAGCTTCCCTTGTTATGGTCTATCCTAGCAGTGGCCAGGAAAATAATAACTAGAAATTGGATTTCAGATACACCTCCTTCGTTCAATGAATTTAAAAATGTTATGAATATAATGTGCCATATGGAAATAAGCACAATTAGAATGAGAACAACTAGAAAAACATCATATTATATTGTATGGGATAATTTACAAAATTTGTTAAAAAATTCTAATTTCAATAGCACGGTATTTTAGTTTAATTAATTGATCTAATTGTAGTGGATGTCTTTGTAAATACTTTAGTTGTTTTGTTGAATATTATAATAATACCTATTTTTAATTACTTGTATAAAATTGTTATGATATTTCTCTTATATGTTAAAACAATAAACCTGTTTTGAAAAAAAAAAGGATTACAGTTAGTCAATAATGCCAAACATTAAGAGAGTTTTATATTTCTTAATCTTCAGAAATGCATGCTGATACAGCAACTGCAGTTCTATTATCTTTCTAAGTAAGTTGAAATTGCTAGAAAGTTAGCAATTATCAACCAGCAGTCTGTTACAATGATTATCTCAGCATGGGAGCAGCAATCAATGGAAGAGGTCAGCTAAAATCACAGGTCTTTTAAACTCAGTATTAGATATCACTGAACATACCACCACACTTTTTTTAAAGAACAAAAGGTATGCAACAGAGAAAAGTTCAGTATTCTTCCTAACTGAAACACTGCCAACTGCAGCTTTTATAGTGTTCAACGTGACTATGGTCCTTCAGCCAATCAATGAAGTGAATTTCAGGAACGGACCTGAAGAAGAGTAGTCTAGCAGATAATACACCAATGGCCTTCAACTGTAGGTAAGGTCTGTCTGGGAAACTGACTTAAAAAAAAAAAAAAAAAAAACAAGCAAGCAAAATAGAGTCCCTTTACTGATACTTCTTTCTCAGTGGTTTCCACATATTTTGTATATTCTATACTGGATGTCTTAAATTTCTTCATATATATTTGGTTATAATTTAAAGAACATAGTTTCTTCACAATTGTGTGTATGATTGTACCATATGCTTAAAGATTCTACAGTTTCTTATAGAAAATAAAAATGATTCATTCTGAGCCAGTGATGATTTTAACAAATTTATGGGATGAAAGGAAGCAAATTGAGGTTCTGGAGAGGCTACATAAGTATTACTTTGTTTGACTGTATTCTAGAAAAAGAAGTGATCATTGATCTGCTGGGAAACATGAACTCTTTTTTGGTACCTCTGAGGTTTGAATTTACAGGCCTCACTAAATGGACTTTTTCATAATGTGATCCACTTCCTTATTCAAGAAATTCAAAAATAACCAGTAGATGTTTGTTATTATAGAGAAAGAACCAGTAGAAATATTTTGTTGTCTCAAAATGTCTAGCATCATTGACTGAGTAAATCAGGGATATTCTGTTCCCTGTGTGTAAGCAAAATTAAAACAATCAATCCAGTTTCTGCTGTTATAGTTTAGATCAGAAAAGCATATTCATTCATTCCATATAAACAGGGTTAAAATCAAAAATGATACTACTGCTGCTCCAGAAAATTCTTCTTGAATTACAGAAGTTTTTTTTTTTTTTTTTTTTTGCAAAGGAGTTCACAAAATCCATACTGGGTATGCTTTATCAGTACAGTAACATCCAGTACAAAATAATGGATAAAGTAAACATCGTAATTAACGAAATCTGAGAAGATGTGATAAGAATTCCTGTTCAATGTAATAGTGCAATTTTGTTAATAGTTAAGCCCTAGCTTATTCTTGTACAGTATACAAGACCGAATTTGCTTCCAATTGCTGTTTCAAACTCTTAAAATAAATAAATGAATAAATAAAGGTTTATCCTGACAAATCTTCTTGAACAGATAGTGCTGGGGGCTCTGATAAGTTCACAGAAGACTATCCTTATTAACAAAATGCTAGTAGTCAAACACCTTAACACCAAGAAGAAGCATGGCTGTAAATTAAAAAAAAATAAGTTCACAAAAAAGGAAATACTGTTGTAATGAGTTTCTAAGCATCAGTTGATATCACTTAAACTCTGTAGGAATCCTGTAATGTAAAAAAGGGGACCATTCTCAACTAAATAAGTTGCCACAAAGAAGATATCCATAGTATCAAACAAAAAAGAATGACGGAATGAAAAGTTTTCTTTCCCAGAGAAAATTCTGCCAGTAAAGAAATGTGTAGGAAAAAAAAGCAAATTAAATACCACAAGTATAGGAGAAGTAAAAGGCAACAGAGAAAACCCTGTATTAAGTTCTTGTGCATATTGAAATAGTTTAAGGTCTTTTGCAGTATGAGAAATGGCTGGTTTCTTGCAGCCAGTACCCATTCCACCCCCACCCCAGCTCACTAGCTCTTCAGGTGAAATGAAAATAAATAAATAAATCATCAAAGATAACAAAACAACATTCCCCCTCCCTCCTGCCCTAGACAATCAGGAACCATTTCTGTGTCCTAATCCAACCCTTCTTCCTCTCATCATTTATTTTGTTTAAAAAATCTCTATTACCTTAATGGAGCACCATGGCACTCAGACTACGGAAAAAAAAAGAAAAGCTTGCTGCAAATGTACCAGCAATTTCTCTGTCTAGGTTGTTTATTTCAATTGTCAAGGTTATTGTTTGACCTTGTTTCCATTTCTTATATTTCTTGACTCTTATCTTAATTAAGTATCTTATTCTTATGGAAGTTTGTCTGTGTACTTAGATCCTGATGTTAAACATTTTTGATTTTTTGCATTCAAACAATTTCATTTCAATGCTTTCCACATTCCTTCTGCAATTTTTCTACTGAAAGTATCCCTCCAGTTAATTTTACTTAGTGACTGTTTTGCTTCCATATAGTCTGTTATTAATATTGTGCGCATTGATATAGATTTCATTTTGGCAGAGTTATCCAGCAGTAATTTAACCTTTATAATTGCATCATCACTGTACCTTAATGGTGTAAAACTTAACACAAAGTAATGTCCATTTCCTTAAGAAAACATTAGTGTCTAGTATGTTATGTTCCCTGGTTCTTTTTTTTTTAACAATATGAAGCAATTGCTTTTCTTGAACATACTTTGTGAATAATTTCTATATTACTGGTGTTGAATCAACATTATTCTAGTTTGTTTCTGGTAAATTTAAATCTCCAGCAACTATTATTCTTCCCTCCTGTGTTTCATTCAAGAAATATATGAATTCCTCTAGGTCATCAGCACTTGAGTTTGGGGGTCTATAATACACTCCAACATCTGTTATCTGTTACAGGGTTGTCTTCACAGTGACATGTACTATCACAGGTCTCATAATAATTTTTCATCTCTATCACAACTTCACCTGATTTTCTATGGTACAGTAAAAACATTTATATCCTAACAAAACTAATTTCCAATTATTGTTCTTTAACCATGTTTTCACCTCACAGCAAGAGGTTCTCTGATTTGATCCTCGGCTGGGGTGCCTTCTGTGCGGAGTCTGCATGCCCTCCCTGTGGTCACGTGGGTTTCTTTTGGATGTTCCAGTTTCCTCCCATATCCCAAAGACATACTGTAGGTGGATTGACCACTCTAATTTGGCCCTAGGAGTGAGTGTGTGCATGTGTGTGCCTTCTGTGGAAAGTTGGGCACCGGGCTGGCAACTCGACACCATAAAACTCCACTGCCAATCATGAGCAGACAGGTGGTCCGCTGTGGCAACCACTAACCGGGAAAAAGCTGAAAGAAGAAGAAGTTCTTTAACCATGTTTCATAAACAATAACAACATCAATCTTGTGGGAATGCAGCAAATAAAAAAAAAAAACCCATGTTTAACAAGTGGTAGTTTAAACAGTGGAATCTGCGGAGTGAAATTAAAAATGATTGTCTGAATAACTGTATTTGTAGTAATTCTTTTGGGGGGTGGGGGGCCACAAATATCTTCTGAGAGTCATTTGTAGGTGTTTGCCCTTGCCTCCTGGCACAGCTGCATCACTTATGGAAACAATACATTACATTTTAAATATTTTTCCCATTTCTATTACAAACAGGGCTGGCACTTTGATGTGCAACAGTACAGTGGTCTGAATGATGGCTGCTATGCTACTCTTCTTGGCCGGATGAGT
Source organism: Protopterus annectens (assembly GCF_019279795.1). NCBI lineage: Eukaryota > Metazoa > Chordata > Ceratodontiformes > Protopteridae > Protopterus > Protopterus annectens. The sequence goes on along the minus strand of NC_056739.1, from coordinate 1,446,283,373 downwards.
GTGAGATGCAACTGGACAGCACTTTGTTGCATGAGTAATCGTGCATTGATTTATCCATGCTAGCCTACTTCCATTGCAATGTCCATCTTGTTAGTCCTCTGCCCGTCTGTAGTATTTTTCCAGCCATGAAGCAGCACAGTTTTCCCACTGGCACTACAGACCCATTTATCACTTGTCTAAGTGGCCACTGTTAGGGGTGGTGGTTCTCCTTCACAGGTTCATAGTTAAGTATTAGGCTTTTGTGAGCCATTTTAAGCCTAGCCAATTTCTTTTGTTGAAAATAAAACCCTGTGCCTCTTGTCTATGGGCTAAAAACCTTAACCATTATTACAACCTCTCAATTCTACTGGTATAATGGGCATGACCTTGTGGCAGTGTGGCTCCATTAGCCATGTCAGAAGGCAATGCATGTACCTGAGACAACAGACTCTCAGATGTGATCACACCTCAGCTGCCATTAGTACTTCCAGCTGATGCCAGAAGATGAAGGCAAGCATCCAAAAACATGCTCAGAAGAGGATCTTTGCCAACCCCAGAAAACTATGAATACAGGACAGCAAAGAACCCCTTGGTCAGTCACTGGTAACCCAACAGCAGGTGCTTTGGTCAATGTGAACAGAGGTGATCATGGTTTCATCTCCTTCTCTGCTAGAAGTGGACCCTCAGAAGGATAATACACTGAGAAATTAAATTATTACATACATGTTATCAGAACAACTGCAGTTACACTGGATATAATACACACACACACAAACACACACACACACTTCTGTTAGTGCAGTCTGTGTCATCCAACTTAAGTAGACATGCAACACAGGCAAGATATCAGAACAAAGTAGTAATAGAATACAAAACAGAAACAAATGCTTGCACTACATGTCTTTCTGTTTCTTACTGACACCTGCTTCCAAATCCTGAGGAAGGGCAAGGTATTGTTGCATCAGCTTATTGAAGCAATGCTTAATCTGCTCAGCAGAATGGATGATACACATGGCATTACTCACCATCTTGACATACTCGTGCTCTCTTTCTACAAGGACTCATCACACTGCATTAGTGGATTTGTATTCTATACAACCTGAAGCAGCCATGGCCACTCAGGGCATCTCAAGGAGCAGACTGCTAGATTCATGTACACAGATGCACAATTTAGATCATGTATTATACAATATAGTGTTAGATCATGGTATCACAGTACCTCTATGGCACAGCAACATAGTCCTGTAGGCACACTCATGCCTTGTGGTCACTGTGTTATGCACAGATACAGACAGCAACGCTGGATAGAGCAATTTGCTGCAGTGGTGATTCAGAAACAGTGACGCTAACTAACTGATGATATCCTGCAAAACTCTGATAGTTGCCTCCTTACAGGTGCCCTGTTTATAGACTGGGCAAATGCATTTAGCCTCATTGTCCACTATCTTCTCCAAAACATTCTTATTGAAATTGGTATCAGCCCAGATGCCACACCCTGATGCCACACCCTGGTTTAAAAACATCCTCAGTGACAGACACTTCAGAGTTAAAAAAAGATCTTCCCAATCAGAATCTGCACCTTTTACCAAATTTGTACCACAAGGATCCATTATTGCCCCCCCTCATCTTTACAATATTCATTAGCAAACTTCCTTGTCACCTCTCCATCTCTCAATTACGCTATATGCTGATGACATGTTCATTTACTAATCAGATCACTCTCATAACAGCATTCAGTGCCAACTCCAGTTAGACTTATAGGAGCTCTAGCAATGGTTCATAAATCATAAATTACTCTACAGCCCTACCAGAACCAAGCTTGGCTTTTTGGAACTATAAAGAAAATTCACTAAGTACCTGCCTCTATCTGTCTTTGACTTACACATCCATTCAACACAGACAGCCTCTACCTTCAATTACCTAGGATTCTAGCTTGATCAGTCACTAACCTTCGGTTTCCACATAGACAAAGTGAGAGTCAAAACAAACTTCCTCCTCTTCTGGGCCAATCCCTATCTGCAAGAGCTGCCATTGGCAAAGAAGGTCTCCTTTCCCATCTTGAATATGTTTTTCCAAATTTGTTTCTGCCTCCAAGGAAAACATTGCCACATGCCAAACTACCTCTAACAGCAACTGCAAATCATTGTAAACTCACCTCTCTGTCAGCATCACTGTGTCACCCTAGAAAATGCAAAATGGCTACTGATACTACAAAGATCTAACCTACTTTTAGGATCCCAACTATACAGGCTATGCAAAGTCCACACATTTATTCCCCTTACAGCTAGACTTCATGAAAAAACTCTGCATACATCCTGCAGTGATGGCGACCCATTTGGGTTTGGCATGTCAAAAGCTCCTAGCACAATATAACTCAGTGCACTTCACATGAGCAATGAATGCAAAAGCAGTGTCTTTGGTAACTCAAGTGTTGGTGATTGCTGATGTGTCACCCAAAACATCATGGTGTGTTTCACCTTTGACATGTGTGTCAAAGGTTCCCCATCACTGGCCCGGCCCCTGAGACACTACTCACAAGCCACCCAACACTCATTACCCCTACTAAGTCTGTTCTCCTCTTTCAAGATTTAGGAAAGATTGACCCACTTCAGATACTGATGTAAATGCAATGCATAACACTCTGCCTCATTGCACATTCCACTGTGCTCGTTCACTAGAATGTATATACACAGTTTTTCTATGTAATTAGTCTGAACTACTCTGTTTTTGCTTACATACCCTTATTTTTTGTTTGTGAAATGCTTTGTATTTTACCTGGGCTGAGCCTGAAATGGGTCAGTACTGATCACTGCACTACCATGGTAAACAAACAAACAAACAAACATAAATAAATAAATAAATAAATAAATAGCCCTATTAGCATAACTGCAGTGCAGTGTGTCCATTGGTTGCATGATTTAAAGCTCTGGTAATCATGTTTTTTATTGTAAAAAAGTCACAAAGTTTATTGCAGTCTCCCTGTCCACAGAAAATAGTCCACAACTTGCTGATCACTCAGGTGGTGGTGGGTGTTGCTTGACTCTTCCCAAATGGCAGGGATGGCTAAGACATGTAACACTGCAGGTACTGGCTCTGATTGTGGCCATTAACACATGCTGATGATAGACTACATCTACTGCAAACATCATTCCCCTCATTCTCACCACAATTCTCTGCGTAAAAATGGTTATGTTCCACGGTACACTCTGCCACTTTTATTCTTTTCTGAATAATTCCACCACTTTGGGTTTTATCATTTGTATACATCATGACTCTGATTTGCATGGAGCTCCTCCCTTCCATGTTATTATGCACTCTGTAGCATGTGCTTCATACTGCACTGTTCTAGGCCTTGTACAATCACAATCTACAGGGACACATATTTTTTGTTTATAAAAATAAGATTCCATTTTTAGGAGATGAAATCTGGGAATTATACAAATGATTATAAATTATACGCATGGTTATTTCTGGTTATTATGTTGATTTCACTGTAATGTTCTTCTGCATCAATACATACTGAAAATTAAAACACATTCTAAGTGCAAAATACTCAGTTATGCAAGCTGGTAATATAAATAATAAATATAATGAGAAATTTGGCCATTCAGCCATGCAACCACAACTGCTTTTCTATTTTTGCACATGGGGTCAGGGTGTCACTTAAAGAATGACAGTCATCTAGAGGCAATGTTCACACTATCAGAAATATATATTGTAGTTAATTTGTTCTCTAGCCTAACGTACAAATTCCATTAAATCCCATGTTTTTCAATTCTTATATAGTCCAATTTTGGGGATGTAGTGGCATTTTCCCAAAAGAAACGGAAAATCAGTGCCCCAGACGACCTATTTCTCTGAATTAAACGTACCTTATATATTGCTGCTACCAGGTCTTACCTGCAGTTTACAAAATACTAAGCATTTATCAGTAATGGCCTTCACGTAACAGATGGTTCAAGTTTATATTTTAGTAAAAGTAAAAATTAGCATTTGTAAGAAAAAGTTTTACTTAGAAGAGAAGCAAGAAATGTGACCCATGAAAACTACTGTGTAAATGCAATCTATCTTTAATACGTCCAACCAAATATAACTAATGAAAAAAGCCTTAATTAAGTAATCAAACATGACTGATTTATGATTCAGCAATACAATGTAGAAACATTCATTTTAGCTGTCAGCTAAAATAGATTATATTGCCTAGGTCAGTCATGATTGACAGATGTTTCCCAGCTGTGTGGCATAGAGATATATAGCCATGATCATGTCCCAGATGTTCCAAGATTAATTAGTGGCTTGGTCCACGGTGGAGTTGTTGAGGGTGGGGAGCAGCAGCATTTTCATGGCTCGTTCACTTTGTCTGGAAATGGTGGGACTTTTATCAGTGTTTAGCGATTCTGCTGGTTATAGAGTCATGCTGGGATCAGAAAACAAATTGCTGTTAAAAGACACTGCATTTGACGGTAATGCTGGGGCAAACTGATGTTATTATGTGTGATCAAACACATGATGTCAGCAGCTTTATGTTGTTAGGGGATCCCAGTATACAAGGCAGCATTTATGATGCTGTTAGACCCTCCACTTTGTGTTTTCTATCTACGCTCCACCCCCTGCCTTTTGTCAGGATATTCACAGCACTGAATGGGTAGGAGCAAGGACATTAACATTAGAAGCAACAGGTCATTTATGGGTGGTATACAATGGGAGGAACAACAAAAAAGATGAACAAATGCAAACCATCATAAAACATTTGACTTTCTGTAAATTGTACATACATCATGAGACAGTTTGTCAATTGCTAAGTGTTAAGATGAAGTAATGTGGTCATGGAAAAGCAGGTTTGATGACAATTTAAGTACTACAAAATACTCACTAGAATGGTGAATCCTACAAAACTACAAACGTTTTGCTGTGTTCCTAAATCGTGAATTTTCAGACTAAAAACTGAGAAGTCTGAGGCTGCATCAAAATGAGGAACAGAGGTGAATATAATAATTTGTCTATAATACATAAACATAGTTAACAAATAGAAATACTTCCACGAATGAACGTTTAAGTTCTAAATATTTGTGGTTAACAGTTGCCTTGATTTTGAAAGTGATTGTCACTTGCCAGGCCTCAGGCATGGCGGATGCATTGAGCTGAAGGATAAGCATTTAAATACTTACTGGATGAAAAAAGTGAACTTCAGTTATAGACAGGAGCCTGAACCCCTAACCAGTGAATATACTAAATCTATACAGTATTGTAAACATATTAGTGATGTTTCAGTTACCATATCTTCATAATTAGTTCAGTAACTTTACTTGTTCGCTATGCATTCAGACTGTAGGAAAGATTTCCTAGATTGACTATGCAGTTCACTGAGTCTAGATATACACAGCTGTATTAACAGGCCATTTATGAAATGTTATATATAACATTTAGAAAATCTGAAATCTTGTCTAAATATGTTTTAATAGGATTTGTGAATCAACGTTTGTTGAGCTGATTGCTCATAAGAAAAATGTGATTTGGTATCTTGGACACTGTCAGAATAGGTAGCAGCTTTCACTTATTTAATTGACCACATACTTTTATAAAATGTATGCCATGTACTAAGAAAGAGAAGCTTTGGTAGCAATCAGTACTAAGATGGCAACTGTTACATTGTGAAGAATCCAAAGGTATGATTATGCTAGTGGACCTCATAAAACCATTATAGTTCTAACATGTTTTTGGTTCTTCATGAACATTGACCATCGAACACCGTAAATCTGCACAAGGTTGTGCAAACTGATGTAGCCTAACATCCCCCTGAAGTGATCTACATTCTGTAAGACATATCAAGCAGCGGAAAGGGACCTGACGGTAGGTGTCACAGTACAGCACAAAGGGATAAGGTTATAACCTGCAAATGGTCTTCATCCTTTTCTCCAGTTTTCAATACTACCCATAACATCTACTGGCATCTTTCCAATTATAAGTAGTCTCTTAATCAGATTAATGTTCCCAGCTCAAACAAGGAGAAAAGGCAACAATATGTAGTGGGCGTACCTGGTTATATATCATGAAAAAAAAAATAAAAAATAAGGCATGGTTTTACCTCAAAGATGAAAGAAGAGCCATGAAACTCTAATTAATACACCTTGAAATGTGCCAGACTGAATGAGAGAATTTCACATTTTCTCTTCTGCTTTTCACATACTGTGTAGAAGTCAGTGAAATTTTGACTTTTTTACAATAAAGAACGTGGTTACTCATGTTTGATTAGCACCTACAACCAAATTTTGATCATTCCCTTTTTGGAAGTGTAACATAAGATTCTCACAGCAGTTTCTTTGTTCAGACTTATACTTTCTTAAGCTGTTTTAAGAACTCAAGATTAAGACTCAAAATCATTTGAACAAATGAAATCTTAAAACAAACTGAATACTGTCTGATCACTTAAATTATAGCTCCAAATTTCATGGATCCTTTCAAAGAAAACACAACCATTCCATTTGCAGTAAATCGGATGCAATGTGTTGTTAATAGCTTAAATCTCACCGATTTTGACAACTGTCCCCTGAAGTATAAGAGACCTTGTGCATGTATTCCTAAAAGCAGGAATGAGAAACAAAGCTGAGAGTGACTGTGGAACAGTTCATTATCATTTGTGGCTAAATTCTGAGAGTATTAGTGAAAACATCCTATCAGAATTGGGAAATAGAAATTCATGGAGGGCTAAACATTAATCACATCCACAGAAAAACTGTGGTTCTTGGTTTAATGCTATACGGTTATAATGGCAGATGGGTAAACTTTGGAACAACCAAATAATTGTATGGAAGGAATTATCTTTGGCATTCCAAAAATCAGGATAGTTACACATGATGGATCTTATATCCTCTGTTTATTAATTAAGCTTATTAGATTAAAAAGTGCTCCAGTAAACACCATGGATACTGCAATCAGTATTAATGCCCTGTTCATTTCAGATAAATGTTTTTATGTGATGAGTGCAACCTGAAACAATACAGTTGTTTAAATTACCTTTTAACAGCAGTAGATGCTGAAATAAATCCTGTTGCAGTAGTCATAACTATATGGGGGATGTATCTTGCTATGGAGCAGATGTCTAGCCAGACTTCTCTTTCCATATACCCTCTACTTTCAGCTTTAGCACAAGAAGGAGATGCAGATATCTATTAATGCAGAGATTCCTTACCCAGAATGGAGGCTAAAGCTGGAAGCTCTATAAAATTTAGTTTAAAACTGGCATATATTTTTATATTAGGAGGCCAAAGGTAAAGTAGGGTACCTACCATGGACAAGGGAATACAGGGAACGTGGAAGGGTGCTAATACTGCAAAAATGAACTATTCAGACTCATACTGTTATGGTAAGATAACTGACCTAACAGCACAATGTTATTCAGTAAATTGCTGTTGCAGTAACCATAATTATATGGAAAAATTGCCATATCTTAGGAAGAAAGAATGGATAAAGAAGGATTAGAGTCTAAAAGCCCTTGAAGGATACCTTTTGCAAATCAACCTCTTGCCCTAGGCAATGAGTAACAATTGTAGTGCCTAGTAAAAGAATGTGCAGAAGACAAAATCCCCACTTCTGGGACAGATCTAAAATCTACCCCTTTCCAAAATGCTTCAAAAGTAGTCAAAGATCTAGTAGAATGACACTTGATGTTCTGAGGTGTTTTTTTTCTGATGGTGAGTGTAATGAAATTTGATGGGCTGATACAGTTATCTAGAAATTGTTTGTTTAGAAACCAATGTTCCTTTCTTTCTGCCAAAGGATATGAAAAGTTGTTCAGAGATTCCAAAATTCTTAGTTTTATCCAGGTACAATCTCAATTTTCTGTTAACATCTAAGGTATGCAGAATGCTTTCTTCTGTCTTTTTTTGGTTAAGGAAAAAAACAGAGGGAGATGAATGTTCTGGTTCAAAATAAATTCAGTGACAACCTTTGACATAAAAAAATGCTTACTTCTAACACTCAGCATATCTTTGTGGAAAAATCAAGAAAAGATGCATAGACATGATCCAGCTGACCCAGAGTTTATTAAGAACTGATAAGAGTTGACACATTTTTATTTTTTTTTTCTGGATTTGGGAACATATGTGGACAGTGACCTAACCTTTCACCAAAATGTTTGTAGTGCTGTAAGAAAATACTTCTATGTTGCACAGCTTATAAATAAAGTGATTGTGTCTAAATCTAGGGATGTCATTATCCCCCTTTACTCAGCCCCCATCAGGTCAGCCATTGAATATAATGCCCCCTTTGGCATGTATCTGTCCAGACACATGAAACAACTGGAGCACCCACAGAGATACTTTGCTAAAAGGATACAGAGCCTAATCAACTTGCTCTACATGGACTAACTCAAAGCCCTGTCAATTTAATCAGCATTCTACAGACTGCTAAGAGGTGACCTGTATCAGGCATACAAAGCATCTTCTAACCCATTACTGATAATTTTATTGCACATCAGCAAGTCAAATAGCTTCAGAAATATAGGGTCTAGGAATCTAAATCTCTTCTACAACATCAAAGGAATGGTTTAGAGGGACAGCTATATTTTACAGAGGATACTGCTGCGCTGAAATAGACTCCCTATCCACATAAAATAAAGTTCAGCCCTGTCCAGTCCTGCTCCCTATACTGGTCTATATGACAGTATCGAATGGACTAAATAGTGAATGCTATTTAGTCAATCCAATACTGTCAAAATGGCAAAATAGTGAAGTAACGGAACATCAAATTTCTTTCCCTGGGAAAAAAATTGGTGGGCCGTCTTCGGGACTTTGCCATTTCCTCCACTATGGTGTGATCTCGGAGTTGGTATAGTTAAGTAGGGGGTGTGTGGGGGCAAAGCCTCCCACTTAAATTTGTGTTTAATTTTTTTTTTTTTACGGAGCAGCAAATGTTTTCTCTGGGAAAAAAATTGCTGTTCCATTTGTTCGATATTTTGTTGTTTAGATATTATCGGTATGATGAAATAGCATTCGCTATTTTCATCATATGATAATATAATATAGATGCTCCTATACTACTAATGGACAGATGCACCTCCTAAATTCTTTATCCCATGCATGGATCCCCTTAAATTTTCTGTAGTATGATCCCAGTTATTCTCATTATAGGTAATATGTAATTATCAACCATGTGATGGGTAAGCCAGTATATAACCAAATGTGATAGGTTATTTTGAACACAAATAGGGAAATTAGCTAGGCATAAAATGGCCAACAAGGATAGCTAGCCTAGCACTTAACTACAGACCTATGAGGGCAAATAATGCAGATACCTATCTAGCAAAAGTCAAAGCAGTAAGAAGAACAGTCTTCAGTGCTAACAGCTGTAATGAAGCAATATCTGCAGGACCAAAAGAAAAAAGTGTTAACTTTTTAAAAACAAAATTGAGATCCCAAGGAGGTGCCACTTATTTGCTAGGTGACCAAATATGTAACCGACCTTTTAAAAAATGTTATCTTGAGACAAAGAAGAAAGATGAGATTTAAAGGCAGATAAGCAGAAATAGATGAAAGATGTATCCTTACAGAAGTGGACCCTAGGCCAGACTGGAATAATTTACACTGGAACTAAAAAACACAAGAGAGCCCTAATTTGGGATTAGTCTTGTTATCTTGTATGGCACTAGATACAGGATCTTTGCCATTTTGCTTAGTATGATTTCTAAGTAGCAGGCCCACTAATACTTGCTGCACATCATGTGGGGAAAATGTGCCTACATGTGATCATTTAATCACATTTACCATCCAAACTTTTCTATCATCCAAACTGTTAGGTGGTATGTTTGAATGATTGGGTAAATTAAGGATTACCTCTCTTCTGTTTGATGAGCCACTCTGAGAGAAAGTTTTGGCAACTGCCTCTGTTCATATACATGATAAGGGAAAACTGATTTCATCTGAGTCAAAAAGGATTTACCAGACGTATCTCTGGCAAGTCCATCTTGATATTCAGACAGCATTTTGGTATCAGAAGAAAGGGAGGAAAGGCAGACCGAAGCATTTTTAGCCCCGGGGAAAGAAAAGGCATCCATTTTCAAGGTATTTTTGCAGGACGTCCATGAAGGAATGAAAGAACTGGCTAAGTTATCTGTTGAGAAAGGAGACAAACAGATTTATCTGGCGAGTTCTTGGCAGATGACTAATGTCCTAGAAGAGCATCCAGTTTTAAAGGTCTATCCTTGATCTGCTCAAGGTGTCTGGTATTTTGTTCTACTCTCACAGAATGTATGTCCCCTGAACAGTAAGGCAGCTCTGTATTGCTTGGTCCCAGGCAATCATGGAATCAGGAAATATAATTTTGCTCCCTGTTGTTTGTTTATATACCATATTGTGGTGGTGTTGCTTTTTAACACTTACAGTGGTCCAGGGATGCAAAGCTGACTTAAAGCTTTGGTAGCTTTTATTAAAACAATCATTTTTTGAGATGTTTATTCTTGTACCAGAAATGAGGATCTTAATGCCTCAAAGCTTGATTGCTTGGGACACTGCCCAAAAATATTTGTCTTGTCCAAATGAGCAGGAACAGGGGGATAATTTAACAAGACCTGATTAGCCTATCATAGTAGCTCTGTCTTGATGAAAGTGAGCACAGGAATCTGATAATTCAAGGGAAGATGATGCTGGATTCAAACTGAATTTAGATACAACCGGATTTTCCTCATGTGTAGTCTGGCATATGGAACCATTAGGATGACAGAAGCTATGAAACCCAGAACTGCTATTCAGTGATGTGCTACAATTCAGAAAAGAGTTTGATAAGATGTCACTTTACCTGAAGGGAGATATACAATGGACAGGGAGTTCTTTAGTTGGTGCCCTAGAAATATTAACTTTTGAGAAGAGTTTTAGCAAGATTTTTTTTTCAGTTTTATTTTGAACCCAGACTGCTAAAAATATTTATGGTAAACTGAAGTGCCTTGGACAGATACAGCTGAGATTAATCCTCAGGCAAATAATCTTCACAAATGCCTGGACATTTCTTGGACTTGAGTATGCAAGTAAGCCTCTTTAAGTCCAAGGTTACTAGAGAAGCTTTTGAAAATAAAAGGGGGAAAGAGCTTGTAAAGAAGCATCTTGAAATTTCCAACCAAAACAATAAGGTTTATCTCTCAATAGTCCAAAATTGTTCTTTATGTGCCTTCCTTTATAGAAACCAGAAAGATGCTCAAAAAAAAAAAAACTTTGCTGTGCAATATATCCACTGGTTCTATTCCATCCTGAGTCAGCCAATCTAACAGAATATGAGAAAACATGGATTTAATTTTTTGTCAGATGAGGGATCACTGATTGAGGTTGAAGGGATGCCCCCTTGAAGTCTAAAACCATCTATGATTATTTTTAGAACCTAGGTATCTGAACGTAATCTTCCTCAGAAATGAAGGTGGCAGAAGAGATTGACTGCAGTTTGGAAAGGATAGCTGGATGAGAAGAAGGACGGGGGGGGGTGCATAGGTAGTCATCAAGCTTCCTTTTGAAAGGAGAACCCTTGGGACCTATCTCCATTCCTTTTTCAATCTCCCTGTCATTCCATCCTATATTGTTGGTGTTGCTTGGCTGGCTTTTACTTCAAGGTTTTAAATAATTAAAAAAAAGACTAGTAAGTTAATATTCGATTGTATCGATCTACTGATGTCTGTGCTGTGTATACTGTGCCATTCAAGGGCAGGGACTCTTACTTTGCTGCTTAGCTGTTTTTGACCAAACACGTTTTCCCCATACCCTTCCTTCCAGTGCCAAGAATCTCTGTTTCACTGCAATTAATGTACATAGCATATATAACAAATATACTGAACTCCATGCCTGGCTCTCCCGTCACTCCCCTGATATTGTAGCACTTACAGAGACATGGCTACAACCACACATTGCCATTACTGAAATAATCCTTCCCAGATACAATATACTCAGAAATGACTGGCTCCATAAATAAGGTGGTGGTGTCACTTTAATCTACCGTGACACTTTAACCATTACACTACATAGCAAATGTATACCATCATTTGCTAACATGGAATTATTACTAGAAAACCTCCATATAAACAACAAAAAAACAATTATGCATTGCAGTACGTTATATTCCCCCAGGTCAAAATATACTTACCCTGGAAGATATACTATCCAGGACAACCCTCAATATATCTATCAAAACTATCATTCTCGGTGACACACACACAAACTGGCAAACTATCAACTCCAATTCCCCAGTAAATAGTATAAACCTACACAGATTTACACAACTCATTACTGACCCCACTTGTAGGGTAAAAAAAACAATCTGAGTCAACCCTAGACTGGATTAGCATCTCTCACCCTCAAAAATTCACTAACACTGGAACCCTTCCAAATACCTTTAGTGATCATCTTCCTGCATATACCCATAGAACCCAACCTTAAATAAACAAAACACATTCCCTAAAAACATCAAGAAACCTCACCCAGTTTAATAATCAACTGTTTTTAAAGACCCAAAGGTCCCATAACTGGTCCTCTACCAAATATCTCCCTCTAGATTAAGCAGTTAACTATATCAACAAATGCTTCCTGGATAGCCTCAACAGTCTTGCACGCATACGTACCAAAAGAATAAAGCCCAACCATGCACCATGGCTATCTAAACAAACTAAACAGCTACTAACTTCTAGGGATAAAGCCTGGAAAGAGTGGCATAAAAACAGAACCCTGCAAAATGAGCTTAAATATAAACAACTCTACAATAATACCAAAAAGCAGGTCATCAAAGATAAAAAAGTTATTTTGCCAATAAACTACCTACTCAATATAATAACCCCAAAACGCTCTAGAACTCTGTTTTCTCTCTCCTACATCCTGGAACTCAGCGCGACCATACCTCCTCATCTGACAAACACCCTCAAGAAATTGCTCAAGCTTTCCACTCTCACTTTATTAATACTATTCAAAAACTTGTTAATGACTTCTCTCTATAAATTACTAATAGCTCAAATGCCAACAAAAAGCTTAATTCTCCCTCTAACCATCAATCTCATCTTAACTCCCCCGACAATTCTAACTCAAAAAATATCCCAACTACTCCTCTATTTACTTTACAACCATTCCCCACCTCACTAGTGTGCAAACTGCTCTCTAAACTAAAGCCATGCTCCCCTTCTTCCGATTTCCTATCACCTGAATACCTAAAACTATCAGCAGACTCTAGCTTTTCCTGTGAGCATTCTTAATACTCGATCAATCATAGAATCATATGTTGCACAGTTCTGGAAAAATTAATGTATTGCCCCCTCCATAAATGTGGTAACACCAGTGATCTCTCAAACTATCAGCCCATTTCTATACATAGCCGACTATCAAAAATCCTAGAAAAGTGTATTCATTCCCAAATACTAAAACATCTCATAGAAAATAAACTTACTTGCAGCAACCTGACTCGGTTTTTGCCCATCTCACAGCACAACAGCAGCCTTACTGTCATTTACCAACACTGTATACAAAGCTCTTAATAATGGTCTACATACGTCAGTCATCCTTCTAGACCTAGCAAAAGCATTTGATACAGTTTCCCACTCTAAATTACTTCTACAACTTGAAACCTTAAACTGCTCCACACATTCTATCAACTGTCTCCATAACTACTACTAAACAGAAAACAATCCATTAGAAGGTAAAACAGGCAATCTGAATAACTAATCAACAAAACAGGTGTCCCCCATGGATCTAACCTTGGGCTCTTGCTTTTTAATGTATTTATTATAATTTCCATAAAGCATCCATCCAAAGTACCCTCATTCAATACAATGACGATGTGACAATTACCACTTCTTCTAATAACATTTCCGATCTCCTAAAATTAACACAAGAAGCTTTTACTTTCATTGAATCTTGGCTTACAGAGGCCCAACTCCTACTTAATCCCCCCAAAAATCTAAACTTTTACTGTTCTCATCCAAACCTGTAACTGTAGACTTTAAAATATTCATTCAGAACAATACAATAATTGAACTTGTAAAAACGTCTAAACTACTGGGCATGATAAACTAACTTTTGAAAATCATATTCTCAACACAAGCAAGAACGACCTATTTTAAACTCGGTAAACTCTATAGGCATAAACTATATCTGGACAAGTCCACCAAATTAAAATTAGCGAATACTCTTCTTATTCCCTCCCTCCTCTATGATAGTCCCATATTCACAGACCCTTACTCATCTCTCCTAAACAAACTGCAGTCATGTTACTATAAAATAGCTAAGTTTGTCTTAAACATATCAAATCATGCACTTCACTGCCTGGCCATTAAAACTTTAAACTGGCTTGAATTCCCTCATTACTTACATTTTTCTCAACTTACTCTCACCCACAAACTACTCAATAACCAAAAATACTGCCCACTCCTTCAAAATATAATACAAACTCGCACCCCAAAGCGAAACCCAGCATCCATTAGCAAACAAACAACTAACTAACTAAACCCAACAAAAGAGCTGGACAAAGTTTATATTCCTATGCCATTTCCAAACTTTGGAAGCACTCCCCTCCCTCTATTATCCAACTCAAATCTATTAAAACATTTAAATCTGCACTGAAAGAACACTTTCTCAACAACACCTGTCCCTGTAACCACATGATCAAACCTCCTTAAGTATTCCTATTTCTGGCCTCAGTACCCTAGAAATACTATTATCTACCTACTCACCTTCTCTAATCTAATCTCCTTTTACTATTGTGACTTGGAAAATGGAATTTACTCTGCCATTTTTAATTCTTGGAATGTATTTAATTTTTCTTCTGTTTAAGTGTAACTACTTACCATATCTGTTTCATTTGTAATATGTATAGTTTTAATGTGATTACTTCGTACATACTGGTGACTTAGACATATTTTTGTAACTGTTTTGGAGCTTTCTTCCCTGGGCTTGAAAATGGGTCCTTTGAGGCCCAGTGGACTTTCCTGGATAACAAATGTCAATAAATAAATAAAAAGAAGAAGACATACTATAACAATTTATAAGAATTCAAGATAAAAAGAGTTTTTTTGACTCCTTGCATCATCTTACCCTTTAGGCCCATTTATAAAAATATGTCTGTTGAAGAACTGCTAAGCAAAAAGTCGCTGCCAAGAAGGCCATGGAGCAGCTGAGATTTAATATTATCGGGGAAATTCTGTAATCTTATGCATGCATTTATATTCATTATAGTATCTGCAGCAGTACTGTACACATCATCTACTGGGTCATAAGCACACTGACTGACATACGTTTAGCATTTCTAACTGGGAATAAATAGTGACATAGAAGCAAAGCTAAGGTTTGCTGCTTGTTAGTAAAAATATTTAAAAGATACTTGGAAATCTAGCAAATAACAAATCTAAAAAATAAAGTGCAGGATGGCTAGACCTTCTTTCCATATTTATTAAAGGAATGATTATCTTTGTCATTTGGGACAATGTTAGAATCATAAAGGCATTACAAGCTCTGTTCCCAGCCATAGAAATAATAACAGGGTCTGCAAATGGGTTTCTGTAAAGGAATATGGGTGTGCCAGGCACCCTGTAAAATATGTTCAGTGTCTTAAAGACAGAGGACTGAGAAGCAGGTGAAACAGTAGTGGAAGCAAAAACATCATCCAAGGCCCGTAAAACTGTGATAATGGTTACTGGTTTAGGGGAATTCATAACCAATAATTTATAATATATCTTCAAAGATTCTGACCCTTCCCTACCATCCCATTAAAAATATTCCCTCACTTGTGAAATTGCATCATCATTTAAATTTTCGTCCATGGGAAGTCTTTAAAGAGGATATCTTCATTTTCAGAATCAAAATATGTGGGAGATGATAACTGGGAGACATAGTTTAATTGCACAATATTAGATTCAGAAAGAATTTCCTCATCTTAGTAAGAGGCTATGTTTTTTCACAAATGGCATAGAAACTGGAAGAGAAGGCTGAAGCGACTGTATTGCCTTAAAAGGTCCTGAGGCAGAATTATACTGGTCTGCTTAAGAAGTTTCTAAATAGAAGGATGTGATAAATGTTTTCTCTTTTGAGCCCTTAAGGTCTTATGTGGGATGTTCAAAGTCCTAACACTCACTAAAGATCTAGAGACATCCTCCAGCTCTCATCAATACTCAATGAATATCTTCCACTACCTCACAGATTATGATACCAGGTTCTTCTTTCTTGGATGAAACATGACACACATTCTGAATAAATGTCTTAAATCCTAATCTGTAGTGGTCTTCTGAAGGGATGTGCCTGAAGGCCCAGGAGAAATGGCCTGACAGTCCAAAGGTTGCAAAAGCACCTAATCAGAGACATCAGACCCAGAATGCAGAATATAGAGTAACATCCTGTATGCACTAGAATCCTTTTTCATCATCTTTTTCCACTGGAGGGGGGGGGGTGGTCCAATGTGAGAGATTCAGTCACCATGGTCTTGCATGCTAATTGTTTAAAGTACTAACAATTCTAAAGACTTTTAACCGCTCCATGAGGTTTTGCTGGCAAATGAAAGGCAAATCTTACAGGATGTAGTATCATGTCAATCCCTTCAAATAATGGAAATATGATTCCTTAAAAGGAATCATATACACAAATATTTACCATTCCTAACACATAGAAACAAATTTGAATCAGCTTTGAATGTTCCTCAACAGGGATGCTAATATGATCAGTTTTTAGCAGAACCTGACTGCCAAACTCATGATGCTGAGTGGATAAGAAGTCTGCTTAAGTGCATTTTATGACAAAAAGTTGTGTATTTTTTATATTTTTGTTTGGAAGCATACATCCATCTGATATCAACACATACTCTTATGCTAAGCATGAATTTATGGGACATAAGTAAGAAAGCATGTCTGATCCTTGGCAGGATACATCCCTCATAGAGTTATGGCTACTGTAGCAGTGATCTAATGAAGATCTTCAAATTAAACCCTGATATTCAGAAAGGCTTACTCTGTAGTGGGTAAGCCTTTATTTTGATGTTTCCTGCTTTTTAATTTTTCCAGATCTTTTGGGTTTCTAATAATATGACAGGAATGGACCCCATTCCTAAGTCAAAGTATGATTAAAGTTCATTAAATTAGTACTGTTTCAATCTTTGATATCAGTCAAAAGTGCTCTTCACAGCACATGCAATGTGTCCAGTAATGACTCTTTCTGCAATTCGTATTGAATTACGTGTATTGGTAACATATCTAAATAAGATTGTAGATTATTTTTTATAACTCCCGTTGCTCCTACCACTACTGGAACTGCCTGGGTATCTTTCTTCCACATTGCTCTCATTTCTGCCTGCAAGTCCTGATATTTTATGACTTTGTGTCTCTCTGTATGCAAGGCACTGTAGTCACTGGGTGTAGCGATTTCAATGATCACTGCTACTTTTGACTTCTTTTCATGGACTACTATATCTGGTTTTCTCGCATCTATCTTTTGAACTGTTGGTAATGGGTGATCCCATGTTCATAGGTTGATAGGTACATACATGTATACTAGGCTAATGACCCTGGAGCCTTTACAAGACTAGCCCATAGGATTACCCTGGCATCATGCCACCCGACATTAGTTCCCAGTGCCTCTGTCGAGTGGAGCCACTGGAGTGATCCCCAGGGTGAATTTTCTATTTCCCATCCACTCATCAAGATTTCTCCAGAAGAAGGCCAGTGAGGTGCTCTGTTTGACATGTATGGGAAGTCTATTCCATAGCATGGGCGGTTTCTGGGTAAAGAACCTGTCCCTCGAGCATGTTCTGTTGATTGTGGTAATGAGGTTGAGGTCTCTGAAGCATGTGGTGTGGAGGGATTGGGATTTCTTTAGATGTAGCATTTCTAACAGAACTGGGTCAGACATGGCTTTGTAAGTCAAGCAGAGATCTCCTCTAAGTAGGTGATATGAGACAGAGAATAGTTGGAGTTTTTTGAGTCTGTCCATATAGGACAAGTGTTTAAGGCCTAGGATCATCTTTGTGAGCTACTTTTGCGGCCTCTCCAGTTATTGTAGGTGTTTAGTGAGGTACATGCCAAATGGGGCATTGTACTTGATGATTGGGCTAATGAGGGAAGAGTAGAGGGAGACAATGACCTCTTTCTTCCTGGATGCAAAACCTTTAGTAATGAGATTTGCCACATAGAAGAACTTTCTGACCACAGTGGCAATGTGGTGGTCAAAAGAGAGGTTGCTGTCAACCTGTGTTCCCAGATCTCTTATAATGCCTTCTGTGTTCAGTGGACTACCATTGATGTGGTAATTCGTGAGAACTGAGTTTTTTTCAAAGGAGATGGTGACACATTTTTTGGCATTGAGCTTAAGGCCATGGTTCTGACACCAGTCGTTGGTCTCAGTGACGCCTTTCTGCAGGATGACAACATCACTTGGGGACTCAATAATAGCTCACAACTTGCAGTCTTCTGTGAACTTTGTCAGCCAGAGTCCCTTCGTCTTGGCCCAGACTTCAGAAAAGTAGATACCAAACAGGAGTGGACCCAGGACTGCAGCCTGTGGGACTCCACTCATGACTGGTTGGCAGTCTGACTTGGAGTCAGCTACTTTCCCCCTGTGGGTTCTATCTGTGAGCCAGTTTGTAACCCACATAGTGATATAGGGGTTGATGCCTAGCTTAGTGAGTTTTTCTATGATTCCTGAGTGGGGAATGATATCAAACACCTTGCCCAGATCAACTTAGGCTGTATGAACCACTTTGCCTTCATCCACAGCTTTGGTGACTGACTCAAAGAAGTCAACTAGGTTGAGTAGGCATGATCTACACTTCACAAAACCAAACTGTGTGGGATCCAGAGTTTGGAGATTCTCTATATCCTTGTTTATTAGGTCAATAATGATGTGTTCCATAGCTTTGCATATCAGACTCATCAGGCTATTGGGATGATATTCCCAGGGTCTGTAGTCCCTCCTCCTTTGTGGAGAGGAATGACTGTAGCAGTGTGCCATTTGGTAGGGCCAAAGCCTGAGGTGAGGCTGTGAATGAACCAGGAACACAGGTGTGATGCCAGTTCACTCTGTAGTTCATGCAGAACACAGCCAGGGATATTGTCAGGTCCCATAGAAGCTGTATTCTTGCCCTTGGACAGTGCTGTTTTAACCTGTGCAGCAGTAATACCAGGTGCCTGGCAATCTACTGGTATTGTGATCGGTCCTTTGGGGGGGGTGAAGTTGGCACTGAATCTGTCACCCACTATATTGGCAATATCTGTTGGCTCAGAGCAAATCTGGGTATTGCCGTGGAGATTCTTTACATAACTATAAAAGGCATTGTGGTTGTCTTTACTATCTGCTGCAATTCTGTTTTCATAGCTAGCTTTAAAGGATTTAATGAAGGATCTCAACTTATTGTTGAGGCTGATAAGGGAGTTTTTCCAGTCTTATGACTTCACCTTATTCTGCATCAGTTTCTTCCTTCTGTTGTAGAGTGTGTTTATAACAGGGGACCACCAGATTGGCTTCATTCTTTTGGAGGAGAGCATCTTGGTTCTATTAGGTATGGCACAATTCATGCATTTGTGTATATATTTGTATAGTGAATTGGTGTATGATTTGGCAGTCATGCAACTATTCTCCATTTGCATGGGTGCCGTGAAGTTAGCCACCTCTGTTTTTAGGAGGCCAAAGTTAGCTTTGGAGAAGTTTTTCATGGTAGTTACCTTTGCAGGGGTGGGAGGGATGTGGATTTCTTAAGTGATTAGTCTGTGGTCGAATCTAACCAGGAAGGAGTTGGCTAATGGTGTAGAGAAATGGTCACCCATGTTAGTAATGACCAGCTCAAGATGTTGCTATCTCTAGTGGGGGTAAGAACAAGCTGGTCTAGGGCATTGAAATTAATGAATTCCAGGAAATGTTGGGCAAATGTATTGGTGCATGAGTAGTTTTCCCAAGTAATGGAGGGGTAGTTGAAGTCGCCCAGTATGAGAGTGTTAGGTTGGACCCTAATATTTTCCAGGGTGCTTAGGAACATGGAGCATGGGTCTTGGGACATGGTTGTGGACCTATAGCAGGCTACAACCTGAATTGCTGTCTTATCCAATGTTAGCTGCTCCTGAAGTATCTCTGATGCATTATGTTGGGCTACCAATTTGTAGGTGTGGGCTTCCTTTATGAATATGGAAACATCACCACCTTTGGAGCATCGGTCCAAGTTCTGGTGCCAAAAGGTGTGGAATGAGTTAGGACCTGGTAGTGCAGGGGTGCTTTCTGCTGCTTTGAACAAGGTTATGCAGACGTCCATCATTTTCTATACTGTTTTGTGGATCATGTTACTTCGTTATTATAATGTTTGCACAATCTCCAGTGCAACAGTTTTGCCACATTACTATGCCTTTCAGTATACAGTTTTTCTGCTATTAATATGTCACAACCAGCAACGAGATGTGCAACTGTTTTCAATTCTGTTTTACAAAACCTAAATTTGTCTGTTTCTCCCACATTTTCAATGGACTTTGTAAACCAATGTAAAAGTAGACCACTATATTGGGCAGCCAATATTAACCTTTCATCTTTTGGTTTGAATTCACATCTCCTTAAACATTCCTGCATTCGATCCTGATCAACATGAGGTTGTTCCATGAATTTTCTGTACTTGCAGCTACATTTATGCATTTTCCAGATGTCTTGCCTTCTCATCTGATCCTTCACCTTATAATTTTCTTTTCTTGTTTGGCACATTCAGTTGCTGCCAAATTTATATCTACTTCTTATATGATTTCCATTTCCTCTTGATACCAATATGCTTCAGCTGGACTAAGAAGGGAAGTCATCTTAGATTTATTCTCCTCATCTTTCAAAACAGGGACTATATATTCTTGGTATGCACTGATTTTTCTAAATCATTTGATTTCCATGAAGCATAGGTTCATAGGTTCATAGGTTCATACTAGGCTATCTGCCCAAGGGCATTTATAAGCCTAGCCCATAGTTATGTGGCTTTCGTCACCCCTTTAGTTTGAATAAAAACTATGCCTATCATTTTGCTGTGCCTCTGTCAAGCAGTGACACTGAAGTAATCCCTGGGGTATATCTGCAATCTCCCATCCATTGGTCAAGATTCCTCTTGAACAAGGCCAGAGAGGTGCTCTGCCTCACATGTACCGGGATTTTGTTCCACAGCATAGGGAGTCTCTGGGTGATGAATCTGTCCCTCCAGCACGTTCTATTTATAACTGTGTCAAGGTTTAAGTCTCCGCCCTTGTGGTTCTGAGGGATCTAGATTTTTTGAGGTGAAGCATATTCATCAAATCTGGGTTTGACATGGCCTTATATGTCAGGCACAGGTCACCTCTGAGAAAGCGGTATGAGACTGAATAGAGCTGGAGTTCTTTCAGTCGGGCAGCATAAGACATATTTTTGAGACCCTTTATCCTTTTGGTGAGGAACTTTTGGGGCCTTTCAAGCTGCAGCAGGTGTCTGGTCAGATACATTCCGAACAGGGCATTGTACTCAATCATAGGTCTAATGAGTGATGAGTACAGGGGGACGATGACCTTTGATCTAGATGTGAATCCCTTCATGATCAGGTGGGCGATATAGAAGGTTTTCCTAACTACTTTAGCAACATGAGTGTCAAACGAAAGGCTACTGTCAGCCTGGGTCCCCAGATCCCTGGTGACTTTTTCTGTGCTCAGTGGATTGCCACCTATATGGTAGCTAGGGGTAACCTTGTTTTTCCCGAAGGGTATGACTATGCATTTTTTGGCGTTTAACTTCAGGCCATGGCTCTGGCACCAGTTATCCGTTTCTGTGAGGCCCTTCTGGAGGATATCTGTGTCAGATGTGTTTTCGACTATGGCGCCCAGTTTGCAGTCATCTGCAAACTTTGTCAGCCATAACCCTCCTGTGTTTGCTTGTACTTCAGAAAAGTAGATGCCAAACAAGAGTGGACCCAGGACTGAGCCTTGTGGGACACCACTTGTGACAGGCTTTGAGTCTGACATGGCTCCAGCAACTCTGACCCTGTGGGTTCTGTCACTTAGCCAGTTTGCAACCCATCTTGTGATGTATGGGTTTACATTCAAGCTGATGAGTTTTTCGATGATACCTGAGTGGGGTATTGTGTCGAAGGCCTTTGCCAGGTTGAGGTAGGCTGTATGGACTGCCTTTCCCTCATCAATGGCCTTGGTGACTGTCTCGAAAAAGTCAACCAAGTTTAAGAGGCAGGATCTGCCTTTGACAAAGCCAAACTGGGTTGGATCCAAAGTCTGCAAGTTCCCTATGTCTTTATTTATGAGTTCCATTATGATCCTCTCCATGGCTTTGCAGATAAGGCTTGTCAAGCTAATGGGGCGGTAATTTCCAGGGTCTGTGGAGGCACCGCCCTTATGAAGTGGGACCACAGTCGCCGGCGCCACTCCTTGGTGCGTATCCTGAGGTGAGGCTAAGATTAAACAGCTGTCCTAACTGTGGGTTTAATTCCTCGTTGAGTTCGTGAAGCACACAGCCGGGGACACCATCCAGTCCCATGGATGCTGTGTTTTTGCCTTAGTGAGGGC
This sequence comes from Protopterus annectens, assembly GCF_019279795.1. Taxonomy (NCBI): domain Eukaryota; kingdom Metazoa; phylum Chordata; order Ceratodontiformes; family Protopteridae; genus Protopterus; species Protopterus annectens. The sequence continues at coordinate 1,446,260,902 of NC_056739.1, read as the reverse complement.
AGTTCTCACCTGGGCGTTGGAGATGTTTGGGGGGCTACAATCCTCTGGAATAGATATCTCTCCTTTTGGGGGGGGGGAGTTTGCACTGAACCTGTCAGCCAGTATGTTGGCAATGTGTGTAGGTTCAGTAATTTTCACATCATTTTGAACTAATTCTGAGCATATCTGGGTGTTTCCTCCTAGGTTTCTAACATAGCTAAAGAAGGCCTTATGATTCTCTTTAGAGTCCTTGGTGATTTTTCTCTCAAAATTTGCCTTGGATGATTTTATGAGAGCTCTTAGTTTTTTACTTATAATGATCAAAGGTGTCTTACCTTTCAAGGATTTTGCTCTATCTTGTAGTAGCTTCCTCCTTTTGTTGTAGAGCTTGTTTATGGCTGGGGTCCACCAGACTGGACGCTTGCTTTTGGTACAGAGAGTCTTAGTTTTGTTTGGGATTGCCTGATCCATGCAGTCCTGTAGGTGCTGGTAGAAGGCATTTGTAAGTGATTCAGCGGTTTGAGTAATGTTTACCACTGGCTCAGGGGCCTTAAAGGAGACCACACTAGTTTTTAGAAGTGTGAAATCGGCTTTTGAGAAGTTTTTCACTGTGGTCTTTTTTGTTTCAGGTTGGGGCGGGATGAGGACCTCCAGCGAGATTAGTTTATGATCTGATCTCACCAGTGAGGGGTATACTTCGGTGTTGAACATTTTGATCCCATGTTCGTGATGATGAGATCAAGTATGTTTTCTCCTCTTGTGGGGATGGTGACTAGTTGTTCCATGGCATTTGAGTTTATGAACTCCAGGAATCTTTGGGTTAGAGTGTTCGGGCTTGAGTAGTGTTCCCAGTCTATATTAGGGTAGTTGAAGTCACCTAATATGATGGTGTTTGGAGATACATTTATCCCTCCAATGTTTTCAGGAAGGCCATGTGAGGTTCCTGAGTTTGAGAGGGTGGCCTGTAACATGCTACAAATTGCAGAGCAGTCTTGCCTATGGTTAATTGCACCTGGATGGTCTCCGATGCATTGTGCGTTGCCACCAACCTTGAGGTGTGGGTGTCCTTTATGAATATGGACACCCCTCCTTTCTTGGTGTTGTCCGGATTTGGGGGCGGAACGCATGATATGAGGTGAAACCTGTTAGTGCTGGGGTGCTCTCAGGAGCCTTGAACCAGGTTTCTGTTACAGCACAGACATCGATGTTCTCCATATTGAGAAGGGCCTCGAGTGCGTGCATCTTGAGATTGAGACTTCTGGCATTGAGCAGCATTACCCTTAGTTTTTTTCCTTTTTGGTGTTCTAGGGTGGTAGGTTTAGAATTTGAGCCTTGCCTAAAAAAGGCACTATGGGGGTGGCAAGAGCCTTTGCCAATATCCAGAAGCCCAGGGGTGACAGGTGCAAGCCGTCCCTTGTGAAGCAGCGTGGCTTGTCCAGCATGTCATCCCAGGCAGACAGACATTGGATCCCCTTTGAATGACACCAGAATTTAAGCCAATTATTAAAGCTGATCATCTTATCACTGTATTGTGGCATCATTCTAGGTGAAGGTAGGATACTGCTCAAGGTCAGGGTCATACCTGCCTGGGCTACATAATTCAAGAGCTCCTTGATGTCCCTTTTCATGTAGTCCAAGGAGGTACGTCTCAGGTCGTTGACACCAGCGTGGACAATGACTAAGTCGTACTTGTACCTGCTGTTGAGAGACCTGAGTGCTTGCGTTATGTGGCGGATTCTAGCGCCCGACAGGCAGCTTACTGTGACCTTCTCTTTACTCAGTCTGGTGAGCGGGACGTCAGTGTGTCTGACTATGGAATCACCAATGACAAGTGTGTCTGCCATTTTGTTTGGCCTTAAGGGCTGTGACTGTTTGACACTCTAACTGTGTGGTCTATGTGTTGCATGTGTTGGGTCGTGAGGTGGTAGTTGTTTGTGTGTCTGCTTTGGTGGCATCCTTCTTGTTTTCCTGTCTAATCTATCCAACACCTTTTGGAGCCAGTCAATCACTCCAAAACTATAAGTTATGACAGGAAGAGTAAATTGGTTTACAGATTGAACTTTGTTCCTAGATGGCAGTGCTGTTTTCACGATTAATTTAAGTCTTCTAAAATATTTCTTACTGAGTTTTATTCAGATTTGGTCATGTGTTATTGTTACTCCTTCATCAATTCCCAAATATGTATGCACTCCCTCTTGTTCAAGTTCTTTTAGATCACATGCTTGTCCCAAACTGATGTTTTCTTGGTGCTGCAGCTTTCCTGCTTTAAAGGTTGCTTTTGCACATTTATCAAGACCAAATGACATTCTTATATCATCAAGCAGTTGTGCTTTCAGTTCCTCAACTGATGAGCTATACAGTGTTAAATCATCAACAAAAAGAAGATGAGAAGTCCTTACACATTGTTACTTTCCGGGAGCCAAATTATAGCCATGACCTAATCTGTTAAGCAGACAGCTTAATAGGTTTAGGGCAAGGCAAAAGAGCAGCGGTGACAGGCAGTCACCCTGGAATATCCCCCTTTGGATTTTTATCCCTGGAATAATAATTTGTCCTTTATCATGGCTTAACTGCAAAGTGATTTCCCACTGTTTCATGGTCATTGTCATGTAGTTTATCAGTGTAGGGTGTATCTTAGGATTTATGTCAATTATTCGAATGCTTAAAATGTTGAACGTTATACGGTCAAAATTTCAAGTGTTTGAAGGTTGACTTTTAACGGCGCCGTACAGTGCAGAATGGTAGAATTTCCCTTTTCTGCACTGAAGTGCGGTCTCGGAGTTGGAATATTTAAGTAGGGGGGTGGGGGTGCAGGGGGGCTTGTATGTTTTTCTTTTTTTTATTAGATATTTGAACTTCCAAATATCGACCATACGGTATTCCACATTTTGGAAGTTTGAATATTTAACATAGACCCGTATCTTATAAATTTTTAGGCACTCTTTTATCCATGAATGTGGGACACTGTCAAATAATTTTTTGTAGTCTATCCATGCCATACTTAGATTCTTCCCCTTTTTACAGTTCTCCACTATGACTTTAACAACAGATGATCCTTTGTTCCATATGACTTTCTCTTATTACCCTTTTGTTCTATTGCCATAACTGAGTATTATTCTAAATGACAATATCGGCATCGATTTCAGTGTATAGTTTATACGTCGGAAGGCAAGTTATGATCTATAATTTTTACTGTAGCTTGCAGGTTCACTCTTATTACTGGTCATTAATTTTTACTATAGCTTACAGGTTCACTCTTAAGTAGGAATATTGTTATTCTTGTTGTTAGCCAGGCTGATGTTCAGGGTGCACATGTAATAGTTAGACCAATAAAATCCAAAAGCACTTGTGAAGCAGTATGTCCAGTGTGAAATAAGCAATTTATTAAAAGGTCAGCAAAAAAACTTGAACCACCCAAGCATTTGAAAGGTTGCCCTGATGTAACATGTAAGTTTTTTTTTTTTTTTTGTGATAGAATTAGTTCCGTTTGATTTTAAGGTGGATTTTTGGGAAAGTGAAATTGAGCAATTAATCCTGGAAGCTAACAGAAGCACAGGTCTTAATGAGAATTTAAGTATAAGTTTAGTGTTAAAAATTAGAGTGGCTAGATTGTGAATTGTTTGTTATACGGTAACATTTATTTATTTTTTTTATGTCCACTTACACTTTTGGCTTCGGCCACTAGAGGGTACTAAAGAAAGATTAACATTTTGCTGTTTTAAATGCAGAAAAGTTTTAAGTTTTTTAGCTTAGTCACATAACACATATATATTTTTTATATATACCAATTTCTAATATTTCTAATATTTATAAATTTATAAGTTTCTCTTTTCATATATAGGATGCATTATTTATTTATAGCATCTCCTATGCATAAAAAGTAGTGTGTTTATTTTTTAAATTTGTAACTTGTTTTAATGAGTGTTTGATTATTATTGAATGATATGTAATTGATGGGTGGAGTTTTTGATATATAAATGTAATAGGTTTATGTGGAATTTCATCTGAAGAAGTCTAGAAATTAAAATGCGGTGATTCTGTTAAAGCATTACTTTTTTTGCTGGCCTTTCAATAATTTGTTTATTTCACACTGGACATACTTCACAAGTGCTTTTGGATTTTATTGGTTTCCCTTTTGGTTTGCACTTGTTTCTTGTTTTTGTGCTTTTCTGGCATATAAATAATTCTTACTCATGGCTAAATCTTTGTGCAAAGATGTTAATACTTTTAGCCAGAAGTTAGGTACTGCATTTGGGCCTGGGGATTTTCCAATTAAAGCCTTTTCTTAACTTTGTTTTAATCTCTCTGGCCGTTACTTCATTCTATTTCATATCCTGTACATTTGAACTTTTTATTCTTTCTTTTACTTCTTCTAATCATTTAGCATCTGTGTTAATGTTCCACAAGATCTTCATAAATACTTCTCCATAATGTATCTATTTCTTCTTTTCTTGGTGGTCTTTTAATTCCTTTTACCTTGTTCCCCAGTTCTCTATAAGACTTTCCTGAGTCATCAATAAATTGCTTATTTTGTACTTTTCCTTTATATTTATCTGTGTATATTCTAAGTTTTTTTCCTGTCTGTGCTAATATTTTTAGTTTTTATTAGGGATAGTGCATGATAAATCCTGATCTGTTATAATACTGTGCATTGCTTTTATCACGTCTGTCTTTCTGAGTATTTTTGTTGATCTGTTCCCTCTTCTGTATTCTTCTAACAGTGACACTTCTTGTCTTGACTGCTTTATAGTTTTCTCTATTCGATACTCCATGACGGCATTCAGTTTCGCCACATCCTTTCCCTTACTACCCTGTGTTCTTGTGGCAGGACTTTATCTGTTATTAATTTGACAGTGTAGTAATGTATCCTATTTACTTCAGTTATATCACATGAATCTCTGGACAGTCCTAATCAAGGTCAAATTAAACTTTGTTGTCATTTTAGTAATACACAAGTGCAGCCTAAATGAAATTCCGAGTATCAACTCACCAGAAAGTACATAGGAAGCAAGGATAACAAGAACAACAGCATAACATTTCAATTAAAAAAGAAGATATTCAATACAAGACCCACAGAAGGAGAACTAAACCAGTAATAACAGCAAAAACGCACAAGCCCTCTCAGACAGTCATATAAAGAATACTGTACAAAGCAGCATGAAAGAGTAGGATTGCATAGAGTGTCCTCTTTTGCTCATCTGCATCAGACAAACAACAGGCAATTGCACATGAATAAGAAAATATATTGCTACATCAAAGAATAAAAAAAAGATACTGCACACTTTTCAGCTGAGCAACTTATTGTGAATGATTACTGACTAAATAATCTGTGGCTGGTATCAGAGTTCATAAGTCTCAACACTGTTGAGTAGAACCTGAATAGTATCTGGTGGTCCTGCAGCGGATACTCTGATATCTCTTGCCCTAAGACAGTTTTGTTAACCAGCCAAGTGCAGGGTGAGGGAGATCACAAGTTATTTTGGATGCACATTTAATACTTCTTGCTGTGAAGAAATTCTGGATTGATGGTAAGTTGGTGCCCAAGATTTTTTTGGCAAGTCACACCACCCACTGGAGCTTCTTTTTTTCAGCTATTGTGAAGCTACTAGCGAGACTGCTCTTAAATGCTCCTCTGCAGAATGTGGTGAGAACAGTAGGTAGGAGCTTTGTTTTTTTGAGCCTTCTGAGAAAGTGGAGCCATTGGTCTGCTTTATTGACCAACTGTTCAGTGTTCACAGTCCAAGAGAGATCTTCTGAAATATGCACCCTTAAAAACTTTGTAGATTTGACCGTTTTCACCTCTTCACCATTTAACATGAGCAGTGAGTGTGTTGTCAACCTCTTACTGAAGTCTATAATGATTTCTTTTGTTTTATTGAAAACAGTGTAAGAAACTTTTCTGTGTGGAAGATTTTCATTCCATATATTTCTAGTTAATCACTGTATATTAATCAGATCAGACAATAGTAGTAGAAGTAGCGAACGTAAACTCGTCAAGTCAAAAAGTAATAATAGAAAATATATAATTCTACAGCATTACTAAGTATTCGAAAGTAATCCAAGCAAGGCAGGCAGTCTGTTTCCAGTTGAAAATCCTTTATTAAGTACACAGACAAGCGATCCAAGTAAAACAAAAATAGAGTAATATTTTTCTCACAAGCTTTCTAAATATATATATATATATATATATATATATATATATATATATATATATTTTTATCAGACATGGGAGTGGTTTATTGTGCTGTAAAACAAAGTGTTATTGGTACACATGTTAAATTCACATCCCTTCCCCATCAGTGTGACATTCGAGCTGGTCCTGCCCTACCTAGTAGCTGTCATAATAATATATAGCCCTAATGTACTTTAATGGTACATCTTATTTAACCAAATTATTAAGTAGATTATTAAGTCTGTGATTTTATACAAGGCACTATACTACATGGCTGGAAATATATCAACCTTAGTTCATTTTGCGATCAAAAATTATATATAAATATATACACATACATTTTGCATGTAAAAATCAGTTTCTATTTTCATTACCTATTGTTAACAAAGATCACTTTCATCCTTCTAGACTTCTTCAGATCTGTGTACAAGAACCCTAAAAACCTATATAATTGTATAATTAGTTAGTATTGTTATTACCATCATTTTGAATAAAGTAGAAAAAAGAACCAGAAAAAAATAAAAATAAAAAAAAATATATATGTATAATGATGGAAACAAAATATACACTTAAATTTCAAATGATTTAAAATGGTATTTAAAACCAATTTGTAGAAAAAAATAAAATAAACAATGTGGCAATTTTCTAAGTTCCAGTGCACTTTTAATTGAACAGCAGTAGTTTAGTCCAGGCTTTCTAAAAGAGTTCAGCTTTAATTGCCACATGAGTTCATGTTTCTCCAGAATATTTGGGATGTCTCCTTCAAGATCACCCATGTTCAATTAAAAGTGCACTGGAACTTAGAAAATTGCCACATTGTTTACATGACTAATTGTATTTTATTTTATTTTTTTCTACAAATTGGTTTTAAATACCATTTTAAATCATTTGAAATTTAAGTGTATATTTTGTTTCCATCATCATACATATATATTTTTTTATTTTTATTTTTTTCTGGTTCTTTTTCCACTTTATTCAAAATGATGGTAATAACAATACTAACTAATTATACAACTATATAGGTTTTTAGGATTCTTGTACACAGACCTGAAGAAGTCTAGGAGGATGAAAGCAATCTTTGTTAACAATAGGTTATAAAAATAGAAACTGATTTTTACATGCAAAATGTATATGTATATATTTATATATAATTTTTCATCGCAAAATGAACTAAGGTTGATATATTTCCAGCCATGTAGTGTATTGCCTTGTATAAAATCACAGACTTAATAATCTACTTAATAATTTGGTTAAATAAGATGCACCATTAAAGTACATTAGGGCTATATATTATTATGACAGCTACTAGGTAGGGCAGGACCAGCTCGAATGTCACACTGATGGGGGAAGGGATGTGAATTTAACATGTGCACCAATAACACTTTGTTTTACAGCAGAATAAACCACTCCCATGCCTGATAAAAAGTATATATATATATATATATATTTAGAAAGCTTGTGAGGAAATTATTACTCTATTTTTGTTTTACTTGGATCGCATGTCTGTGTACTTAATAAAGGGTTTTCGACTGGAAACAGACTGCCTGCCTTGCTTGGATTACTTTCGAATACTTAGTAATACTGTAGAATTATATATTTTCTATTACTACTTTTTGACTTGACGAGTTTATGTTCGCTACTTCTACTACTATTGTCTGATCTGATTAATATACAGTGATTAACTAGAAATATATGGAATGAAAATCTTCCACACAGAGAAGTTTCTTACACTGTTTTGTTTTTAGACCCACTACACTTTAGTGGTTTTTTTGAGACTTCAGGGATACCACAGAGATTACTTGTCTTTTGTTTTATTGACATTCAGGTCAATGTTGTTCTTAACACACCAGTCAGTCAATGAGTAGACCTCACCTCTGTAAGATCTGTCATCCTCTCCTTTGATGATGCCCACAGCCATAGTCTCATCTGCAAACTTGATGCGATTGGTGTTGTATTTTGCAGAACAGTCATGGGTGAGGATGGTGAACAACAGGGCTTAGCACACAGCCCTGAGGAATGCCGGTGTTGAGTATTGTGCATCCTAAGGTGTTGATGGCCACAGATGTTCTCTACAGTCTGTTCATCAGGAAGTCCTACTTACTTAGTCACTGTGTTCATTTGTTTTATGAAACGTCTAACTTTTTGGGTTTTATTGACCTTCTGCAGTCTATTTCTTTCATTGATCCTAATATCAAACGAAAAATAGCACCAAACCAGATAACAAGAATCCAAAACCAGGAAGCAGAGCGACAGCAAGTATTAGGTGAAATACAATGTCCTTTATTTTAGATAGAACAAAAACTCTTAAACACAAGCGCTTTCACTCAGAAACTTCTGAGCTTTGTCAAGTAATACCATTTTGTTACACAAAGTGCCTTATATACCTTGGCAGCCGTTCCATAAATTGGAAAAACCTGCTGCTAATTTGTACCTTAAAGGGAAACTTCAACCTTTTATACATATAATAAAACAAAAATAAAAATAAAAATAGATTGCAATTGCTTCCAAAGCTGAAGAATAAACCATAAAAAAGTCTCACATATTAAATATACAAACTCATTAAAACCCAATAAATTGAAGTACCATCCACCAGTAAAAAATGCTGGATAGTTAGAAAATGTAAAATATACATCCTAGTTAATAATAACATGTTAAAATGTAATGAACATTAGCTCAATACTAAAATATGAACCATTATTTAAAAATAATGGAACCCCCCCCCATTAAATGTTCATATCAATAAATCTGTAAATGGCAAATTCAGCCACAACAATTGTTATACAATATTTGTTTATTTAAAAAATCCTGTTTAAAAATATGTATATATATATATAGAAAAATTCAGAGGTTATTGAATTATTACTAGTGTAGATCCCCCCAACAACGGAGATCGAAACATGTGCCTAAAGCTTACCTAATATATGCATATAATTATAATCTTGCCCTTCTTAATTTCAGCACAGGTTTAATGCTAATGGTGTCATTAAGCCCAGGGGATCTTCCTGCATCTAATCTTAACTGCCATAAGAGCTCACGATATTCAAGGGTCGATTCCCAATCACCACCCCTAGCATCCAACTCCACTTGTTCAAGCACTAAAAATTTTATATTAATTTCTGAACAACTGAGGGAATGCTTGAAAAAAGCATTGAATTCCTTCTTTCTAATCATGTCATAAAAATGCTCATAAATCCGTTTTCTGAGCTCCCTTTCGGTCTTTCCCACATAAAAACTTTTACATGTGGTACAAAAGTCCAAATATAACACCCCTTTAGTACCACAGGTATAAAAACCTGTTGGTTGAATTCTAAACCTTCTTGATGGAATGTATAGGGATTTATCATTCAAAATGGCATGACATTGACTACAAGCACCACACCTGTATGTACCTATTCTTGGTTGCTTGACCTTCTTTTTAATTTTCTGTTTCTATTCAAACATTTCCTTAAAATTTGCACCCCTTTTCCTTACAAATTTGGGTCTTGGGGGCAAAAGGTCTCTAAATTCCTCATAAAGGGCAAGAACCGGCCAATATTTCATCACAGTTTCTTCCATTTCCTTTGAATTGGAGGAATATGTGTAAATGAAACTGTTCCTGAAATTGTCAGGTGTATTGAAAGCTGGTCTTGTTACCACTTCCGCTCCTTTCCCTAAAATAGGTGTATAAACAGTGTCTCTTAGGGAACCAACCTCGTCAGCCAAGCTCTTGAAAAGATCCAAGGGGCAACCCCTCTCCAGAAATAAAGCTTGCAAAACTTCCACCTCTAGTTTATAATCTTCATAAGTGCTACAAATTCTACTAGCTCTAATGAGCTGCCCTTTTACAATTCCCCTTTTTTGATAAAAAGGGTGTGCACTCTCGTAATGTAGCAAAGAGTTGGAAAAGGTGGATTTACGGTGCAGCTTAAACTGGAAGGTGTTGCAAGTGTATTCCTTGCACAGAGTAATATCCAAATAATGCAATTCATGAAGATCCACAGAATGCATGAATTGCAGAAAACTAGTGGTGGTGTTGATGTATCTGAGGAATTCCCTTAACTCATCCTCTGTACCTGCCCAGAGAATGCAAATATCGTCCAGGTATCTCCTGTAGAAGAGAATATACTGCTTCCAAGGGGGTACCAGAACAAATGCATGTCCCCATTTATGAAGTATCACATTTGCATAAAATGTGGCGCATGATGCCCCCATGGCTACCCTCTACATTGCCTGAACAACTCCCCATTGAAAAAAATCAAATTATTTTGCAAGACAATCTCCATCAGCTCAACCACTAAGTTAGTAAGCTTATTACTCAGACTGGTTTCTTAATTAAGAAAATCACTGAACCATTCCAAACCTTCCATGGGGGGTATACTTGAAAAAAGGTCCTTGATATCAATCGTGATCATAAGCAAATCTGGGGAAAAACAAACAGTGGGAATGTCACGCAAAAAATGCCAAGAATCCTTGCACACATAACTAAGTAGGGGCATGAAATCTTTTGTTAAATAATCAATGAATTTTCCTATAGGCTCAGTCACACCTCCTGCACCTGCTACTATAGGCCTAAACCTGAGTGGATCAAGCCCTTTATGAATTTTTGGAATTCCAAATATGACCGGTATCTTCGGTTTCTCCACATGTAAATAGTTATAAAGCCTCTCATTAATAGCTTGCTGCAACAAGAGGTCTTTAAGATAGTAATTAATCTGTGCAAAAGTTATATTAACCTCATTGCATGATACCGTGTCATATTGCTCATCATCTTGAAGCATGGTGTGGATGTGTGCTTCATAGTCCCCAGTAAACATGAGTACAACCCCCCCCCACCCTTATCTGGTTTCATTATCCTGACATTCTCTTCCTTGAGTCGGTTAATAAAACTAATTTCTCTCGTAGATAAATTGCACAAAGGTAAAGACTTTTTACCATTGGACATTTTCCTAAAGTCATTTTCTACTAGTTCCTCAAAGAACAAAATTATTGGATGCAGTGGAGGGTTAATTATGTTGGTACGGACTAAGCCTGTTTCAATATGTTGTTGCCCTTTAAATAAATGCGTTAGATTCAAGCCCCTAGTGAAAAGTTTTAATTCCACCAGTGCCTGTGTTAAATTCATTGGTTTAAAGGGGACAAACTATAAACCATGGGTAAATACATCAAATACCAAATTTTCCAATTCCACATCTGTGTAATTGTAAATTGTGAAATTGTCTTTCTTTAAAATAGTGCAGTTACTTTTAGAATCTCTTACATTGTTGTTAGTAGATTTGAAATAAGTATTAAAGACACATTCAATGTCCCCTGTGAATTCAGAACCACAAAAAGTGCCCCCTTCTTTTACTGTCTGGGAGTCCATACTCTGGTTGTTCGCCTTTGTCCCCAAGCCCCGGTCTTCCCGGGGTTCCGCTGAAAATCCTGATTGTTACCCCTTCTACCTTTTTCAGCTAATCTTTCGCTTCTCCTGGTGAGTTCCTCCATCTCTTCATGTGTATCATCCCCCATGTCTGGAGCATTTGTGGGTACCCTAGCATAGACCCCTTTGTTGTGCCGATTAGGGGAGGGATAAGCCACCCCCTCTCTGTAGTCTATCAAGTCCCTTTCTAATTTTCTTAGTTTTCTAGTTAATATCTTGTCACAGAATACATCTACATTGTCAAACATTCGATCATACTCCAGCTTGAAAGCCATAAAATCTGCATCAGTTGTTAACTTGTTGTTTAAAATATCTAAATCATTAAACAGTGCTTGCACTTTAAGTTCATATTCGGAAATCATTAAATTCAACATTTCCAGTCCTGCCTTATCAAAGATGTCGCATAGTTTATTATAGTAACTGGTTCCCAGTTGCACATCGTTGGGAAATTTATAAAAGCGCAGCCCTTTCGGGATGTGCTTGACTCTAGTGCATTCCCTAAGGTAGTCTATTTCTAGCTGATTACTTCTCAGCAAGTATAGTTTGTCTTTAAATTTTTCCAGATCCTGCTCAAAACTAGAGACATTGCGAAAATTCACAGTACCTTTAGAGAAAGCAAACTGCTGGCCAGCCCATCTGGAGAAATTAAAGTCCTTGCTCCGGTGTTCTGTCCTGTTGTTTTTGGAACTATTGTTTTTAGAACGTACACTTGCTTCGTTTCGTTCGTTACACTCCTGACGTTCAGCACTATCAAAACATCTCGCCCCAGTGCCAGATACATCAACGGAAGGCAGTGGTGTTCCATTGCAGCCTTCCATATCCGCCATAACTGGAACCATTTTCTGTGTGACACCAGCTACGTGTTGCTGATTACACGCTATTCCTGGTGAAACCGCATTCGGTAATTTTAACAAGGAAGTAAGTTCTTTCAATGCGGTTAAAACTTGATTAAATTCTACGCGGGTCACAGGAGCTTCATTCCTGTCACTTTGCAAAATCTCCGGAGTTTCCGCAGGGTTGAATCCCTCTCCTTCGGTGGTCATGGCAAAAAACCAGCAAAAAAACAAACGAAAAATAGCACCAAACCAGATAACAAGAATCTAAAACCAGGAAGCAGAGCGACAGCAAGTATTGGGTGAAATACAACGTCCTTTATTTTAGATAGAACAAAAATTCTTAAACACAAGCGCTTTCACTCAGAAACTTCTGAGCTTTGTCAAGTAATACCATTTTGTTACACAAAGTGCCTTATATACCTTGGCAGCCATTCCATAAATTGGAAAAACCTGCTGCTAATTTGTATATTTAATATATGAGACTTTTTAATGGTTTATTCTTCAGCTTTGGAAGCAATTGCAATCTATTTTTATTTTTATTTTTGTTTTATTATATGTATAAAAGGTTGAAGTTTCCCTTTAAGGTACTAATTAGCAGCAGGTTTTTCCAATTTATGGAACGGCTGCCAAGGTATATAAGGCACTTTGTGTAACAAAATGGTATTACTTGACAAAGCTCAGAAGTTTCTGAGTGAAAGCGCTTGTGTTTAAGAGTTTTTGTTCTATCTAAAATAAAGGACGTTGTATTTCACCTAATACTTGCTATTGATCCTAATATGTCTACCCATCTCTATTAAATCAAGTAACTCTTCTCTTAGATCATTTTCTTCTAAACTGTGGACAGATTCTTTGTTCGCCATTTCCTGTGGGCATTATATAGAAAGTTCCAGAGCTTCTTCCTGTGCCATGTTCTCTTCATTTTCACCCTGCGTCATACATTGCTCTTTCATATGGGAAATCACTAGCCTATCACTCTACAGCATTGACTGTGTCAGAGTTGCTACAGTTTCTTGTTCTTTCCCTTGCTGTATAGCTTCAACGGAACCTTTGTGCTAATTTCCTGTGGGAGGCTCCAAAGTATCTTCATATGTCAACTGATTAGATGCTTTCTGCTCCACTGGTTTTTCCTTAATTTGGATGGCCATTACTCTTTCAGTAGACTACTATATAAATCCACCCTATCCAAGGCATGGAATAACCTCCCATCCCAATTACACTCCATTCCACACCCTATACAATTTAAGAAAGAACTTAAACTACACTTTATAAGAACCAAAACTTGTACTTGTCAAAACCCTACCTAACTCCAATACTGACCTGTAGTACACACTTCAATACAACTTCTCAGCATACTTATTTACCACTCCAGTACTATTACTTTCTACCACAATCTCATACAATCCTCTCAGCATATTATCTCCCACATATCTTTCTCTAACATCTCATTAAACCTCTAGATATCCCTTTCACCCCACTCATGAACTTGCTATACACCTTACCACATCAGTTATACAGCAGCTACAAAAAAAAAAAAAAACAAAAAAAAAAATTCTGTTTTCCTTTGAAGTACAGAACTTATATGTACTTGTAGTGTTTGCTAATACTAATTGTTTTTAATTGTAAACTAAACTGATATGTATACTTAAACTGTCTGTAACTGGAGCTTTTCTCCTCGGGTCTCTACTGAAAATGGGCTCCTGGCACAGCGGGACTAACCTGGTTAACAAACGTCAAAAAATAAATAAATATCTGAGTTAAATTTTCTACACTAAATCCTCTACTTTGCAGGTAATCCATAATATCAGTTTCTATTTCTTTAACTTCTCTAATACTAATCCTCTTTTCTACTTTTCCTCTTTGTTTTCTTATTTTTTGTATTGTAAAATGTTCCATATCTGGATGTCTTTGCCTGTATTTCTCTTCAAATATCTTTGGTGTTTGACTTTTTGCATTGATTAAGTTTTGCTTTCTCCTTTGCATAAATATTGCACCATATTAAATCTATGTTTCTTTCCCATGTCCATATTTCTTCTCCAGATGTCTCCTGTTCCTCTTGTTTCTCCTTACTTTGGGGACTAGTTGTTCCATCATGCTGGGATATGACTGGACTTTCTATATTGACTCCTTCACTTTGGAAATATTCCATACCTTCAGCTTCTATTTTTTTAACTTCTACTTGACTAATCTTCTATTCTACATCCGTGATCTTATTTTGTTATTGTGAAATTTTCCATATCTGAATACCTTTGCCTATATTTCTCTCTGAATATCTTAGGGACTGCCTTTTTTGTGTTGATTAATATGTTTTTCTCCTTTGCATAAATATTGCAGCATATCAGATTTCTCTTTCTTTCCCATGTCTATATTTCTTTTTTATACCCTTCAAACGACTCTAAATTTTGTTCTTTAAATGTTCATACTTCATCAGTCACTTCTTTTTCCAAACAACAGAATAGTGTTTTTCATGAATCAGTTGTATTAATGAACACAATTTTTTATTTGAGGCTTCTGACAGTTTTTCTTCTGGAAGTATTTTTCTTTCCTCTAACTTCTCTCAATCTTTTCATATATCTTTTGTCTGGAAATTCTGGGCTTCTTGCATAATAGTAACAATAAATAATTTATTTTTTATCATCAGTATTGTCCACTCTATTGTCTGTATGGCTCTTTTTTTGGCCTACGAGTTTTTGTGATTTTTGTGGACTGCCACTTCCTTCTACAACGGGGGGGGGGGGGTTCCATCTCAATGGGCCTGGCCTAACCCCATTGTAGGAATATTTCCATGTCTTCAGGATTCTACACTGTAATTTTTTTTCCAGTCCTAATACTGGTGTGCCTACCAGGATTGGGTACTTCTTTATCCTGGGACTTGTGCACTCAGCTATCTTTATTTTTTTAACCTACTTCTGTCCATGATATATGCTATATAAAATACCATCTATATATCAGTTGTCTTGGTGAGATTTTGTGAAAAACAGGGTCCATCTCATGAAAGTACTCACTAAGACTTGAGGATGAACTAAATTCCAGCAATAATTCTCATCTTTTGCTGATTTTATCATCTCTCCATTGGACCCTATTTACTAAATGGATGTTTCCTCAGTGTGGTAAGCCCAAGTGATTCAGTGACCACTCTCTTACTACAGTGGAACATTCAGACCCTGATTTTATCATCTCTCCATTTGGACCCTATTTAACACATGGATGTTTCCTCGGTGTGGTAAGCCCAAGTGATTCAGTGACCACTCTCTTACTACAGTGGTGTTCAGGCACAAGCCATGGCACAGACAGTGATCTCTCTGTTGATGTTGCATGACAATGCATCAGTCCAGGAGCACGACTGTATACACCACTGGAAATAACATTGGCACCTGAATATCACAGTAAAACAATTCAGAGTATCACTGTACCAAGTTATTTTTCTCAAGAGGAGTAAAACATGTATGGCACCTTTTTACAGAATAATATGACAGCAATAATATTTAGGAATCTGAATTTGTGACATGAAATATTGTACATTTTTACTAAAACAGGATAATTCAAGTCCCTGATTGGTTTGCCAGTGGAAATAAATGCAGGAATAAATAATCTATACATGTTCAGGAGTGATTTAGTGTAAAAAAAAAAAAGACAAATGTATCGGTTTGGAAAAAGCTCATTGTCCACGATCCAGTAGAAGAAGGTAGATACACATGAACCATATCTGTGATGGTGCTAATGGTAAAGATGATGACAAAGTCACTGATGGCTTTGATGATGATGTAATACCTTCCTCAGCCACACTTATACAACATATATTATGATAGAACAACTCTACACTCCTTCAGAAGCACACTTCTTTTAAGAGTAATAATTCATTATCGGTAAAAATCTAGATTAAGCTGCAAAGTTTACATAGTTTAGTCATATAAACCTGAAAAAATACACATTAAAATGGAGTACTGCAATACAATATATATTTATTTTGCATACTCTAGCATCAAACACATTACTAGTAGCACAAATAGCTAAAAAAATTTAAGGTACATGTGTCATAACAGCTGACAGAAGCATATTAAATAGAAAAGAAACAAGAGTGCAATTACTATAGAAAAAAATTATTTTGCATGAAGTAACTTAACACGCATCTGTTTCTTCAGCAAAAGGTTGATCATTCTATTATGCATCTCTTTTAGTGTAGAAGCAGGCTAACTCATTTTCCTAAACATAATCCACAACATTATAACCTTTTCAATCAACAAAACAAAATTGAAATAAAGAATATTTTCTAAATTACTTTTCTGAAAAAGGGTCAAGTTAAGAGTAGTTAACTAGTTGCACAGCAGTATATAATATTAGACTATTTACTACATTTCCTAAGAAATAATTTACTGTTGCACAGCAGGTCAGACAAGTAGCGTACCATAGAATGTTAGCTGTCCTCGAGCAGTATTTTTTCCTCTTGAGTTTTCAGCTGTACATTCGTATAAGCCTGCATCTTCTTGTTGAAAGTTAGGTATTACAAGAACTCCATTCGATTTGTTTATGTGGAACTTCCTGGCCATCGGTTTCCCATCAGCTCGCTTCCAACTAATACTGGGAACTGGGCTGGAATAAGTAGAAATAAAAATAATAATTTTAAGAAGCTGCAGTGCTGTAGTGTTCTACCAGTACCACATGTCATTAGAGATATTGTTAATAAGTCAGTTGCAAGATTTGCTGCAAGAAAGTTCAACATCAACCTTCACTGGCAGACTTTTGGATGTTCAATAAAATTGTTTTAAATTAAACTGTTTGTTTGCCTGGTAAAGATGCATTATTTTATTCTGAAGC
Source organism: Protopterus annectens (assembly GCF_019279795.1). Lineage (NCBI taxonomy): Eukaryota > Metazoa > Chordata > Ceratodontiformes > Protopteridae > Protopterus > Protopterus annectens. The sequence continues at coordinate 1,446,243,705 of NC_056739.1, read as the reverse complement.
GATATGTTAAAATCGAATCTTCTTTGGAAACTGTCGGCCCTACCGATTTGTTTCTTCCTTTCCATTTATCCTGCTATATCCTCCCGTTGTTTAATACCTGATTATCCAATCTTGTTTGGTTACAACATCATTTATGTGAAAACTATAATTCCACCCATGTCACACATTATATACTGTACCTTAACTTCTTCTTCTACTTTCGGCTTTTCCCGGTTAGGGGTTGCCAAAGCGGATCACCTGTCTTCTCATGATTGGCAGTGGAGTTTGACGGTGTTGAGTTGCCAGCCCAGCGCCCAACCTTCCACAGAAGGCACACACAGCCACGCACTCGCACCTAGGGCCAATTTAGAGTGTCCAATCCATCTACTTGGGATGTGGGAGGAAACCATAGCACCCAGAGGAATCCCATGTGACCACAGGGAGGGCATGCAGACTCCACACAGAAAGCACCCCAGTCGAGGATCGGACCGGAGAGACTATTGCTGTGAGGCGGCAATGCTAACTGCTGCATCACTGCAGCTGCCCTATATACTGTACCTTAACTGCTTTTACTTTATATAGTTTAAATTCGTTACAATTTTCTTTTGTTAGGCAAAGGGTTTGTTTTTCTCTTTGTTTACCACATTATGTTTTCCTTTACTATTATATTCAGTTTTTGCTATGTTTTGTGACTATAATTCTTTTTCTCATCAGGTACTGTTGTGAAACTTTTGCAAAAGAGAACTCTGGCTCACAAAGTGTCCTGTAAAACCAACCACTTTCAGCGGAGCTAACATTTGCTGTAGTAAGTTGAAACATGAACCTTAGAGAATATATATATATATATATATATATATATATATATATATATATATATATATATATATATATATATATTTATATATTTAATATATATTTTTAATAAGGACCATACTATTTATTTCACATTATCTGTATCTCATTATCAGGAATCTGGATGCAGTAGTTCTAGTCACATTTTTCAGTGTGGAATCTGCCTGCAGTATCTCTGAAGCTTGCAAGCAGTGTAACACAGATTTCAGCATTTAGAAAAAAAAAACTGTTGCAATTTATAAGACCAAGGTATCAGTGGTGCCTATGGACAGGTCTGGAAGGATATGACTATAAATTCATTATGATTTCTGTAACACAAACCAGAATTCTCAAGAATGTATTTAATTACAGTTTAATTAAATCTAATATTACAGCAAAGGATTGGATTTTGTGTCGTCATGTGAGGAATGTGGATGCACTGATTTAGATAAGCTACTAACCAATGAAGTTAAGTTCAGTATTATTACACAGATCACAAAATAAATGCCCTTATTTTTAGAGTAAAGCTTTGATAAGACTTTAGAAGAAGAAAAGGAGGAGATTCTTAAAGTAGAAAAAAGATTTCCTAAAATATAACATGAAACCAACTATATTAGAAGTGGTGGATATAGTAAAAGAGATAAAACAACTGGAATTGAGATATTTAGAAAAGGGTAGGAGCAAACTGTACAGGGAAAAAGATGTGAATTGTGGAAACAATACACAGAGTGGAGTAATGAGGTTTAAAAGAAGGCAGGACTTACATGAACTATGTTAGACTGAAAATGATTGGGTTGATGATAAGTGATGTATAATGTTTGCAACTGGAAGTATGTCAGTATGGTTTGTGAGGTAAAATGCTTGCAACTAGGATCGTGTCGTTGTGGTTCATTTTCATTTATATATACGTATGATTGCTTATGCTGTAAGTGATGGCTTAATAAAGACATTTCTTGTTTAAAAAAGGGGGCAGGAATTGAATAATTTATGTAATGCTGCTTAGGTTATATGATGTATAGCAATATATGTGAAGTATAATGTTTGTTAATGTTAATTTAATACAGTTTGATTACTTTTGTATAAATATAAATTTGCCTGTGTCACAAGTGATAATTCAATAAATGTGTTTAAAAAAACCCTGAGTAATCTGAATAAAATAACTACAACTTTACCAGTTAAAATCAGAGAGAGAAAATGTAAGTTTGAGATTAACTAATTTATGCAGGTAATCAAAAGAAATATAAGTGCATTACTTCTCATAGGAAGACTTCTATCCTAGTTATGACAACTGAATTAAATGGTTCCAAACTGCAACATCCTATGGATATATATATAATGGATTTATGAAGCACTTTTATGACATAACCAATGATAAGGGTAAAAGTAGACTTTATTTTGATAAGTACATATGAAATTACTTGTTCAATAACACAAACCCTGTTACTCACCTATCTGTAGAGCTAACATTTGCTGTATTAAATTGAAAAGCAACCACAGAGATTGTAAAATGATTATGAAATTAAACCCATTAAAAGAGGTTAAACAGTTCTTCTATATGTATTTTAAACTCAGACATAATTAGTGTAATAAATAAAGCATTCTAACAAAATGTTATGCAGGCAATAAACAAGCTCCAGAATAAAACATCAGCAGGACCATATGGTATTCATTCCACACTGTTATAAGCAATAAAAGGTGATTTAGCTTTCTCTCTTTTCCATATATTTATTTCTGTGTTCAGGTATGGTACTTTACCTAGGACTTTAAAATTATCAACAGTTACTTCAGTACATAAGACGGGTAAAACGATTGATCTGAATAATTATCATCCTGTAAGTTTGACATCTGTTTTGGGGTAGTGTTTTGGAAGGTACCTAGTGGAATGAATGGCACATGATAGAATAATGGGTAATAGACATGACTTGTACCAACATGGTTTTATTAATGAAGATCTACTCTAGTTGAAATTTATGTCTGTCTTACTGATGTACTTGATAATGGAATGCTTTTTTTTTATTGCTATTTATTTAAATTTAGCCAAGGGATGTCCAAGGGTCAGCTTCCGTTGATTTCTCCTGTCCACCTGGTGAATCTGGGCATACTGGGGCAATGCAGTAATTGCCTCATGTACACAGACAACTCTCTCCTCCAACCACCCAGCACTACAACCTGTGAGAGATGCACTTACATAGCCAAAATGGAAGCAAAACTCTCTCCACCCAAGATTGTGCTAGACAGTCAAGAGGAGAAAGTAAACACCCACACTACACTTCAAGCAACATATAGCCCTTCTAAACTCACACCACCAATACCCACACATAGCAACACTAAATCCACATATGCAGAGGCCCTTAAATGTAACCTGCTCAAGCAACAAGGACCTTCGAAGCTGAAACGCAAACAAACACAAATCACAACCAAAGTGTCACATAGCTCACAACACCAGTGTGCTACCCAGCAACAGCTCCTAAGGCAAGACACTGTACCTAACACTTTAGTCATAGGTGACTCTATAGTCAGGCACACTGATGTCCTACTCACCAGGCTGAACAAGGAGAAAATTACAGTTAGCTGCTTGTCGGGTGCCAGGATCCACCACATAACTCATGCACTCAAGTCACTCCACAACAAGTACAAATATGACTGTCATTGTCTGTGTTGGAGTGAATGACTTAAGACGTACCTCCCTGGAGTACATGACAAGAGACATGGAAGAGCTCTCGGATCATGTGGCCCAGGCAGGTATGACCCTAGCCCTGAGTAGCATCCTGCATTCGCCCAGAATGATACCACAATATAAGGACAAAATGATTTACTTCAACAATTGGCTAAGTTTCTGGTGTCATTCAAAGGGGGTCCAGTATCTGTCTGCCAGGGACGACATGATCGACAGACCATGATGCTTTGCCAGAGATGTTCGCACCTGCTGCCCCTGGGATTCAGGTTACTGGCTAAGGCTCTTGCCACCCCTGTAGTGCCTTTTTTAGGCAAAGTTCAAAGGACAAAACCACCACCGTAACAGGTACAAGCATGCAAAATCTGAAGGTAATACTACTCAATGCTAGAAGTCTAAACCTCAAATGCCCTCTCTCAAGGCACTCCTAAATATGGAGAACATCGATATCTGTGCAGTAATTGAGACCTGGTTCAAGGCTCCAGAGAGCACCCCTGCAATACCAGGCTACAACTTTTACCACACTTTTCGGCCACCAAACCAGGATCGAAACACTAAATGTGGAGGAGTGTCCATATTCACCAAGGATATTCACAACACCAGGATAGTTGCCCAACACAATGCGTCTGAAATTTTCCAGGTGCAACTATCACTAGGTAAGACTGCAATCCAAATTGTAGCTTGCTACAGATCCCCCACCATGCCCCAAGATTCTAACTACACCTTTCTAAACATACTGGAAAATATTAATATACAACCAAACACCCTAATACTGGGTGATTTCAACTACCTTGCCATTAACTGGGAAAACTACTCATGTACCAACACCTTTGCCCAACGGTTCTTGGAATTCATAAATTCCAAAGCCCTGGATCAACTAATTCATAGTCCCACCATGGGCTCCGATATCCTAGGGAAATTGATGCTCCACACCTATGGTCACCCCTCGTTGGTCAGGTCAGACCATAAGCAAATCACCCTTAACATCTGCATCCCACCCCCACCCCCCAGTAAGGAAACCTCCATAAAAAAACTTCTCCAAAGCTAACTTCATGCTAATCAACGGAAGTTATAAACTTCATGACACCCATGCAGACGGGAACTGAAAGTTTGACTTCTGAGTCCTACACTAAGGGACTGTACGAGCACATCCACTCATGCATGAATCGGGCCATCCCAAATAGAACCAAGATGCTCTCATCCAAAAAAAGGAAGCCAATCTGGTGGTCCCCTGCCATAAAAAAACTTTACAAAAAAAGGAAGAAACTGATGCAGAAAAAAGGAAAATCCCAGGATGCAAAAAAACTCCCTTAACAGCCTCAGTAAGAAGCTGAGATCCCTCATAAAATCCTCCAAAGCTAGTTACAAAAATAAAATTTCCAAAGATTCCAAAGACAACCACGTGACATTCTATAACTATGTCAAGAATCTAAATGGCAATGCTCAGATCTGTTCTGAGCTACAACAGAATGGCATTAAATATACTGATCCCAAGGATATTGACAATATCCTGGCAGATCGATTCAGTGCCAACTTCACACCCCCTCTCACCCCAAAATGGCCCATCTCAATACTGGAAGATTGCCAAATTCCATTAATAATGGCCTCACAGGTAAAAAACATGCTCTCCAAAGCTAAGAATACAGCATCCATGGAACCAGATGACATCCTGGGCTGTGTACTACACGAACTACAAAATGAACTGGCACCTCACCTAAGTGTGGCACACAGCCGCAGTTATCCCACTCCACAAGGGAAGATCATCCTTGGATCCCAGGAACTACCGCCCCATCAGCCTGATGAGCCTGATCTGCAAGGCCATCGAACGTATTATCATGGAACTTATAAACAAAGATATTGGCAACCTTAAAACACTGGACCCCACCCAGTTTGGGTTTATGAAGGGCCGATCTTGTCTTCTGAACCTGACTGACTTCTTTGAATCAGTCTCCAGAGCTGTGGATGAGGGTAAGGCAGTCCACACAGCCTACCTAGACCTCGCCAAGGCCTTTGATACCATCCCCCACTCTGGAATCATAGATAAACTTACTAAGCTGGGCATTAATCCCTACATCACTCGATGGGTTGCCAACTGGCTTACAGACAGAACCCACACTGTAAAAGTAGCTGACTCCAAATCCAGCTCCAGACAAGTGACAAGTGGAGTATCTCAGGGTTCAGTCCTGGGACCTCTCTTGACCTCTCTTGTTTGGCATCTACTTCTCTGAAGTACAGCCCAACACTAAGGGACTCTAGCTAACAAAGTTTGCAGATGACTGCAAACTGGGAGCCATTATTGAATCCCCAAATTATGTGGATACTCTACAAAAGGGCCTTACAGAAACAGATGCTTGGTGCCAGAGCCATGAGCTCAAGCTCAATGTCAAGAAATGTATAGTTATCCCCTTTGGGAAAAAACATGTACCTATGAATTACCACATAGGTGGCAGTACACTAAAGACCGAAAGTGTGATAAGAGACTTAGGGACACAGGTGGACAGTGGTTTCACCTTCAATAACTACATCACCACAACAGTCAGAAAATCCTTCTATGTGGCACACCTCATCACTAAAGGCTTTTCATCCAGAAAAAAGGAGGTCATTGTTCCACTGTACTCATCCCTCATTAGACCCATTATAGAATACAACCTCTCAAGACATCTGCAACAACTGGAAAGGCCGCAGAAATACCTCACTAAAAGAATCACAGGCCTAAAGCAGATGCCCTGTGCTGACCACCTTAAAAAACTCCAGCTATACTCTGTCGCATATCGTCTACTCGGAAGCGATCTTTGCTTAACATACAAGGCCATATCAAACCCAGAGCTGTTGGACATGCTGCACTTAAAGAAATCCCAGTCCCTCAGAGCCACACACTCCAGGGATCTAAACCTTGTCATTGCAATAAACAAAACATGCTGGAGGCATAGGTTCCTGACCCAGACACTCCCCAGACTCTGGAATAGATTGCCCATACATGTCAAGCAGAGCGCCTCTCTGGCCCTCTTCAAAAGGAACCTTGATGATTGGATGGGAGAAAGGAAATTCACCCTGGGGATCATGTCAGTCACCCTGCTAGACAGGGGTCCAGGGAAGTACATAGGGTTGGAAGAAATAGCCAGGGAATTTTTATGGCTAGGCTTGTATAGGCCCTAGGGCCGATAGCCTAGTACCAACCTATGAACCTATGAATGAAGGCTGAATACAATACCTTATGATTTGTGAAGGTTATTTCACGATGACACATGTCAAGGCAAGGTAGCAGGTATTAACTGATGTATGTGCTCAAATAACATGCTACAGATCAATCTGTAGTTAACACTATCTAATCACAATACTTTTAACCTTGACACAAACTCACTGTCTCTGTTGCTTGTGGTATTACTGGTAATATTCTCTGCTCTTGTTTCAATAGGTTTGCTTCACATATAGTGTATGGTCAAGGTCTGGCCTTGTGTTTTAACACATCACTGTACCTTGCAATCACTGCTTTCAATGCAAATTATATGATCTTGAGGGCCTTTTTCCTGCGTTAAAATTGCATTCTTATTAAATGATAGATTATTATTTACATAAATCTGTAGGTCTTTAAAAATTATTATGTTTAGCCATCTAATACTTTCCAAAAGATTGTCATTCAATGAGTCACTGTCACTACTAAAAGTAATAAATGAACCAATCATTATTTCATCCATATATGTAAATACCCAGTGAATATAGGAGAACACCACAGAGAAAAGAACTGCATCAAGTACAGGTTGTTGGAGAATGCCAAAGGAGATTGTTATCCAATCTGAATTACTTCCTACAAGAAAAACCTTTATAGTCTGTTTACAGACCAGCTGTGGTCTAACATTACAATATGCAGATTTAATTTACTAATTTTTGATCTCTCAATTATTCCATGATGGGCCTGACTATTAAAAGCCTTTGCAAGACCAAAATGCACAATTAACAGACCACAGTCTTTGTACTGATTTTACTCTTTCACTTGTTTTTCAACATCTGCTCAGCAGGCCGAACAAAAAAAAAAAGTTTAGAATATGTTTTTATTGGCTGTAATTTAATGGAAAGTAAAAATCTTACACGTCACCATAAGTTTTTTTTTCTTTTGCATATATATATGGCTTTGACTTAATCTTGCTACTTCCAAACATATCCTGTAAAAAACAAAATGTATGCAATTGAGGTTTGCTTTCCTAGCAAAGAGGTCTCTGTAATGTCCAGAAACTAATACACAACATGACTTTGCAGCAAAGGCCTCCTTCTACTAAACTCTGCCTGTCATCTAATTTGAGTACCCTGTCATCAGTGCGATAAACAAACATGCGTGAAACTATGTGCAATCCTGCTTCTTAGACACTAAAGGTGTTAAGAGTTCAGAAAGGAGCAATAAATTCACAGGATGTAAAGAAAATGACCGCTGCAGTTCCATCCTTTTTCGAGGTATGTTGATAATCAGAGATAAACTACTGTAGTAAAATAAACAGAGAAAGTACAAAGGAAATTCCAACCCCCCCCCCTTAAGTCCTGCAAATAAATATACTGCAGATTAAATGACCTTTTATTTATTTTGTTTTATTTATTATTTAATATTTGTTTACTGGGAAAATCTAACCTGGAACAAAGCCAATTTTCAGCAGAGTCCCGGGAAAAATGCTCCAGATGCATGTCTTTGCTATGTGGGAGGAAACCAGAGCACGTGGAGGAAACCCACATGAATACAGGAAGGACATGCAGACTCCACACAGAAGGCATCCCAGCCAAAAATCAAACTGGAGAACCTCTTGCTGTGAGGTGACAATGCAACCGCTGCACCACTGCACTGTCCAGTAATTTTAGTCATTGGACTTGCAGTCATGTCAAGGCAGTCACTCTAAGACATTCTGTTCAGGCAATCTTTGGAGCAGTCAGACAGAGTCAGACTTGGAGTCAGCCAGGAAGTCAGACTTTCTGATTTTATTATCTTGTTTCAGTCATACTCCCTCCACCTGTTTTCACACTCTGGGTAAGGATCCAAAGACTGTGATACTTCATCTCACCAACTCTGGGACTGCTAAATCCAAAATGGTAGAACCATTCTTAGTGAGGGAAAGTGAAGCATTCCAGACAGGAACATTTAATCAGGATTCTCTGCAATGGAACTGAACATTAATCTATTAAAGGAGTTAGCATCCAAATGCTGGATTTTGGAGAGAGTGCTGCAAGAGAATGTAGACCTACTCCACAGTGTCCAATGAGGACCAAAAGACTGTAAGTCTGGACCATTTAAATTTATTTTGACCACTTGGTATGTTGCATGCCTCACCCTAATTTTTTTCTGATTTTCATGCTGTACAGCAAGTTAAGTTTTATTTACTGATGCCAACTCAAAATTAAGTTAATAATTTATTCTTATGTGCAAATAAATTCTACTTTTACACAAAATTCAACACAGTGCATTGTTTTCTGTTTAATTTTGGCTTGATTCTAATGTAGCAAAAAACAATTTGGAAAAGGGGGCAAATAAGTGTCAAGCCAGCTTTCTTTTTCATATCTCTGTATGGATTCACTTCAGAATCTCAAAATTCCAAAACATCGAATTTCATAAGAACGAGACAATATGATCGATGTTTTGGAATATCAAACTTTCGAAAGAAATCCAAAAAAAAAAAAAAAAAACAACAATTTAAATGTTTCTGCAGGAGGGCAAGCACTCTCTCCACACCGCCACACCCCTGCTACTTAAATATTCCAAGTATGAGATCGCATTACAGCAAGGAAAAAAGGAGATCTTCCATTCCGCGCTGTATGCAGATCTCCGTTCACAATGTCGGGATTCCGGAAGTTTGATCATATGGTCTCAGCCATATGAAATTCAATTTTTCAGGATTTTGGCATTGTCAAGTGCTCCTATATATATATATATATATATATACATATATATATATATCTCGCTATATACATATATATATATATATATATGTATATATATATATATATATATATATATATATATATATATATATATATATATATCTATATCTACACACACACACACACACACACACACACACACACATACACACACACACACACACACACACACACACACACACACACACACACACACACACACATATATGTATGTGTATATGAATATATTACTAGAATCAGTATGTTTTTTCTCATTTGTAACATGCTTTAGGTACCAAATGAAATGTTTGAACAACTAAACAGGTCATGCCAAACTCAGCGTTGTGCTCTATTGATACCATTAAAAGCATAATAGTACTGTTGGGAGATTTTTAAAGTGATGATCCTGTTGGCATTATCCAAAGGTTTCCTAATGAAATCTGAATGTACAACTGTGAGATAGCATTTTAAACACAACCTACACCCATAGGGGTTTTCACCACTGCAGTGTGAAATTTTGCATTGTACTGTGTTTTAACTAGAACAACACAGGAATGGTGGAAATATGTTATTTACATAAGAAGTAAAAATTCTTTACATTTCTCCAGAAATGTATTTTTAATTTGCAAAATTCTACAGTAAATTGACACAGATTTGAGTAATTAACATGAAGTTGTCAAATCTGGTGCAATTTTTTGATTGTTTGTCCATTTGTTTATTTATACATTCATACATTTGCTAATCAGGTGGATGCTATGGTGCTAAGGTCCAAAGGCCCTTTTCAGGGATGACCTCTACAAAAGACAATCCCTTAGATCCATTAACACCAACACTAAGTGTACACAGTTCTGTGTGAACAGACAGCACAAGCATAACTTACATCTTCTTCCTCCTAATTTTAGTTTTCCTACCGATGTTCTTGTATTCTTAAATATTAAGGGGATTCATAGAGGTTATCAGAAAGTGTAGACAGCAAGTATACTTAGTATAATCTTTCTGAGTGACGAGAAAGCACCAAAATGTGGTAGGGATGTTCTTGAATACAGATTGTGTATACTAAGTGTAGAAGTTAATGATTCAGGCCTGATATGTATTATAATAAGGTGAGTTAAGGAAGTAAGTTCTAATAATAGATTTGTAATAGAAGAATAATATATACATAATTGAACTAAAAAAAATTACCATTAGTGAAGGTTAAGGATAATGAGATAAAATTAATACATAATGTCTAGAACTGAGTTATTGATCCATACAAAGTGTAGAAGATTACAGTTAATAGTAGAAAAAAGTATTAATGTACATGAAAGGAATTATTGGAGAAAATGGAGATAGGAAGAATGAGGAGAGAGAATGTAGTATGAAACAGATTGCTGTATAAAGTAAGGAGGAGCTTGGTGTTGAAAATAATGGAGTAGGGATAAATAAGTTAATACTTAAGAGAAAGGGGAAAAAGTATAAGATAATGAAGGACACAGCCCTTAAATGTAAAGGAAAATATTAGGTAGCTAATATCACTTGATCGACATGTATTTCAATACAGTGAGTAAATAAAGTAATCGTGGCTTTGAACTGATGTGTTATGTGTGAGTTTCAAAGAAGTACTGGCTTCCTTACTGTGTTTATGATTTTTTAAAAGTCTTTGTGGAAGTGGTTGATCTGCTGTCCTGTGGGATTTTATTCCAGTGTTCTGTCACTATTTTGGAAAAATTTTCATTGATTGCTAGGGTATAAGGTGGCCTAATGAGGAGGTTGTCATCTCTATTTTTGAGAAAGTAAGAAGTACTCCAAAATGAAGAGAGTTCCTTAAGTGGGAGATAGCAGCAATCACTCAGCAATCAACAGTTCAGCATATCGTGGAGGAAAGAGTTTTTACTATCTATTAAAAGCCAATTATATTTTTAGGGGAAGATACTGGTAGTCCTGGAAATCACTGACATGTTTGTTGTATAGTACTTTATTTTTTGTCCAATGGAGAAGCTGTGCATATCAGGAAGAATGTAAGGGTAATAGAGGGAGAAAAGGAGTATCCTAACTTTGTGCAGGAGAACACTGATGACAATATTGGCAATAGTTTGTGTAGTTTCTATTGTTAGGAGTTTTCAATTTCAATGTGAGGTCAAAAAGTAAGAGTTTCATCTAGGATAAGACCAATTTTTTTGTTGAGTAACGTGGTTGTGGCTGCTGATGTGAGTCAATGATGTGAAATGGTTGTGTAAAATCCACTCTTACTATCCATCCCATATAGCATTACTGAAGCATTATTTTTTTTTTAAATGCAATATTAAATTATTAGTGCAGAAGCAATTCCACCTGAAATATTTTTGTAAAGATTCTGTGATTTTATTCTGTAATAGTGATGCTCTGGTAATAACAATGTCATCAGCAGAAAGAATGATATTTAAATTTGATATCTCTTTTTTAATTTTTCCAAGTGTTTTATGTTTCTAATACCATGACAGGAATGGACCCCATTCCTATGTCAAAATACGATTAAACTTCATGAAATTAGTATTGTTTCAATCTTTGATGTTAGCCAAAGGTGCTCTTTGCAGCACCTCCAATGTGCCCAGTAGTGACTCCTTCTGCAATTCATGTGGAGGTACATGTATTGGGAACATATCTAAATATGATTGTAGATTCTTTTTTATAAGAGCCGTTGCTCCTACTACTACTGCAACTGTCTATTGTTCTTCCACATTGCTCTTATTTCTGCCTGCAATTTTTGGTATTTTATGACTTTGCATCTCTCTGTATGCAAGACACTGTAGTCAATAGGTCTAGGGATTTAACTGATCAATGCTACTTTTGTCTTCTTTTCATGGACCACTATATCTGGTTTTCTCTCATCTGTCTTTTGAGCTGTTGGTAATGGGTGATTCCATGTGATGTAGACTTCATCACATTCTATGATGCTTTGTGGGTCATGTTTCCAGTAGTTTTCATCTACTTCAATATTATAATGTTTGCACTATCCTCAGTGCAACAGTCTTGCCACGTTATTATGTCTTTCGGTATACAATCCTTCTGACATTAGTATGTCACATCTAGCAAGAAGGTGTATGACTGTTTCCAGTTCTGTTTCACAAAACCTACATTTGTCTGTTTCTTCAACATGTTCAAAGGACTTTGTAAACCAGCATGTATGTAGCCCACTATCTTGGGCTGCCAATATTAACCTTTCATCTTTTGGTTTGGATTCACCTCTCCTTAACCATTCCTGCATTTTCTCCTGATCAACATGAGGTTCTTCCAGAAGTTTTCTATACTTGCAACTATATTTATGCATTTTTCACATTTCTTGCCTTCTCATCTGATCCTTCACCTTATATTTTCTCAAGGGAGATTATTAATGAACACTTAGAACAGCAAAAATCCAGCCACTTTTGTATCCTGTTTCAAAGATCTTAAGTATTAAAAACATTGCCACAGGCAAGCCTGCATGTATAGAGGGTATAAATTGCTTACCTGTGTTTTTACTCCTCTAATCTCCCCATGTTTTGTGGGCTGCTTTCATGTTTAAGCATCCTTTACTACATTGCTCCACATTCTGCACGGTTTATCATCAGCTTAGAGTGGTATACCTTCGCTTTTACTTTCTGTCTTTTAACAGCCACAATAGAACTCTACCATGGCCATTTGTTTACCTTTGATGGGCTGGTTATGCAGAATCATTGGGTTTGAGAAGGCCTAGACTGATTTTCTCCCACATTAGTGGGATGTGTGGCTCGCTTTGCTCCCCTCACACCCCAATTCGAGACATGTACTGTATTTCAATCTTTTCCACCCTGAAACTAAGCAGCTCTGTAGAAATATAAAAATCAGCAACCTTGTAACTGGTCTGATAAAAAGAAAAAACAACCCACAGAATAAAAAATATCTAAAATTAGATTTTGATTACACTACTGATGTATAAGCAGTATTTTTCTGTACATTACCATAGCTCAGGATCTGGCTCTCTTCTCTGGGGACTCCACTCAGCCACACTGTAAGTGACTTCACTACATTCCCCACCCGTCCCCATATCATTAAATTTATTGACCAAAGCATACCACCTGATCGCAATCTCAATATCATAAACTCTATTGGCCAAATCATATAATCTGATGCTTCACTACCCATACCAGTCAATATAGCCAACAAATTAAAACCTAATAAATAACCAATTAATTACGTCAGAAACAGCAATCTTTTTCCACATCCTTTCTTATCAACTCCCATTTTTTTGAAGTTTTCTTCCTCCCATTTCCTTTCTATACTGTTCTGAACAGTTATTTCATACCTCCCAACTTGCATATACATCTACTTCCCCTAATAGGAAATTCAACTATCCTAAGCCAATGAAATACTTATGAATCATGCCCTACCTACTGTCAGACTTAGTCCTCCACAATAACTTACTTACATTCTGCCCACACTAATCGGGCCTTCCCTCTTCGTCATAGACAAAATACTACTCAAAAAATATACATTACTAACCTCCACCAGATACAAAACCCCACACTCCAATGTGAACAAAGTACCAAAACTATTACTCCATAACCTCAAAAACTCTACCACCCACACCAATAAACTAATAATTAGTATAGATGCACACCCCACACCTGACCCAACACTAGTGCCACCTAAATAAACCCAACACCAAACTCACCCAAATCCCCTTCATAAATAATCCCCTTCTCAGCAATCCCCTAAAACAAAACAAACCCCATTTTCTTCATCCGGCCTAAAAATATATACTCCTAACACCCATACCATCTGCAATAAGATATCAGACCTTCAAGCCTGGATTAAATTCCATCAATCCTTCATCCTACTTATCTCTGAAACCAGGTTAAGACTTGAAATTATATATGAAGAAATCATTCCTCCCAGTTACACCACCATTAGGAAAGACCAAATAGGTAAATGGTCTGGGGCCATGGTCATCATCTTTCAAGATAACTCACAGATCCATACCCACCTCCAACTATGATGTAATGCATGTTATGAAAAAACATCAATAGCCAAAATCTACCTAAGCAATCAAAAATCAGTAATTATTGTAGCCACCTTCATCTCCCTTCCCCCAAAAATACAATGACTATTGAAATTATACTCAGCTACTTATCATCTACTTTCATCCAAGAAACCATCCTGCTCGGCAACCTTAACATAGATTGGACCTCTACAAAACGTAACTCTAACCCCCATAATATTAACCTCTATCATTTCACTCAATATGACAAATTATCCAAAAAACATCAATACTATACTGCATACTGTCAACCAACCCTGAAAGAAATTAAGATAGCTAGCAACCCCCCCGCCCAACTTTCTCAGCACTCATCACCCTACCTACATCAACAGAGAATACAAGTCCCCAAACCCCTTTACTTCAACTCTGTGGGAAACATAACCAATTTTGATAGATACATATTTAATGACACAGTGAAAAATGTAACTGGGACCCCCTCACATATCTGACTCTAGATGAAGTTTTCTGTCATTTCAATAGCTCCTTCTTAACCATACTAAATCATCAAGCCCCACTGAGACATAAAAGAGTGAAAATAAATTATGCCCTGTGACTAACCCATTAAATTAAACAGTTTATGAGAGACAGAGAGAATGCCTGGAAACAATGGCACAAAATTAGGACCCACTCCTTCCTATATAGATATCAATGCCTCAGAAACTGGAAAAAGGTACAAGCTCATTTTAATAAAAAGAATGTCTTCTCCATAGCCAGTCTATACATATAAAAAAGACTAAAACATTTAGGCTATATTTAAATAACCTTCTAAAATTGGGAAGAAAACCCACAGCTAATCCTTCGCATTTGAAACCAGCAGGGACATTGCAAACAAATTCAACAAACACTTCATATCCAGTACCCTGCTTAACTCAACAATAACAGCCTACACCCCAAGCCACCTAACTCCCCCAATGATGATAGCTCCATACCCCAGTGCAACACAACAACCATTCCAACAAATACCATGAAAAATACATAAAAAACTGAAATTCACAACACTAGCTCTTAACAATCTGCCATCCAAATTCCTCATTATAGCCATTGACACCATTTGCTACGCTGTATCTATTCTAATTCCTTCATCCCAGCCCTTTGGAAATTTTCCTTCATAATCTCATTACACAAAGATGGCTCACACACCAAACTGTCAAACTATTCCCTATTGCAATCCTTTCTCCCCTCTCCAAAGTACTTGAAAAATGCATACATTAGCAATTCTTAGTTTTTCTACTTGATAACCAATTACTTTCACCTATGCAACATGGCTTTTGACCTCACCACACAGGATCATAGGAGGTTACTAGGCTAATAGCCCTGAGGCCCTTACAGGCCTAGCCAAGAGTTTATCCCCAGAAAGAAACCTCATTGTCAATGAGGGACACAGGTGGAACCCTGTGGGACAAATTTGTGGTTTACCATCCACTCATCATGGTTGCTGCTTTGCTACATCTCATAGATACAATTAATCAAATTAAAAACACAGGTAATTTTGTTTCCATCCTTTTCCTGGGCTAGTCAAATGCTTTTGACATGGTCTCACATCAAATACTCCTCCAAGGAGTAAATCTTATAGGCCTCACAACTCCCACAACTAGTTGGTTCAGTAACTATCTATACAATCAGACTCAGTCTGTAAAACAGAATAACTCTCACTCCACATTCTTTCCAGTCACTACAGACATTCTCCAATCCTCCATACTTTTCAATATCTTCATTTATGACATGCACAAGGAATCAAAACTCACCACCATAATACAGTATGCTGATGACTCTACTTTAGTTTGCTCAGCCCCAAATCTTTCCATCTTAAAAACCATCACACAGGAAGCTTTTGCCTCTATAGATAACTGGCTAAATAAATCTCACTTGCTCTTAAACACCAACAAAACCAATGTAATCCTATTCCTACCTAAAAACATAATATCAATTAATTAATATAATATAAATTAATATTATCTTCTCAAACAACACGCATACTGAAAACACCATCAACACAAAATTACTAGGAGCTATCATTCATAGCTATTTAAAATATGATCTGCACATTAACATTGCAGTCTAAAAAACAAATTACAAAAGTAGGGTCACTTTACAGATCAAAGCACCTGCTAAGTGAACATAGTAAAAAAATAGCTGCCACCCCCCTCTTCCTTCCAACCCACCCATGTCTCTCAACAATATTAACAAATCTTAACTCTTCCACCAAACATAAACTAGCTAGCATCTGCAACAAAATTAGCAAATGCATCTGCAGCTTCCCAAACCACCCTCATCACTGCAAAGTGTGCAATAAAATCAACTGGCCTAATTTTCTCAACACATTACCCTCTCCCAGTTACTCACATAAGAAAAATACTTCATCATCTACTTAGAACACCCTCACTGTCAAATCTCATCTAATGGCATGTGCCAAATATAAACCTAAGATCCTCAGAACTTAAATAAAATTTTGCTAATAAATCTAATAATTATTATGTTAATTCACTATTCTCTGTCACCATCTCCAAGTCATGAAACAGACTTCCAACCATATCAGTTTTTTAAATAACCTGCAACAATTCCACTCCAACCAATAATATTACCTGACAACTAATACACTATGCAACTGTGCCACACCTATAGTTCAAATTATGCAGTCCTATCTATACATACTATGGTTACTACACAAGTGGATTGTTATAGTATTTTTGATTCTAGAACACAATATCTTGGAAAAAATTAATTTCTTTATTTCTGTTATGCTTTGTAAATAATGTTTGTTGATAGTTTGCTGTGAAATATTTTGTAAACAATGTTTATTGAATGTTTTTCTTTTGAACTGTCAAAAATTTATTTCTAGCCTTGTTTTTGGAGCTTTTCTCCCTGGACCTCTGTTGAAAATGGGTATCTCAGTTCCCAGACTGACTTTCCTGTTAAAAAATAAATAAATAAATAAATAAATAAATAAATAAATATATACACAAAAACGGTGACGTTGAGTTAAATGGAATTTTTCCAAGCTCGACCTTAGTATCTTTTACATTAATAGCCCTAACCACCATGGCTATCAGACCACCCTTCAGTTGTTTGCTTTATTTTATTCTTTGGACATTAATAGCCCTGAAGTGGAAATAAAAGTAGTCAGATTATATATGTAATGGTTCCATGATGTTGTGTGTAATTATATAGTTGAATGCAATTTGAGTAGTTTGTAGTGGGTTAGTTATACCGCATTTCAAGCCTTGGAGAGTCAGTGGCTGCATGTCTTGGGTATTTCCCTTAATGTTAGTGATCTTGTCACATAGTACAGACTTGGCAGTGTTCCAGAACTGTTTTTGATTACAGAATGGAGACTGCTCTAAGTTTCCATCAATAGGCAGTTTTAACTGTATTAGTGATAATTTAAACATATTTGTCAGTGACAAGTAATGTTGACATTTGTCTACTCTTTCCATGCAATATCCCTCTTTTAACAACTGAAAAATTTGTGGGGTTAGTCAGATTACAGTGCTGCCCTTTAAGTAACCTTGTTTTTAGTAAATATATTATATCTTGTATGGGTAATGACACGCTGATGGATAAGGATAAATAATCTTCAAGGTAAAAGTATAGAAATGAAACCAACAAACTGCACTCATTTCTTACAACACAGCATACTTTGGGGATTCTGAAATTTGGCTCTCATGCAGTAGTTGTTGAGTTCTACCCTGCCAAGTAGTGATCACAGAGCAGTGGTAAGTGAGGCAGTTAGACTGGACTTGTCCTGAGGGTCATTTATCTCAGAAGTTAATAATAATAATGACAAGCTATGTAACCTTATTTACATAGGTATTAAGTCAGATTCTTAAGTAATACATTGAATTTCAAAGGGCCTCAGAGGTCTAGACTAACATCTCCTATTATGATTCATTTATTGTTTTTCACAATGAGGATGATTATGTCTAAAAATGTCTTTTGGTGAGCAATAGATGCAGGGGTGGTACAAAGTGGCTAACAATATATATATATTTTTGTGAGTCCAATAAGTTAATTTGGATAAGTGACCATTTGTGATCGGTATCTGTTTCAGCATTATTGCAGTCAATGAGCATAGAGAATATATGGCCAAGCTTCTTAATCAGTGTAGGAATTCCTCTTCCAGATCAGTTATAAAATTTTGTATTTTGTACATGGCATGTAATTGATTAGGCACTTACAACAGTGGGAGCAACCCCAGAGGTTTCTCCAAAACAAAATATAGGGTGTAAACAATATGTCCTATGTAGATAGACTGAAAGCCCTATCCCTTTACCCTGTTTCCCACCAACTATTAAGGGGTGACCCATGGCTAACATATGAAACACTCACAAATCCAGCCCTGATGGAGCTGCTACATATACGCAACACAAATAGCATGAGGGTCACCTGATCTAGGGATCTAAGCCTAGTCATTGACTCAAACAAAACATGGTGCTCAGTCAGATATGCATCACAGAGATTACCCCACCTTTGGAACAGACTTCCTGTTCATGTTAAAAAGAGCCCTTCCCTAGCCCTCTTCACACATAGTTTGGATTAATGGATGGGGAATCACAAATTCACACCTGGTGTAGTGCTTATGTCTTTATGAATGGGGGCAATCTGTAAAATACTCAAGCATGTGCACAAACCTATGCCATCTTCTTGACCTTAGGGTACCCACATCAGGTTGGTTTATCCTGGCTAGGCTTGTTAGGGCTCTTAAACCATTAGCCTAGTAATCTTATGAAATTTGAAAGGCGATCAGATATACGTCCTCTTATATACAGGTATTGAAGCTATAGGTTTATAGGTGGTCATTGCTATAGTCTGACAGTTTGCTCTTTATTTATTTCACAATGTGACTGCTTTTAACATCTGATCAGTATGAGGAACAAAAATATAATTACTTGATTTTATTGGTAGTTTCTTTTTGTAGTAGCAAAGATGAAATACTGAAAATAAAAATGAAGGCGAAACTGCATGACAAACACAAGGATCCAGTGAAGTAAAAAACAGACTCTTATTAACTCAGTAGGAATAGAATATATATATATATATATATATATATATATATATATATATATATATATACACACACACACACACACACACACACACACACACACACACATGCAAACACACAGAAAGAGAGAGAAGCATACACATAACTGAAATATATCAATACAAAAAGTATGTTTGCATATACATATATATACTTATATAGTTATACATTTAACAGTCAATTACTTACTTCCCTAGTGCAAAACATTCCAGCTTCACAGTTGATCCTTTAGCTGATGGAACTACTTCTCGAAATTGAACTTCTATTTTTGGTTCATATTCACCCATTACCCCTGTTAACACATTAAAATAATTCAGTCAGTTTGTGCTATTCAATTTGTGTTTCGGCTAATAATGCAGCACTGTTTATGCATCATTAATTGCACAATTAAGCAGACTATAAAAGGCAGAAGATGATCTCTGTCTAATAGCTTTGCAATATGGCATCACTTCTAAGTGAATTTGTAGCCTAGGACTCTGTTTGTTCAGGGGCATGCTGATTTTTATTTCAAAGCTTTTTACAGAGAGAAAAAGAATTTGACTTTGTAGAAATCAATAGGACATGTGTCTTCTGCACTAACTTCTCATCAGCAACCTTTTGTTCCAGTGTAGCAGTAAACATACAGTTAAAGATCAGAAAGAAACCAACAAAGCATTGCTATCTGTGATGACCAGAGACAAATGAGATAAACCTGTTCTGAAGAGAGGCATTGCACACTAACTGCTAAGAAGAAAGACACTGCATGCAAATGAAGTATCTATACATCAATTACTTCATTCAGAAAATCAACAAAAACATTGCTGAGTGTTATCGAGAAAGGAAAGGTTGCAAAGGTCACTGTCCATGCCATTTCATGAGGAAAGCAAGTATAATGAGACGTTTGTGGCATAGGAAATAGATTTCATAAAGAAAATTGCAGTTTACTTTTTCTGTTTGTGCATTTTAAATGCTCATCAAATATGTAAGTGTAATGCAAACAGTTTTTTTCCTGTTGTGTGGCATTATGTTACAGACGCACATAGCCATTAATAAGCAATGTTTAAAAGGCAAATACAAATAAGATACACATAGACACACAGAGACACACACACACACGTCCACACTCTATATATATAGATATATGTATATATATATATATATATATATATATATATATATATATATATATATATATATATATATACACATATATATATATATCTATATATAAAAGCAATCCCACTTGACTGAATCCATACTTGAGATCCTTATACATGTTAATGGCAGTGCATTCATGATAGATTGCTAATAACACTAAAATGACCAGCTAGCAATGTGTGCAACCATTGGCATTTTATACAATGAATGTTTTAAGACAGTTGACCACGAAAGTATATGTAGTCAAAATGACAGATGTATTGCAATATACTCTAATTTTTGTTAACAGTTGTATACAAAAATGGTCTGACAGAAATAATTAGATTAAAAGCAAGAACAGCTGTTATGGCCATCTGTATATTCTTTGCATATGAAGGCATCATAAAAGAGATCATCTCAAATATTATCAACAAGAAATGGAAAGGGAGAAAAACATAACTTTACAAAAGTAAATGTTTAATCTTGTTCATATTCAATAGATAACATCATGCACAAGTTTGTGATAGTTTTCGCATTATTTTTATTTACAATAGTGTTTTCTTTTACCAGTGTTAAAGAACTAGTGTAGAATATTGCTTCCTCACCTCTTGTCCCTTAAATCATAAAAGAATGACCGACATTTTGGGAGGTCACGTTTAGGACATTAATTGCTGATATAATGACAGATAGGAAAGCCTTCTAAGGTACTTAATTTTTAAGTGGACTCAAAATGTCTTTATTCTAAAAGTCATTAAATGTAGTAGAAAGGCTAGAAACTGAGTCATTAAATGGGGTCACTAGTGAATATGACATTTCAGCCAAGAGGTAATTTACAAGGTCATGAAATTCTTATATTCTAGCCTTCCATGAGTGCTGATAGCAAAAGCCTGATGGCTGCAAAATCCACTAGTCCAAAGATGCTTTGAACGTAAATGCAAAAACAACATCAGAAAGTGTTTTTCAAATGCCAAGCAGTTTCTTACTGTCTGGAATTAATACAATGAATGAAAAAATGAAGGGTCAGCTACACACAATTCCTGGTGCATCAATAGGCAAAGCTGGACACTACAATATTAGCAATTCCTAAAAGATTCTATTTCATAGACATACATTACTAGCAAATGTTGAAAGATTTAATTCTGTATATGCAGCACAGGGTGGCAAGGTATTAAAAAAATAATAGAGAGTTATTTCCTGTTTTAGCCCCTTCTGTAAAAAAAACCCTCAAAGCAGGTCTTTCAGATGTTAAATTAAATAATTAGTCCTAAATAATCTTGACATTTGAATTGTTACAGTGCAGGATATACAACTTGAAAATACAAGTTTTTGTACTCTTCTGATCGCCTACTAATTAAATCCACAGTTTATATTACAACAAAGTATTCCTTCAGTCATATTCCAGGGTTTTCAATTTCTTATCAAACACCTTTCACATATAAGCTTATTATGAAGCCTATGCCAGTGAAGCAAATAATGCAGTCTGAAGGACTTTTTTTTTTTTTTTTTTTTTTTTTTTGGTATTCTCTACCATGATGAGTATTCTGCTGAAGTCAAGAGACTGTCTTGGATGATATAAGAAGAGCATTGTCTTACATTCTAATAATCTAACTTTCTTACATGAAAAACAAGTTGTGCTATGCTTATTAATATGTATATATACATATATATATATATATATATATATATATATATATATATATACACACACACACACACACACACATATATATATATATATATATATATATATATATATTTTTTTTTTAGTTTATCCTTCGTTGATCAGGTTAGTCTCATTAGGCACTTGTCCTGTTTTCTAGGGAGACCTAAGGTAGTATTTAGACTGCCAGGGGTAATTTGGCTAGGGCATCGAGGAACTTTTACTCTTTTCACTTAGGTAGCCAGAGGTCTGGGACCAGACAGAGATGTGGTTGAGAGTGAGCATGAGCATTGCTCATTGTTGAAAGAGATAAGCATTGTGGAATATGAAAAATATAAGAATGAATACACTAAAATGGATATAAATGGTACAGAATGTGGAGTACCATAGAATATGGTGACTGTGGATTAGAAAGGCAGATTTAAAACAAAACAATGTTTTATGCACAGTGATTGAGAAGGCAGAACCAGAGGATGGAATTGCAGTTGCTTGGTTGGATATCATGCCTGGAGAGCTATATGTGGACACCGAGACATTAACAATGAAACACGTGGATGCAGTTACTGTTTGTCAAAACACTGGAATTGGTGGAAGATATGCTAAAGAAGTGTCTTGTTTTACTAGAAACAGACAGGAATATCTGACTGATGACATTTTGTATGCTGCAGCTGTTACACAGGGTGTGGAAAAAAACAGGCGGCACAAGTGTTAGCACCTGGTGTATCAAAAGAGACTAGAGATGACAAAAGCGCCGATAGATATTTTGTGTGGGCAATATTATTGGTGCTTTATGCTTTGTTCCCAATGATATACAATCATTTATACATACAGGAAGCAAAGGTTTTGTAAAGTGACTTTTGAAATAGTTGAAAAAGCAGAAAAATTTGTGATATTGTTTGAAATGAAATTGTTTTGTATACCATGGAACAATCTCTTAATTAGAGGGTCTGAGATAATGTTTAATGCTACGTTTAAATTACAATTTTGGACTGCTGAAGTTACTCAAAGTGAATGAAAATATATTTTGAAGAAAAATGTGAACTTTCCTATGATTTTATGAAAGTGTTATGATGACAGAAGGCTTTGAAATGGAGCAGATAATGCTGGTATCTTTGCAATAGAAATGTGATACATTTAGCTAGAACTGCAATTTTAATGGGGAAAAAAGAGTGCTGAAGTACTGGGCTGGCCAAAACATCCTTTCAGTGTGGAATGAATTTTTATTTAATCAATGCTGAGAACTTGGGCAAGAGATTAAAAATTGTGAAATCTGAAACTGGGAAAATTATGAATGTGAAGTAGTGAGGAGAGAAATGTAAATTAGGGAACCACTGGGAAAAGAACAAGAAAACAAAAGATGGAGATGCAACAAAAGAAAATTGCACAAAAAGGATAGGGATAATGTTAGAATTATTCCCTCAAATGTTAGTGGTATAATAAATGAAAACTGCATATTAAATATTATTACACTGTATAATAAAATGTGGTGTAATTTGCTTGCAGGACATTTGGTTCATTAATACTATCAGAGAAAGCAAATAGATGGGTTTTGAGGACAAGAAATAGTATGGAGTTTTGGTGATGAAGTATGCTCTCGAGTGGCTGTAATGATTAAAAAAACTGGTATGAAAGTTATTATGTTATTGTGTTAAAACCTGGAAGGTGTGCTGTATGTGGCACAAGAGAGAGCAAAACGTATGGAGACAGATGGTGTTATACGTACTTATGAAAATGACAGAAAGACTTTTGTTAAAAGAAATGAAGTAAACTCTGTTAATATCGACACTATTCTAATAGATGACTTTAACTATAATTTGAGAAACAGGATGGGAAATAAGGATATTCAGCAATGTAGAAACATGATGAAGTTTGCTTCACTAGTTATAGGTAAAAAGAAAGATTTTACATATAAGAGAGAAAATAGATTATGTGTTAGCATGTCAACTATATGCTTACTGACAATTCTACTATATTATCTAAAATTTTTAATGGGCAAAGTTACTTGAAGAAGGGAAAGGGAAACGGATAATATGATTAGTCATCTGTGGTCCCTCACCACAAACAAATTTAAATGTGTAATGAGTAGGCCTTGTTTGCTGAAACTGGTGGGCTTCTTTGTTGAGGCTGAGTGAAGAACTGAATAATTGTCAGTCAGTACACACTGATTCTCTACATCTATAAAATGTTCTACACTGTAATATTTTAGAAAATCTTACCTGCTGCATATTAGCTCCTATCTAACATGTTGAATATTGGACTGGTTCTTTGACAGTGCATACATCATAAGGGTTAGTGGCTACCTTTCCTATAAAAGTCTTGTCACTAGTGGTAGACAACTGCTGTCCACTTTGGGGCCCTTTCTCTAAATCATACACTTCTCTGGGATCCCTATTATTTCATTGAAGATCTACATAATCTAATTGCATTTATAGTGGCATTTTGGTGAACATGCCATTTGCCAAACCGTTCTGAGATTGCATTACGGTTAGGATCAGGACATTTTCCCTTTCCCCTCTGTAATGCAATCTCAGAGTTAAGTATAATTAGCGGGGGGAGTGGTGGGGTTGAGGAATGGCATTTCCTATGAAATGCCATTCCATGATGTAAATCTTCGATGATATAATATAAACCAACTTCTTTGATGTTCAGTGTCTACAAGTGACAAAGTTTGTGCTGCCATTAACTCTCTATATTATATTTATTGCAAGAGGACCAAAACCCTTTAGCACACAGTGTCATAATGACAGACAAAAGCACAATGCTGAAAATGTAGTATAGTACAAACTGGTAAAAAAAAGCACCCCTTAGCACACCACAAAATAGAGATCCTCCATTAAACTTGATACAGTTATTATGGAAGTAGTAAATTCATGAACAATGAATTCTCATTTGACTGCCATATATTAGCTACAATTATGAAATCATTTATCCTGGACAAACTAACTACTAAAGCCATACACATCAGATCAAAAATCTAATTGCCTCCATCTATTGATCACTAGTCAGGACCATAACTGAACACAAGGCCCTCTTTGGCATGTACTTATCCAACTACATTGCTCAACTAAAAAGACCACAATGCTTTCTAACCAATACAGTCATAGATATGAGCGCCTTAAGACCAAAGCATAGTCCTGTTTCTTTGCTCCATGTCTAATATACTCCCGACTAGTGACTTATTGTACCTCTGAAAAACTGGAAGTTCCACCTGTTCTAAGGACATATATCTACATTATACTATAAGCAAAACCTTTTGAAGTAAAATATAAATGTCACAATGGATCCCCCAACTATGGAGAAAGTTCTTCAAAACAAAGTAGTTCCATAGCTCTCTTTAAAAACAACCATTATGAGTAGATGGAGATTTGTAAATTAACACAGGAGCTATGTAATCAAGCCTTTATAATCAGAAGAAACAAAATGGGATATATGCATTGTACAATCTCTAAAAGGTTAATTGGACTAATTGCATAATAATTACCTATGAACTAATGAACTTATCTGAGTTTATCAAATTAAAATATAGGGCAGCCATCTACAACACAATTAAAACACATGATAAAAAAAATAATTTTTTTTGTTAACCGTGGAATACCACTAGCAAAAACTTTCATTTTTCATGGGGGCATATATGCTTTGCTTTGCTTTTGTAGTGCTTTCTCAGTATCACCTAGTAGCAAGAGTACAATTAGACATACGCCATGCACTTCCATGAATATAGTTTTTCTAAGTGTACATCAGAAAGAGTATGGCTTACTGAGATTTTTTTATTTATTTAATCTTTGTTGACCAGATTAGTCCCACTGGGCTAATGTACTCTTTTCAGGTAGGTGACCCAAAGTAATATTTCTGCTAATAGGAGAAATTTGACAAGGGTATTGGGGAACTTCCCTTACTCTTTTCCATTTCCACTTTCACTGTGATGGGGCCATAGGGTGGTCGATATACAGAAATGGAGAATTTGGATCATGTAGAGGTTTCACCTGCTGTATTACACAACAAAATATTTATTATAACACTTACTGGTGGTGGATTACTTGATGAATAAGTAAACGTTTTGATGGATGTTAATGAGCATTGTGATTGTGATGCCATTTGTTGGCTCCTGATAATGAAGAAGTTCATTGGTGTGGAGGCTGATATGCTGACAGAGGAGGTTTATGGCGCTCTGTGTCTTTACAGTCTATGTGCCAGTCACAACCTGGAGATAGCAATGGAAAGCCAGCAACTTACACATAGGCTGTACTTCCAGATGTAGGACTCGAACAACAAAATACTGCACTGAAGTCTGGTGACATTGCAGCTCAATTGCCAGTTATTCCTATCTCTCCTAAATTGGGCTCCATTCTTGACTACAATATCCGGAACAGTGCACCTTTGAGTGTGACTGTCAATGATGTTAAGGCTTTTATCCACGTGAGTAAAGCTACTTATTGTGATTTAACCCTTGACATTTTTTTTGCTTTCTGAGAAATGTTTGCAAATGAGTGAGCTGAAGAAGTTGTGTGCCCCTTCAGCTTACTTTTATTTTACAGGACTAAATGTTACTCCCAGTGGCATATTGTAGTGCAGTTTTGCACTACAGAAGTGACTGCTAGTCAAATTATGGACGTTTTTCTTGTAATTGTAAAATGACTTCTGATGTTAAAAACTTGCATGATAAGCACAATTTTTGGAATGGTGGGTGGGTTTTTGGTTGCATTAAATTGCATTGATGGGCAACTGAACCATGTTTCATGTGAAATCATTATTAATGGATACTGTGCTTAGGTTTTCTATAAAGGACAACCAAAAACTTGTTTATTGTGGTGGAAGTTCCCATTTGCTTAATGCTTGTGATAAAAAAAGTCCTCAGTACAGGAAACTTGGCCATTTTGCTACTAAGTGTTCTTTATTTTTTAAGAAATGTGTGCAAACTGGGTAATGCGTCCTTTGCTTTATTAAAAACTGTTAATGAGGGTGGATAGAAGGTATTGAGTTGTGGATCATGGTGATAACTGCATGAATGATAGTGTAGAGGGAAAAGGACAGCTCCAGCATACTGCAGAGTCTGATGAAGATGAGATATATAAAGGTGTTCCTTTAAGTGGGGACTTAGATGGGGATAATAGTGAAGGACATGTGGGTACTTCTATCAAAACTGGTAAGACAGTATGCAAGAAGAAAATAAAACAAGGGGCTAAGAAGACTGCAAAGAAAGTGAAATGATAATCTTTTGGGATATAATTGGAATGTTAGTAGTTTGGTGAACAGAAAATACTATTATCTGGTTTGTATCTCTGTAGGGCTTTACATACAGATATTTGCTGCTTATTGGAAGTTAGACATTTAAACAGTCTATAAAGGCAACACGTGGAGATGCTATGGGAAAATAGCATGGAGTCTTGGCATGCATTTACATTGTGGGATTCTTATGTATACTCCTGCTTTACAACTGTTTGATGTCATTATTGGTGTTCCTGGTCAGTTGGTTATATTTGATTTTTGCCTACAATTTGGAGTAGCACACATTATTTTTACATACTTGTCTAATAATTTACAAGTTAGGTTACATTTATTTAATATGTTGAATTTATATGTATCGATGAATATAACCACAGTCTTACTGGGCAATTTAACTTGTAATTCAAGGGAAAACACAAGAAAGGTTTAACAATGTTAAAGTTTTTAGACAAATGTAGCAGTGTTGCAACTTGATTTTGGGTCCCATTATGGGTACCACACGCAAAAGAGGTGATATTCATATGGAAATTGATTATTTTGCCTTCTTGATGGGCTTCTCTCTTGTGAATAACAGCATTTTAAACTTTTCTTTTTCTGATAATACTGTTTTATTATTTGCAACTAGTCTTGATATGGAATACATTTGTAAAAGCAAAGGAATAAATGTTTGCTAGTCATGGAAGAATGGTTACCTATGAAAAGATAGACCGGCTGAAATATCGAACACCATATGGTCGAGACCATATGGTTGATATTTCAGAAGATCGATCTTTCCAAATTATTAAAAAAACAGAAACACAAATATCTACAAGACATTACTGTAGGGGGGAAGCCCCCCTGTGCCCCCGCACCCCCTACTTAAATATACCAACTCTGAGATTGCGTTACAGCAGGGAATAGGAAAACTTCCCGTTCCACGCTGTATTGTTAGTGTAGCACAATCTTGGATTTGGTATATTTAAGTAGGGGGGCTGTTGGGGTGCAGGGGGGCTTGCCCCCTGCAGTAACGTCTTGTAGTTATTTTTTTTTTGTTTTTTTAATAAATTGGAAAGATCAATCTTCTGAAATATCGACCATATGGTCTTGACCATATGGTGTTCGATATTTCAGGCAGAAAATCTTTTCATAGGTAACCGGAAGAACGGATATGCTATTTTAGGAACATCATATTTCTATGATAGCCTTTTATACTAATTGGACATGTTGTTGGCAAGCTTTTAAGGATACGTGCAGGTATTTGTACTGTACAGTTGAAAAACAGTTCTGGAATAAAAAAAGGGTGTTTTAAGGTAGTTCTGGGAACTTTTTAAATATGATATAGATGGTTTATAGAGTTCAGCATTTCTTGTCACTCAATATATTGTACATTGCTTAAATAAAGATAGACTAGGGTCTGAATTCATGAATGGCTACATTAAGTGCAGCTATCATGTACGAGGTGTGACACGCACACAACAGTGCTTTATTTCATATTCATTAACTGACTGTTCACATAGCGTAAAGGCTCAAAACAACGGTAAATGGCAGAATATGCTAATAAAAGCATGAATAGCTAAATTACATGCTAATTAACCAATCCAACATGGCAGAGCTATTCAGAAACCAATACAGCAATCATGTACACTTAGTGCAGCTATTCGTCCTAAAATCCAAAACTTGTTGGATTACAGGCATAATTATACTTAAAAAATGTTATGAGTTGCAACTGCCATCATTATCCTGTATGTGCAACAGGCTTTAATTCAAGGTGCTGCTGCTGCTGTCAGACCTCAGTCAAGAAGAATAAGGGTGTTTAGACCCTGTTTGACTTATGGTGGATGACATGACACAGAAACTGTAGAGCAAAACCAGGTGGATAGCCAAAGAATAGAGGAAATATGCAACCTCTGCCACTGTCACCTGAAGCCCCAAGGAACACATGGAGAACCCATCCCATTTGAAACAAAGGTATGTGTAGCTTTATATATATGCTTGCTACTGGTACTATCTAAAGACCCACAGGAGATATATTAGGGGTGTCACAGGTCTCAGCTTCTAGAATATTACATTAGTTTCTAAATGCAGTGCTACAACATTCAAGGGAGCATATCTATTTCTTACACAACCCAGAAGAGAGAGCAAGAATCATGCAGGAAATTTATGCAACACACTTCATTGAAGTTTTGGGGTCCATAGATTGTACACATTGAGTAACCAAAACTCCACCTGGAAAAGAAAGAAGGAGGTACTTTCACAAGAAAGGCTACTACACTATAAACTGCCAGGTTGTCTGTAATACCCAAGGGATCATCTGCAGTGTCTGTGGAGGTAACCCAGGCAGTTTACATGACTCACACATATGGCACACATGTGAGCTGGACATAAGGTTTGCTAGGGGTGACTTTCTACAAGACCGTATAGCGAGGGATGCAGGTTATGCACTGGAACCTTGTCTCATGACATGCATGCTCAAACTACGAACATTATAGAACATGCATTTGGCTTGCTTCAGGCAAGGTTCTTGTGCCTAGATCAGGTGTTTAGACACATCAAGTGGTGGCCTGCAGTATTACCCATCCACCCCTGCTGAAATTATGACAGTCTACTCCATGTTGCACAATATAATTCTCAGGAAATAGCTTCAACAAGGACATCTAGGGTAGGACCTCATTTCCTAAGACCACAAGCATGGCCAGCAGCTGCAGCAGATACAGATGAGGAGAGAGAGGGAGATTCACCAGTCACAGATGCTGCTGGCAGACATAGGCACGCACAACATGTCATTGTTCTGGCTAAGAGGCAAAGGACAGCACACACACTGACTACCTAAGTGAAAACCTAAGAGCCTAAGCAGATGCAAATATTAAAACTAATGCCTGCAGAACTACACAGACTTTACATAACCCTGTAATGGTTGTGTTCTCTTAGCATCACACAGAGGCAACATCTAAGGACTCAT
Source organism: Protopterus annectens (assembly GCF_019279795.1). Classification (NCBI taxonomy): domain Eukaryota; kingdom Metazoa; phylum Chordata; order Ceratodontiformes; family Protopteridae; genus Protopterus; species Protopterus annectens. Next base: position 1,446,213,334 of record NC_056739.1, on the reverse strand, counting down.
CTTTTAGCTGCAGTATTAACAAGGTAAGTCTGCAAAGTATAAGAAAAAAAAGAAAGAGTTATATAACAAATTACTGTCATATGCAAATTCTTATATGTCACTAAGGTAGAACATGTTCCATGTTAGCAGTAATAGCAAATGTCTGATGTTTGTACACACAGTTATGGATTTTTCCTAATACTGTGCATTAAGCATTTCAGTTGACCACTGTATATAAACTTGTGACCAGGTGAATATTAGAATAATTTGCACAGGTATACCAATAAGCAGTCAATAAACACATACTTTGACTGCATTACTATGAATACTAACAGAAATACAATGAGGGTTAAAAATTACATAAGCAATCATTCACAACTGATAATGAACTATGAATAAAAACATTTCTTTGGCAATATTTACATTAAAGGAAGCTTCAGAGTAAACAAGCATTACCCATCAAAGAAATGTGCAGAGGGCAAGGAACAGTCATCATCACTTGCACATGGAGGTAAGGAGTAGGGAAGGTCAAGGTTGACACCAGTGAAGTGTGTCATGGCAGCATATATGCTTTGCTTTGCTTTTGTAATGCTTTCTCAGTATCACCGAGTAGCAAGAGTACAATTAGACATACGCCATGCACTTCCATGAATATAGTTTTTCTAAGTGTACATCAGAAAGAGTACGGCTTACTGAGATTTTTTATTTATTTAATCTTTGTTGACCAAATTAGTCCCACTGGGCTAATGTACTCTTTTCAGGTAGGTGACCCAAAGTAATATTTCTGCTAATAGGAGAAATTTGACAAGGGTATTGGGGAACTTCGCTTACACTTTTCCATTTCCACTTTCACTGTGATGGGGCCATAGGGTGGTCGATATACACAAATGGAGAATTTGGATCATGTAGAGGTTTCACCTGCTGTATTACACAACAAAATATTTATTATAACACTTAGTGGTGGTGGATTACTTGATGAATAAGTGAACGTTTTAATGGATGTTAATGAGCATTGTGATTGTGATGCCATTTGTTGGCTCCTGATAATGAAGAAGTTCATTGGTGTGGAGGCTGATATGCTGACAGAGGAGGTTTATGGCGCTCTGTGTCTTTACAGTCTATGTGCCAGTCACAACCTGGAGATAAGCAATGGAAAGCCAGCAACTTACACATAGGCTGTGCTTCCAGATGTAGGACTCGAACAACAAAATACTGCACTGAAGTCTGGTGACGTTGCAGCTCAATTGCCAGTTATTCCTATCTCTCCTAAATTGGGCTCCATTCTTGACTACAATATCCAGAAAAATGCACCTTTGAGTGTGACTGTCAATGATGTTAAGGCTTTTATCCACGTGAGTAAAGCTACTTATTGCGATTTAACCCTTGACATTTTTTTTGCCTTCTGAGAAATGTTTGCAAATGAGTGAGCTGAAGAAGTTGTGCGCCCCTTCAGCTTACTTTCATTTTAAAGGACTAAATGTTACTCCCAGTGGCATATTGTAGTGCAGTTTTGCACTACAGAAGTGACTGCTAGTCAAATTATGGACGTTTTTTTTGTAATTGTAAAATGACTTCTGATGTTAACAACTTGCATGATAAGCACAATTTTTGGAATGGTGGGTGGGTTTTTTGGTTGCATTAAATTGCATTGATGGGCAACTGAACCATGTTTCATGTGAAATCACTATTAATGGATACTGTGCTTAGGTTTTCTATAAAGGACAACCAAAAACCTGTTTATTGTGGTGGAAGTTCCCATTTGCTTAATGCTTGTGAAAAAAAAATGTCCTCAGTGCAGGAAACTTGGCCATTTTGCTACTAAGTGTCCTTTATTTTGTAAGAAATGTGTGCAAACTGGGTAATGCGTCCTTTGATTTATTAAAAACTGTTAATGAGGGTGGATAGAAGGTATTGAGCTATGGATCATGGTGATAACTGCATTAATGATAGTGCAGAGGGAGAAGGACAGCTCAAGCATACTGTGGAGTCTGATGAAGATGAGATATATAAAGATGTTCCTTTAAGTGAGGACTTAGATGGGGATAATAGTGAAGGACATGTAGGTACTTCTATCAAAACTGGTAAAAAAGTATGGAAGAAGAAAATAAAACAAGGGGCTAAGAAAACTGCAAAGAAAGTGAAATGATAATCTTTTGGGGTATAATTAGAATGTTAGTAGTTTGGTGAACAGAAAATACTATTATCTGGTTTGCATCTCTGTAGGGCTTTACATACAGATATTTGCTGCTTATTGGAAGTTAGACATTTAAACAGTCTATAAAGGCAACACGTGGAGATGCTATGGGAAAATAGCATGGAGTCTTGGCATGCATTTACATTGTGGGATTCTTATGTATACTCCTGCTTTACAACTGTTTGATGTCATTATTGGTGTTCCTGGTCAGTTGGTTATATTTGATTTTTGCCTACAATTTGGAGTAGCACACATTATTTTTACATACGTGTCTAATAATTTACAAGCTAGGTTACATTTATTTAATATGTTGAATTTATATGTATCGATGAATATAACCACAGTCTTACTGGGCAATTTAACTTGTAATTCAAGGGAAAAAACAAGAAAGGTTTAAGAATGTTAAAGTTTTTAGACAAATTTAGCAGTGTTGCAACTTGATTTTGGGTCCCATTATGGGTACCACACGCAAAAGAGGCGATATTCATATGGAAATTGATTATTTTGCCTTCTTGATGGGCTTCTCTCTATAGAATAACAGCATTTTAAACTTTTCTTTTTCTGATAATACTGTTTTATTATTTGCAACTAGTCTTGATATGGAATACATTTGTAAAAGCAAAGGAATGAATGTTTGCTAGTCATGGAAGAATGGTTACCTGTGAAAAGATAGACCGGCTGAAATATCGAACACCATATGGTCGAGACCATATGGTCGATATTTTAGAAGATCGATCTTTCCAAATTATTAAAAACACAAATATCTACAAGACATTACTGTAGGGGGGAAGCCCCCCTGTGCCCCCGCACCCCCTACTTAAATATACCAACTCCGAGATTGCGTTACAGCAGGGAATAGGAAAACTTCCCATTCCACGCTGTATTGTTAGTGTAGCACAGTCTTGGATTTGGTATATTTAAGTAGGGGGGCTGTTGGGGTGCAGGGGGGCTTGCCCCCTGCAGTAACGTCTTGTAGTTATTTTTTTTTTGTTTTTTTAATAAATTGGAAAGATCAATCTTCTGAAATATCGACCATATGGTCTTGACCATATGGTGTTCGATATTTCAGCCAGTCAATCTTTTCATAGGTAACCGGAAGAACGGATATGCTATTTTAGGAACATCATATTTCTATGATAGCCTTTTATACTAATTGGACATGTTGTTGGCAAGCTTTTAAGGATACGTGCAGGTATTTGTACTGTACAGTTGAAAAACAGTTCTGGAATAAAAAAAAGGTTTTAAGGTAGTTCTGGGAACTTTTTAAATATGATATAGATGGTTTATAGAGTTCAGCATTTCTTGTCACTCAATATATTGTACATTGCTTAAATAAAGATAGACTAGGGTCTGAATTCATGAATGGCTACATTAAGTGCAGCTATCATGTACGAGGTGTGACACGCACACAACAGTGCTTTATTTCATATTCATTAGCTGACTGTTCACTTAGTGTAAAGGCTCAAAACAACGGTAAATGGCAGAATATGCTAATAAAAGCATGCATAGCTAAATTACATGCTAATTAACCAATCCAACATGGCAGAGCTATTCAGAAACCAATACAGCAATCATGTACACTTAGTGCAGCTATTCGTCCTAAAATCCAAAACTTGTTGGATTACAGGCATAATTATACTTAAAAAATGTTATGAGTTGCAGCTGCCATCATTATCCTGGATGTGCAACAGGCTTTAATTCAAGGTGCTGCTGCTGCTGTCAGACCTCAGTCAAGAAGAATAAGGGTGTTTAGACCCTGTTTGAATTATGGTGGATGACATGACACAGAAACTGTAGAGCAAAACCAGGTGGATAGCCAAAGAATAGAGGAAATATGCAACCTCTGCCACTGTCACCTGAAGCCCCAAGGAACACATGGAGAACCCATCCCATTTGAAACAAAGGTATGTGTAGCTTTATATATATGCTTGCTACTGGTACTATCTAAAGACCCACAGGAGATATATTAGGGGTGTCACAGGTCTCAGCTTCTAGAATATTACATTAGTTTCTAAATGCAGTGCTACAACATTCAAGGGAGCATATCTATTTCTTACACAACCCAGAAGAGAGAGCAAGAATCATGCAGGAAATTTATGCAACACACTTCCCTGAAGTTTTGGGGTCCATAGATTGTACACATTGAGTAACCAAAGCTCCACCTGGAAAACAAAGAAGGAGGTACATTCACAAGAAAGGCTACTACACTATAAACTGCCAGGTTGTCTGTAATACCCAAGGGATCATCTGCAGTGTCTGTGGAGGTAACCCAGGCAGTTTACATGACTCACACATATGGCACACATGTGAGCTGCACATAAGGTTTGCTAGGGGTGACTTTCTACAAGACCGTATAGCGGGGGTTGCAGGTTATGCACTGGAACCTTGTCTCATGACATGCATGCTCAAACTACGAAAATTATAGAACATGCATTTGGCTTTCTTCAGGCAAGGTTCTTGTGCCTAGATCAGGTGTTTAGACACATCAAGTGGTGGCCTGCAGTATTACCCATCCACCCCTGCTGAAATTATGACAGTCTACTCCATGTTGCACAATATAATTCTCAGGAAATAGCTTCAACAAGGACATCTAGGGTAGGACCTCATTTCCTAAGACCACAAGCATGGCCAGCAGCTGCAGCAGATACAGATGAGGAGAGAGAGGGAGAATCACCAGTCACAGATGCTGCTGGCAGACATAAGCATGCACAACATGTCATTGTTCTGGCTAAGAGGCAAAGGACAGCACACACACTGACTACATAAGTGAAAACCTAAGAGCCTAAGCAGATGCAAATATTAAAACTAATGGCTGCAGAACTACACAGACTTTACATAACCCTGTAATGGTTGTGTTCTCTTAGCATCACACAGAGGCAACATCTAAGGACTCATCTTTTAGCTGCAGTATTAACAAGGTAAGTCTGCAAAGTATAAGAAAAAAAAGAAAGAGTTATATAACAAATGACTGTCATATGCAAATTATTATATGTCACTAAGGTAGAAAATGTTCCATGTTAGCAGTAATAGCAAATGTCTGATGTTTGTACACACAGTTATGGATTTTTCCTAATACTGTGCATTAAGCATTTCAGTTGACCACTGTATATAAACTTGTGACCAGGTGAATATTAGAATAATTTGCACAGGTATACCAATAAGCAGTCAATAAACACATACTTTAACTGCATTACTATGAATACTAACAGAAATACAATGAGGGTTAAAAATTACATAAGCAATCATTCACAACTGATAATGAACTATGAATAAAAACATTTCTTTGGCAATATTTACATTAAAGGAAGCTTCAGAGTAAACAAGCATTACCCATCAAAGAAATGTGCAGAGGGCAAGGAACAGTCATCATCACTTGCACATGGAGGTAAGGAGTAGGGAAGGTCAAGGTTGACACCAGTGAAGTGTGTCATGGCAGCATATATGCTTTGCTTTGCTTTTGTAATGCTTTCTCAGTATTACCGAGTAGCAAGAGTACAATTAGACATACGCCATGCACTTCCATGAATATAGTTTTTCTAAGTGTACATCAGAAAGAGTATGGCTTACTGAGATTTTTTACTTATTTAATCTTTGTTGACCAGATTAGTCCCACTGGACTAATGTACTCTTTTCAGGTAGGTGACCCAAAGTAATATTTCTGCTAATAGGAGAAATTTGACAAGGGTATTGGGGAACTTCCCTTACACTTTTCCATTTCCACTTTCACTGTGATGGGGCCATAGGGTGGTTGATATACAGAAATGGAGAATTTGGATCATGTAGAGGTTTCACCTGCTGTATTACACAACAAAATATTTATTATAACACTTACTGATGGTGGATTACTTGATGAATAAGTAAACGTTTTAATGGATGTTAATGAGCATTGTGATTGTGATGCCATTTGTTGGCTCCTGATAATGAAGAAGTTCATTGGTGTGGAGGCTGATATGCTGACAGAGGAGGTTTATGGTGCTCTGTGTCTTTACAGTCTATGTGCCAGTCACAACCTGGAGATAAGCAATGGAAAGCCAGCAACTTACACACAGGCTGTGCTTCCAGATGTAGGACTCGAACAACAAAATACTGCACTGAAGTCTGGTGACGTTGCAGCTCAATTGCCAGTTATTCCTATCTCTCCTAAATTGTGCTCCATTCTTGACTACAATATCCAGAACAATGCACCTTTGAGTGTGACTGTCAATGATGTTAAGGCTTTTATCCACGTGAGTAAAGCTACTTATTGTGATTTAACCCTTGACATTTTTTTGCCTTCTGAGAAATGTTTGCAAATGAGTGAGCTGAAGAAGTTGTGTGCCCCTTCAGCTTACTTTCATTTTACAGGACTAAATGTTACTCCCAGTGGCATATTGTAGTGCAGTTTTGCACTACAGAAGTGACTGCTAGTCAAATTATGGACGTTTTTTTTGTAATTGTAAAATGACTTCTGATGTTAACAACTTGCATGATAAGCACAATTTTTGGAATGGTGGGTGGGTTTTTTGGTTGCATTAAATTGCATTGATGGGCAACTGAACCATGTTTCATGTGAAATCACTATTAATGGATACTGTGCTTAGGTTTTCTATAAAGGACAACCAAAAACCTGTTTATTGTGGTGGAAGTTCCCATTTGCTTAATGCTTGTGAAAAAAAAATGTCCTCAGTGCAGGAAACTTGGCCATTTTGCTACTAAGTGTCCTTTATTTTGTAAGAAATGTGTGCAAACTGGGTAATGCGTCCTTTGCTTTATTAAAAACTGTTAATGAGGGTGGATAGAAGGTATTGAGTTGTGGATCATGGTGATAACTGCATGAATGATAGTGCAGAGGGAGAAGGACAGCTCCAGCATACTGCAGAGTCTGATGAAGATGAGATATATAAAGGTGTTCCTTTAAGTGGGGACTTAGATGGGGATAATAGTGAAGGACATGTGGGTACTTCTATCACAACTGGTAAGACAGTATGCAAGAAGAAAATAAAACAAGGGGCTAAGAAAACTGTAAAGAAAGTGAAATGATAATCTTTTGGGGTATAATTAGAATGTTAGTAGTTTGGTGAACAGAAAATACTATTATCTGGTTTGTATCTCTGTAGGGCTTTACATACAGATATTTGCTGCTTATTGGAAGTTAGACATTTAAACAGTCTATAAAGGCAACACATGGCGATGCTATGGGAAAATAGCATGGAGTCTTGGCATGCATTTACATTGTGGGATTCTTATGTATACTCCTGCTTTACAACTGTTTGATGTCATTATTGGTGTTCCTGGTCAGTTGGTTATATTTGATTTTTGCCTACAATTTGGAGTAGCACACATTATTTTTACATACGTGTCTAATAATTTACAAGTTAGGATACATTTATTTAATATGTTGAATTTATATGTATCGATGAATATAACCACAGTCTTACTGGGCAATTTAACTTGTAATTCAAGGGAAAACACAAGAAAGGTTTAAGAATGTTAAAGTTTTTAGACAAATTTAGCAGTGTTGCAACTTGATTTTTGGTCCCATTATGGGTACCACACGCAAAAGAGGTGATATTAATATGGAAATTGATTATTTTGCCTTCTTGATGGGCTTCTCTCTTGTGAATAACAGCATTTTAAACTTTTCTTTTTCTGATAATACTGTTTTATTATTTGCAACTAGTCTTGATGTGGAATACATTTGTAAAAGCAAAGGAATAAATGTTTGCTAGTCGTGGAAGAATGGTTACCAATGAAAAGATAGACCGGCTGAAATATCGAACACCATATGGTCGAGACCATATGGTCGATATTTCAGAAGATCGATCTTTCCAAATTATTAAAAAAACAAAAACACAAATATCTACAAGACATTACTGTAGGGGGGAAGCCTCCCTGTGCCCCCGCACCCCCTACTTAAATATACCAACTCCGAGATTGCATTACAGCAGGGAATAGGAAAACTTCCCGTTCCACGCTGTATTGTTAGTGTAGCACAATCTCGGATTTGGTATATTTAAGTAGGGGGGGGTGTTGGGATGCAGGGGGGCTTGCCCCCTGCAGTAACATCTTGTAGTTATTTTTTTTTTGTTTTTTTAATAAATTGGAAAGATCAATCTTCTGAATATCGACCATATGGTCTTGACCATATGGTGTTCATATTTCAGCCAGTCAATCTTTTCATAGGTAATAAGAACGGATATATGCTATTTTTAGGAACATCATATTTCTATGATAGCCTTTATTATACTAATTGGACATGTTGTTGGCAAGCTTTTAGGATACGTGCAGGTATTTGTTGTACTGTGTTGAAAAACAGTTCTGGAATAAAAAAGTGTTTTAAAGGTAGTTCTGGGAACTTTTAAATATGATATAGATGGTTTATAGAGTTCAGCATTTCTTGTCACTCAATATATTGTACATTGCTTAAATAAAGATAGACTAGGGTCTGAATTCATGAATGAATGGCTAAGTTCAGTGCGAGGGTCTGATTTCATGAACAGTGCTACATTAATTAGCTGACTGTCATCAGGTGTAAAGGACTCAAACAACAGTAAATGGCAGAATTTATATTCATATAGCATTAAATTACTGCTAATTAAAGGCAATCAAAACAACGCAAAAGCAGAATATAAATAATACAATGTATAAATTACATGCTAATTAACCAATCCAACATGGCAAACTTGCTATTCAGAAACCAATACAGCAATCATGTACACTTAGTGCAGCTATTCGGTCCTAAAAAAAACTTGTTTGATTACAGGCATAATTATACTTAAAAAAAATATGAGTTGTTTGCTGCATCATATCCTGGATGTGCAACAGGCTTTAATTCAAGGTGCTGCTGCTGCTGTCAGACCTCAGTCAAGAAGAATAAGGGGGTGTTTAGACCCTGTTTGAATTATGGTGGATGACATGACACAGAAACTGTAGAGCAAAACCAGGTGGATAGCCAAAGAATAGAGGAAATATGCAACCTCTGCCACTGTCACCTGAAGCCCCAAGTAACACATGGAGAACCCATCCCATTTGAAACAAAGGTATGTGTAGCTTTATATATATGCTTGCTACTGGTACTATCTAAAGACCCACAGGAGATATATTAGGGGTGTCACAGGTCTCAGCTTCTAGAATATTACATTAGTTTCTAAATGCAGTGCTACAACATTCAAGGAGCATATCTATTTCTTACACAACCCAGAAGAGAGAGCAAGAATCATGCAGGAAATATATGCAACACACTTCATTGAAGTTTTGGGGTCCATAGATTGTACACATTGAGTAACCAAAGCTCCACCTGGAAAACAAAGAAGGAGGTACTTTCACAAGAAAGAACACTATAAAGACTACCTGCCAGGTTGTCTGTAATACCCAAGGGATCATCTGCAGTGTCTGTGTGCAGGTAACAGGCAGGCAGTACATGACTCACACATATGGCACACATGTGAGCTGCACATAAGGTTTGCTAGGGGTGACTTTCTACAAGACCGTATAGCGAGGGATGCAGGTTATGCACTGGAACATTGTCTCATGACATGCATGCTCAAACTACGATCATTATAGAACATGCATTTGCCTTGCTTCAGGCAAGGTTCTTGTGCCTAGATCAGGTGTTTAGACACATCAAGTGGTGGCCTGCAGTATTACCCATCCACCCCTGCTGAAATTATGACAGTCTACTCCATGTTGCACAATATAATTCTCAGGAAATAGCTTCAACAAGGACATCTAGGGTAGGACCTCATTTCCTAAGACCGCAAGCATGGCCAGCAGCTGCAGCAGATACAGATGAGGAGAGAGAGGGAGAATCACCAGTCACAGATGCTGCTGGCAGACATAAGCATGCACAACATGTCATTGTTCTGGCTAAGAGGCAAAGGACAGCACACACACTGACTACCTAAGTGAAAACCTAAGAGCCTAAGCAGATGCAAATATTAAAACTAATGCCTTCAGAACTACACAGACTTTACATAACCCTGTAATGGTTGTGTTCTCTTAGCATCACACAGAGGCAACATCTAAGGACTCATCTTTTAGCTGCAGTATTAACAAGGTAAGTCTGCAAAGTATAAGAAAAAAATGAAAGAGTTATATAACAAATTGCTGTCATATGCAAATTCTTATATGTCACTAAGGTAGAACATGTTCCATGTTAGCAGTAATAGCAAATGTCTGATATTTGTACACACAGTTATGGATTTTTCCTAATACTGTGCATTAAGCATTTCAGTTGACCACTGTATATAAACTTGTGACCAGGTGAATATTAGAATAATTTGCACAGGTATACCAATAAGCAGTCAATAAACACATACTTTAACTGCATTACTATGAATACTAACAGAAATACAATGAGGGTTAAAAATTACATAAGCAATCATTCACAACTGATAATGAACTATGAATAAAAACATTTCTTTGGCAATATTTACATTAAAGGAAGCTTCAGAGTAAACAAGCATTACCCATCAAAGAAATGTGCAGAGGGCAAGGAACAGTCATCATCACTTGCACATGGAGGTAAGGAGTAGGGAAGGTCAAGGTTGACACCAGTGAAGTGTGTCATGGCAGCATATATGCTTTGCTTTGCTTTTGTAATGCTTTCTCAGTATCACCGAGTAGCAAGAGTACAATTAGACATACGCCATGCACTTCCATGAATATAGTTTTTCTAAGTGTACATCAGAAAGAGTATGGCTTACTGAGATTTTTTATTTATTTAATCTTTGTTGACCAGATTAGTCCCACTGGGCTAATGTACTCTTTTCAGGTAGGTGACCCAAAGTAATATTTCTGCTAATAGGAGAAATTTGACAAGGGTATTGGGGAACTTCCCTTACACTTTTCCATTTCCACTTTCACTGTGATGGGGCCATAGGGTGGTCGATATACAGAAATGGAGAATTTGGATCATGTAGAGGTTTCACCTGCTGTATTACACAACAAAATATTTATTAGAACACTTACTGATGGTGGATTACTTGATGAATAAGTGAACGTTTTAATGGATGTTAATGAGCATTGTGATTGTGATGCCATTTGTTGGCTCCTGATAATGAAGAAGTTCATTGGTGTGGAGGCTGATATGCTGACAGAGGAGGTTTATGGCGCTCTGTGTCTTTACAGTCTATGTGCCAGTCACAACCTGGAGATAAGCAATGGAAAGCCAGCAACTTACACATAGGCTGTGCTTCCAGATGTAGGACTCGAACAACAAAATACTGCACTGAAGTCTGGTGACGTTGCAGCTCAATTGCCAGTTATTCCTATCTCTCCTAAATTGGGCTCCATTCTTGACTACAATATCCGGAACAATGCACCTTTGAGTGTGACTGTCAATGATGTTAAGGCTTTTATCCACATGAGTAAAGCTACTTATTGTGATTTAACCCTTGACATTTTTTTGCCTTCTGAGAAATGTTTGCAAATGAGTGAGCTGAAGAAGTTGTGTGCCCCTTCAGCTTACTTTCATTTTACAGGACTAAATGTTACTCCCAGTGGCATATTGTAGTGCAGTTTTGCACTACAGAAGTGACTGCTAGTCAAATTATGGACGTTTTTTTGTAATTGTAAAATGACTTCTGATGTTAACAACTTGCATGATAAGCACAATTTTTGGAATGGTGGGTGGGTTTTTTGGTTGCATTAAATTGCATTGATGGGCAACTGAACCATGTTTCATGTGAAATCACTATTAATGGATACTGTGCTTAGGTTTTCTATAAAGGACAACCAAAAACCTGTTTATTGTGGTGGATGTTCCCATTTGCTTAATGCTTGTGAAAAAAAAATGCCCTCAGTGCAGGAAACTTGGCCATTTTGCTACTAAGTGTCCTTTATTTTGTAAGAAATGTGTGCAAACTGGGTAATGCGTCCTTTGCTTTATTAAAAACTGTTAATGAGGGTGGATAGAAGGTATTGAGTTGTGGATCATGGTGATAACTGCATTAATGATAGTGCAGAGGGAGAAGGACAGCTCCAGCATACTGTGGAGTCTGATGAAGATGAGATATATAAAGATGTTCCTTTAAGTGAGGAATTAGATGGGGATAATAGTGAAGGACATGTGGGTACTTCTATCAAAACTGGTAAGACAGTATGCAAGAAGAAAATAAAACAAGGGGCTAAGAAAACTGCAAAGAAAGTGAAATGATAATCTTTTGGGGTATAATTGGAATGTTAGTAGTTTGGTGAACAGAAAATACTATTATCTGGTTTGTATCTCTGTAGGGCTTTACATACAGATATTTGCTGCTTATTGGAAGTTAGACATTTAAACAGTCTATAAAGGCAACACGTGGAGATGCTATGGGAAAATAGCATGGAGTCTTGGCATGCATTTACATTGTGGGATTCTTATGTATACTCCTGCTTTACAACTGTTTGATGTCATTATTGGTGTTCCTGGTCAGTTGGTTATATTTGATTTTTGCCTTCAATTTGGAGTAGCGCACATTATTTTTACATACATGTCTAATAATTTACAAGTTAGGTTACATTTATTTAAGATGTTGAATTTATATGTATCGATGAATATAACCACAGTCTTACTGGGCAATTTAATTTGTAATTCAAGGGAAAACACAAGAAAGGTTTAAGAATGTTAAAGTTTTTAGACAAATTTAGCAGTGTGGCAACTTGATTTTGGGTCCCATTATGGGTACCACACGCAAAAGAGGTGATATTCATATGGAAATTGATTATTTTGCCTTCTTGATGGGCTTCTCTCTTGTGAATAACAGCATTTTAAACTTTTCTTTTTCTGATAATACTGTTTTATTATTTGCAACTAGTCTTGATGTGGAATACATTTGTAAAAGCAAAGGAATAAATGTTTGCTAGTCGTGGAAGAATGGTTACCAATGAAAAGATAGACCGGCTGAAATATCGAACACCATATGGTCGAGACCATATGGTCGATATTTCAGAAGATCGATCTTTCCAAATTATTAAAAAAACAAAAACACAAATATCTACAAGACATTACTGTAGGGGGGAAGCCTCCCTGTGCCCCCGCACCCCCTACTTAAATATACCAACTCTGAGATTGCATTACAGCAGGGAATAGGAAAACTTCCCGTTCCACGCTGTATTGTTAGTGTAGCACAATCTCGGATTTGGTATATTTAAGTAGGGGGGGGGTGTTGGGATGCAGGGGGGCTTGCCCCCTGCAGTAACATCTTGTAGTTATTTTTTTTTTGTTTTTTTAATAAATTGGAAAGATCAATCTTCTGAAATATCGACCATATGGTCTTGACCATATGGTGTTCGATATTTCAGCCAGTCAATCTTTTCATAGGTAACCGGAAGAACGGATATGCTATTTTAGGAACATCATATTTCTATGATAGCCTTTTATACTAATTGGACATGTTGTTGGCAAGCTTTTAGGGATACGTGCAGGTATTTGTACTGTACAGTTGAAAAACAGTTCTGGATTAAAAAAAGGGTGTTTTAAGGTAGTTCTGGGAACTTTTTAAATATGATATAGATGGTTTATAGAGTTCAGCATTTCTTGTCACTCAATATATTGTACATTGCTTAAATAAAGATAGACTAGGGTCTGATTTCATGAATGGCTACATTAAGTGCGGCTGTCATGTACGAGGTGTGACACGCACACAACAGTGCTTTATTTCATATTCATTAACTGACTGTTCATTTAGCGTAAAGGCTCAAAACAACGGTAAATGGCAGAATATGCTAATAAAAGCATGTATAGCTAATTACATGCTAATTAACCAATCCAACATGGCAGAGCTATTCAGAAACCAATACAGCAATCATGTACACTTAGTGCAGCTATTCGTCCTAAAATCCAAAACTTGTTGGATTACAGGCATAATTATACTTAAAAAATGTTATGAGTTGCAACTGCCATCATTATCCTGGATGTGCAACAGGCTTTAATTCAAGGTGCTGCTGCTGCTGTCAGACCTCAGTCAAGAAGAATAAGGGTGTTTAGACCCTGTTTGATTATGGTGGATGACATGACACAGAAACTGTAGAGCAAAACCAGGTGGATAGCCAAAGAATAGAGGAAATATGCAACCTCTGCCACTGTCACCTGAAGCCCCAAGGAACACATGGAGAACCCATCCCATTTGAAACAAAGGTATGTGTAGCTTTATATATATGCTTGCTACTGGTACTATCTAAAGACCCACAGGAGATATATTAGGGGTGTCACAGGTCTCAGCTTCTAGAATATTACATTAGTTTCTAAATGCAGTGCTACAACATTCAAGGGAGCATATCTATTTCTTACACAACCCAGAAGAGAGAGCAAGAATCATGCAGGAAATTTATGCAACACACTTCCCTGAAGTTTTGGGGTCCATAGATTGCACACATTGAGTAACCAAAGCTCCACCTGGAAAACAAAGAAGGAGGTACATTCACAAGAAAGGCTACTACACTATAAACTGCCAGGTTGTCTGTAATACCCAAGGGATCATCTGCAGTGTCTGTGCAGGTAACCCAGGCAGTTTTCATGACTCACACATATGGCACACATGTGAGCTGCACATAAGGTTTGCTAGGGGTGACTTTCTACAAGTCCGTATAGCGGGGGTTGCAGGTTATGCACTGGAACCTTGTCTCATGACATGCATGCTCAAACTACGAACATTATAGAACATGCATTTGGCTTGCTTCAGGCAAGGTTTTTGTGTCTAGATCAGGTGTTTAGACATATCAAGTGGTGGCCTGCAGTATTACCCATCCACCCCTGCTGAAATTATGACAGTCTACTCCATGTTGCACAATATAATTCTCAGGAAATAGCTTCAACAAGGACATCTAGGGTAGGACCTCATTTCCTAAGACCACAAGCATGGCCAGCAGCTGCAGCAGATACAGATGAGGAGAGAGAGGGAGATTCACCAGTCACAGATGCTGCTGGCAGACATAAGCATGCACAACATGTCATTGTTCTGGCTAAGAGGCAAAGGACAGCACACACACTGACTACCTAAGTGAAAACCTAAGAGCCTAAGCAGATGCAAATATTAAAACTAATGGCTGCAGAACTACACAGACTTTACATAAACGTGTAATGGTTGTGTTCTCTTAGCATCACACAGAGGCAACATCTAAAGACTCATCTTTTAGCTGCAGTATTAACAAGGTAAGTCTGCAAAGTATAAGAAAAAAAAGAAAGAGTTATATAACAAATTACTGTCATATGCAAATTCTTATATGTCACTAAGGTAGAACATGTTCCATGTTAGCAGTAATAGCAAATGTCTGATGTTTGTACACACAGTTATGGATTTTTCCTAATACTGTGTATTAAGCATTTCAGTTGACCACTATATATAAACTTGTGACCAGTTGAATATTAGAATAATTTGCACAGGTATACCAATAAGCAGTCAATAAACACATACTTTAACTGCATTACTATGAATACTAACAGAAATACAATGAGGGTTAAAAATTACATAAGCAATCATTCACAACTGATAATGAACTATGAATAAAAACATTTCTTTGGCAATATTTACATTAAAGGAAGCTTCAGAGCAAACAAGCATTACCCATCAAAGAAATGTGCAGAGGGCAAGGAACAGTCATCATCACTTGCACATGGAGGTAAGCAGTAGGGAAGATCAAGGTTGACACCAGTGAAGTGTGTGTGTGCATGTAAAACAAAAATGTATTCTTCAAGTATCCCATTTTCTGGGCCAGTAGCAAGATATGTATAGCAGTTAACAGTAGTACTTAGATAAGTAGTGCATGTGAGATGTGTGTCTCTTCTGAAAATAATCAAGTGCTGCACTAGCACTATGTGCTGGCATCTTGCAAGGTGTGAGGTGTGCATGGTAGACTAATCAGTTCAGCATTGTCAGCCCCAGCTGTAATTACTGCATTTGCCAGGAGTTGCACTGCTAGTTCCATGGTCCTGGTTTGTAGTGCTACCTGAATGTGAGTGATGTCTGCTGGACAAGACCTCATCATGACTATGAGGCCTACCATATGTGGGTGCAGACACTGCAATCACTGATGGAGCAAAGTAAGTAGTGCCATGACAGGAGCAGGATCTTGTGGCACTACAGTGGTTAACGCTGGACAATGTAGTGGATCTCTGGCCATGTGGATGCCAACCTTCTTCCAGGAGCACTTCCATTACTGACATTGCCTTACTCATTGTGTAATTTATCCTATACAAGGAGTCACCCACATGGTTCAGGCAGTCCCATAGTTTGGAATGCACAAAGGTTAGTAGTCTCACTATCTCTTCTGAGGCCCTGGTAGAATGTGTCTGTGCCTCTGTTACAGTCCTACATATATGTCATGTACCTTCTGACACAGTGACATCAGGAGGAGGGTGGACAGCAGGCTATGCAGAGAATCAACCAGTTCTGTGATTGGAGTAACTACCCTGATCAACTGTGTGACCTTCAACCAGTACTATGTCTGAGGTTACTGTGTCATGGTTATGCATAGGCATAGTGTGTCCAAAATAGGGGCATTAAATAGTGGAGGCACAAACTCAGTGTCAGACTGACTGTCTGAAACCCTAGACTGTGCCTTTTCATTTCCTCCATCATTCTCAGGGACTACTTAGACCCTGAAATCAGGTGGAAGGAAGCTGTCCTACATCTGGTGTGTGTAATCATATCACTGGTCCTATGTCTTACTTATGAATAAGAACATCCATGACCTCTGAATGAATTTATATAATTGACCACCTGCTTCCAGATATGGTCAAAGGAAAAGGTATCACCTCCACATCTCTCTAATAGGAATGACTTATGGTGACATAGTACCTGAATGATCACTTTATTATCAGGTCCACTGTATGGCAGTTTATGGCATGCAGATGTCTTGGACAGCATATGAATGCATGACAGGAAACATACAAGGAAAAAAAGACATATGCAACCCAAAAATATTTGTTAACAAAACAAATATCCATGAATATATCCATCAATCATGCACAAAATAAATGAAAACGTAAGACTCCATATGAGTGCACACAATGTAGTACATATTCTTCCACCATCATCAACCCCAGCAAATAAAGAAAGGAATTTAAAAAATGCCAAGAGGACAAACATTTCTGTAACTCTGTACTACATTGCATTAGCAAAAATATTGCACACCTTGCAAGGAACAATGGCTAAAGCTTTTATGGGATATCCACTTCTGTGGAGGGCAGTCATGTATCTATAAGAGGCTTAACATAATAATGCAAAAAACACTGACCTTCTTACTAATAAGTAATACAAAACTCTTCTGCATTAACTGGTCAGCATCCCAGATTAAACTTTCCATTAAATTTGAGGTAACATTCTTAAGAAACATTTTTAATGGACTAGAAATAATTGATATACATGCCCATTGCCAACAGCTAGTGAGAAAAATTCAGATAGTGTAACAGTAATGCAATACATCAATAAGGTTAAAAAAGGCAACATTCTTTTGCAGCAAGTTGTTAAACTAGAAACAAGTTTATAAAGCAAAAACAATATTGAGCTGTCTCTATCTAGCCTCCATTACTACAATACAAGTTCCTTACCTACATTATTAACTTTATTTAGTGCAGTTTCAGCTGTTTCAGCAGTGTGAGTATGCAAATGTGGTGTGAAATCATTAACATTCATACATTCCACAATCTGGACTGACGTGCAGGGCAGGTAAACATGGTATAAGGACCTATAAATGTACAAGAACACTAGCTAACCAAGTGCTAAATTTAAATTATTTTATATACTCTGAAAACAACTGATAATACACACACTCTTTAAACCAACCAATCACAATAAATCAATATAAAAGAACCATTAAACCAACAGTAAAATATAAAAGGCACCAAACTGAATAAATAACAAAAAATTGAAAGGAACCCATTAAAAAATCATAAAAATATTCAACACGTTAGCTCTCCTTTTCGGTTCCGTAATAACTGAGAATTTGTCACATCAAAATGTATTAACCAGAGCATTCCCTGCTCCAGTAAGTGGTTCATTCAATGGTATAAGAACCTCCATGATTGTATACACACACACACACACACACACACACACACACACACACACACACACACACACACACACATACACTAACAGTGCAAGAACAAGCATTGATAAGTGGCACATACAAAGGGCTTGCAAGTGTGAATGAGTAGTCTGACTGAAGGAACAATCATGGTATCACAATCAGTCCTCTTTAATGTACACTTACACAAGGTGCATCAGGGAGAAGAGACTTACAGAATATTCTGTATGCAGATTGACTGATTCAGGAGATCAACATTACAAACATTTGTATGAAATGTTTATGACTACACTTTGAGCATCTGAGTAAAATCTGCCTATAAATCTAAGAAAGAACAGTACTCATTGAAACAGATGTTAAAACCAAGACAGCTCACATAGCAGTCTTGTTAGAGATTCATAAATAAAGGAATGATGCTCAGAAAATAAACAGAAAAAAAAGTGCTGCAGTGTTGCAAATTTTTATTTTATATTCCATTAGGAAAGATTACTTTAACTGTTGCCAGTATCACAGTCATCCATCCAGCTAACTACAGGTTAAACAGGACAACTTTCAGAACTTGGTTCTGTTGCACCTTTAATGCCAGTTGATGCCATGTCACATCTTGAGTATATATAACTTACTTTTTTCTTCATTATATATGTATGTCTCTGTAGTAAATAATCTCAAGTGAGTGTTGAAAAAGCCCTGGTGTCATGGGGTTCAAATCCAGCATAGATGCTGTTTTTGTGAACATACTGATGTTTAAGGACAATATGTTCATGTTACATGGCAACAAATATGAGGAAGCATCAGAACTTTACATTTTAACTACTTGTTTCATAATGTTTCCTCTATTTCTCTTGATTATTTGTATGACAATTGGCATTGTGCACTCTTGACTGGCAGCAGTTTCAAGCAGTGAACAACAGTTCCCTTCCTAAGGGAAAAGTGAAAAATTTAATCTTACGACTGTCTGTAGTGCAAATGCACCTTGCACCAATGTGCAGCCATCAGCACTCTGGATAGTAGTAATTAAGTTCCATCTGTCAGTTGGCTATCCCTGTGGTGCAAGGTGCTAATGAACTGAGTTAGAGAAAGAAGA
Organism: Protopterus annectens; assembly: GCF_019279795.1. Taxonomy (NCBI): domain Eukaryota; kingdom Metazoa; phylum Chordata; order Ceratodontiformes; family Protopteridae; genus Protopterus; species Protopterus annectens. The sequence continues at coordinate 1,446,194,090 of NC_056739.1, read as the reverse complement.
CAGGTGATACAGGGTTCAAATCCAGTTAATCAATAATTTTCCACAGGGGGGTCTGAATACATATTGTCATTCATTTTATTATCATGATGCTATTTAAACCTCCACTATTCTTGGTATTGCTAACACATGTGAGATGTTGTCTGTCTTATTTCTCCTTATTTGGCATTACCTAATAGCCTGATAATATGTCTCATAATCTAAAGTTCAGATGAGGCAAAGAGATGTGAGAAGGATGAATGCATCATTGTACTGCAGTTCTTGCTCTGATTATTGCTAGATATACCCTTTGAGGGATTAAATTTTCCTAATTTTTTAAAACACAAAACACATTTTTCATTTGCACTTGTCTACTTAGTGAAGAAAATGCACCTATCAGGTAAATTTCTTTGAGACATAAGGTATAAGTTCAGAGAACTTACAGAATGATGTAGGCTTTGATTCATTTACAGAGGTGGTTAGAATGCCATTTGTCCCAA